>NC_041233.1:84490694-84688778 GCF_002837175.3 Physeter macrocephalus
GTGAGCTATGGCCTCTGAGCCTGCGCGTCCGGAGCCTGTGCTCCGCAACGGGAGAGACCGCATCGGTGAGAGGCCCGTGTACTGCAAAAAAAAAAAAAAAAAAAAAAATCACACATATAAGAGTGCCGTGACCATTCAACAAAGAAGGACAGTCTTTTCAATAAATGGTGCTGGGAAGGCCGGATAACCTGTGCAAAAAACCGAACCAGGACCTGTACCTTACACCATATACAAAAATTAACTAAAAACCCAAAGACCCAAACATGAGAGCTAAAACTGTAAAACTCTTAGAAGAAAACATAAGGGAAAGCTTCATGACGTTGGATTTAGCAATGCTTTCTTGGATATGATGCCAAAAGCACAGGCAACAGAAGTGAAAAACAAATTGGACTTCAATTTGTTGAAGTTTGTCCTTTTGTGCATCAAAGGACACCATCAACAGAGTGAAAAGGCAACCTATGGAATGGAAGAGAATGTCTGTAAACCATCTATCTGATAAGAAGTTAATATCAAGAATATTTGGGAGCTTCCCTGGTGGTCCAGTGGTACAGAATCTGCCTGCCAATGAGGGGACACGGGTTCGATCCCTGGTTGGGGAACTAAGATCCCACATGTTGCGGGGCAACTATGCCCGTGTGCTACAACAAAAAGAACCCACAACGAAGATCCGGCATGTTGCAACTAAGACCTGACACAGCGAAAAATAAATAAATAAAATTTTAAAATATTTTTTAAAAATTTTAAAAAAAAAAAGAATATTTGGAGAACTGATGAACTCAACAATAACAAAACAAACAACTTGATTAAAACACGAGTGAAGGACTTGAATAGATTTGTACAAAGAAAATATACGAATGGCCAAAAAGCACATGAAAAGATGCTCAACGCCATTGGTCATCAGGGAGAAGCAAATCAGAATCACTTCATACCCACTAGGACGGCTATTAATAAAAGATTTTTTTTTAAAGCAGAAAACAACAGCCATCGGTGAGGATGTGGAGAAATCAGAATCTTTGTGCATGTTGGTGGGAATGTAAACTAGTGCAGCCACTGTGGGAAACAGTATGGCAATGCCTCAAAAAATTTAAACATAGAATTCCCACGTAAGCCAGCAGTTCAGCATCTGAATATACACCCAAAAGAATTGAAAGCAGGGACTCAAACAGATATTTGTGCACCTGTGTTCATAGCAGCGTTATTCACAACAGCCAAAAGGTGGAAACACCCCAAGTGTGCACGAACGGAAGAATGGATTAGCAACATGCGGTCCATCCACACAAAGGATATTCTTCAGCCTTAAGGCAGAAGGCAATCCTGGCACTTGCTGCAACATCAACAAACCTTAAGGACATTATTCTCAGGGAAATAAGCCAGTTCAGAAAGACAAATACTATGTGATTCCACTTACAGGAGGCCCCTGGAATGGTCAAAGTCAACCGGGGGCTGGGGAGCTGGTGCTTAATGGGGACAGAGTTTCAGTCTGGGAAGGTGAAAAGCGTCCGGAGGGGGTGGCGGTGACGGCTGCGCAACCGTGTGAATCAATGTACCTAACGCCTCCGAACTGCACAATGAGAAATGGTTCAAATGGTAAATTTTATGTTATGTATATTTTGTCACGATTAAGAAATTTCAAAATAAAAAAAAATTGTAAGGGGTCTGGAACAAAAAAGTAGGGAGGGGTGCGCACTGGGGACTTGAGGGTTGGCTTGAACTTGCAGACGTCACTGTAGCTGAATCTAAATAGAGAAGGGACTCGGGGGGTCCCTGATCCCTGGGGGCTTCCTGGGCCCCCCCCTCAACTCTGAGCCCAGGTGTCCACAGCGTCCCACCAGAAGCACTGTGGTGTCACCCTGACCTCAGCTGGACCACAAGACGGGACCCCTGCTGACCGGGGCTGGCGGCCCACGTCCCCCGGGAGCAGCCGCCAGCCCCAGGGAGGACGGGGCCCCTTCAGAGGCAGCTCCACACGGACTTGCGCACAGCCTCCTCTCCACGGTGCTGGGCAGGGTGGGGGGCCGGTCCCTGTGTGTCCTCTGAAGGCACGGACCACGCCCTCTGACATCACAGGTCATGTCTTCTGACATCAAAAGTTACATCCTCTGGCATCACAGGTCACAACCTCTGATGTCACAGGTGACGCTCGCTGGCAGCATCACGTCCTTGTGGACCCCTGTGGACAGGCAGCCCCATCATCAGCCTGTGTCGCGTTCAGGGCGGTGGCGGTAGAGGGTGGTGCCGGTGGGTCCACTGTGCAGGTGCCTGGTTAGGGCCGAGGGGCCTGTCCTCCATCCCATGCTCCCTGGAGGGAGACACGCCCACGGGTGAGCCCTGGGGGCCCCCCTGCATCACACGTCGATGGTCCTTGAAGGTGGACGCTGAGACCAGCTCCGGTCCCAGATCTGCTGGGCCAGCATCTGTTCTTATTTGCCCGTGATCCCATGGTTGGGACAAGGCTCCCACGTGGGTGCCAGCATCGCACTGCGGGCGGCTCACGTGGGGGACGATCCGGAGCGAGTGAGGTGGGCTGGGAAACGCCGGGGGGTGACCAGTGACCATGTTTCTCCCTTTCTCCTGCTCACCTGGGAAGGCGTGGCTCCTGGAACCTGAGTGCATGCAGGTGAGTGCCCTGTGCCCTCTGCCTCGGGCGGGTTGGGTGACCCCGGCCACAATTCCACACTCTCTTTGAGACCCGCTGTGTCTCTTTCAAACAGGGGCCTCAGGAAAACACAAAAGGCATAAAACAGCTAGTGGACATGTTTCACATTTGCTGCCCAAAAAGAGGGTGCATGTACGACAGGCCAGGCGCTGGGGTGGGCGGGGCAGCTGGAGGGCAAGCGGGCGGCTCCTCCCATCGCTGACCACACAGCAGCGTCTGTCCACCCGGCACCGCCGTGGGTGTGGGCACAGCCATGGCTCTGGCCGTGATTTTGCGTGTCCAGCACCGCGGGCATCCCCCAGGCCAAGGGAGCCAGTCTGAGCACCCAGCTCACCTTGCAGCTAACACAGGCTTTGCTCCCAGCGGTTAGGTGGATGGCACTGATTTCGGTTCATCCCTCCTTTCTCTGTCTCTGATGTCTGGTCTTCCAACTTCCTTCTGGCTATTGTTTTATTTGTTTACTTCTTCATATCTGTCCGCCTCAGGGCCACGTAAGTCCAGTAGCCGCTGGGCCCAGACTGTACCTCAGATCATCCTCGTTTATTTGTCCAGTGAACCGATGCTCTTTTAATTCTATGAGAACAACCCTTGGTCGGGTTAGGCCGGGAGGAAATACCTAAACTCAGCTGATTCTGAGTATTTCATTTAGACCTACCAGTCTGACCCAGCCTGGGGGCCACGCCTGCCTGTGCGCCCGCCGGACTGTGGCCATGGGGGTGACAGCAGCTCACACCAACCACCCTGTGAATCTTGGTTCGCGTAGATTTATCCTTAAAATCAGTCAAAACGGTCCTTTTCTAAGAGTCAGTCTGCAGTTCAGTGAGGAGAGAAGTGCTGCTGATGAGACTTCACGCTTTATAAACCGGGCGATGGAGGCGCTGGTGGCGGTGCCCGCCGTGCCCGCAAGCCCCTGCTGGGGAGTTGGCGCAAGGCAGCATCTGGGCAGCGGCCCGGGGGTGAAGGGCTGGACCTGAGCTGCGCCCTGGAACGCAGGCCACCGTCCTCGGGAAGCCAGGGCCACCACGAAGCAGGCATGGGGGAGGGGGTGCCGTGCAGACCCTTGGGCCTCGCCGAGACAATGCCGGGCAGCAGAGGGTGATGGCACGGGGCCGCCTCGCCCACTGCCGAGCCCCGACCGGCACCACCCGACACGACGTGCTCCGCGATGGGACGTTCCAGACCCGCGCGGTCCACAGGGCTGCCAGCGGCCCGCGTGGCCACCGAGCACTTGAGGTGCGGCCCACGTGGCTGAGGAATTCACTTTTCATTTAACACTTGAGCCGCCGCGTATGGCCTGTGGCTCCGTGCTGGGGGCGCAGGTCCTGCACGCGGGTCGTGATGTCCTCCTGCCCCATCTTCCCCCCACTCCCACGACCGTGCCCGGGGCCGGCCAGCTGTCACGTGGGGACTGGATGGGACCCAGGCTGTGTGACGAGCCCAAGCTCTCCTCCGAGGCACGTCCAGGAAAGTGACGTCTCGCCAGCTGTGGGGCAGCTCCTGGCGACCTCCAGCAGGGCATCCCGGTGTGAGACTTCCACCCCACAGGCTGCACAAGGCTGAGCTGGAGGAGGAGCCAGAGGTCTTGAGGGACCGGGTTTAACAACTGAGATTCCGCAAAGGGACGAGGTTTTGTGCTCAGGCTGCAACACCTCCCCCGCCCCAGGCACGGCCCCTGCGCCCCAGCTGCCCTGGCCTGGAGGTCCCACCCCCCGTGGGGCTGTCTACAACCGACCGTCGTTAAAACACTAGCACGTAGAAAACGACAACCACGTGCACCGCCAGTTTTCAGTGAAACCACCAGATAGAAGGGATTCGGGTGTTTAAATAAAAGTGCCACTTGCACTTTTTATTCCACGGAACTGTTCAGAAATAGGTGCTCTCGACAGAGCTAAGTCCATTGCTGTAGGACGATGAGATGGGGGAACGTTGTCTGGACTGGATGTGATCAGACTCCCCGGAATGAATGCCCAGATGCTCGGCTGTCAGGGTAGAGCTCCTGCAAGCATGGCCGACTCAGGACCTGGGGGCCACCTTGACCCTCTCGTTAGCAGCAAGTGGCTTCCCCAGGGGTCTGAGCGGCCCCCTGGCCTCTGCCCCCAGCCCAGCCCCTCTCTGTGGCCTGTCCTCAGTCCCAGCGGAAGACCCACCAGAACCCAGGGCCAGCTCACAGGGACCCCCCACGGCTTCCCAGAGCCCACTCCTGCCCCAGGATCGTGGGCTCCTCTCCCCCTCCTTGAAGGGGGCAGTCCGGCCCTCAGGGCTTCCCTCCCCCCATGGGAGAGGAGAACATGCAGGTCCTGCAGGAAGGGGCTGGGACCCGCCGTGGTGCTGGGCACGCGAAGCAGAACCGGGGGGCCCTCGGCTCCCCTGCAGCCTGCGAGTCTTGGTCTCGCTTCCCTCGTGGAGACCTGGTCTGGCTGAAGCCCCCGCTGTCTTTGGGTTTCTGGACGGAAGCACCAAGTGGGCAGCGGGGGCTCAAGGGGGCCTACACGGTGGGCTTGGGGGTGGGACGGTCTTGACGGGTCACATGGGGTCTGCGACGCTGGGCGTGTCCAAACCTCATGTTCAAAGCAGGGTGGCCGAGTGCATGGGGGGCTCGGGAAGCCCCCTGGCCCACAGGGGGAGGCTCGGGCTGCACCGCAACGGGGGTCCTGAGGGGTAGAGGCCAAGCGTGGGGTGGGGGCCTCAGAGGGTGTGCCTGGGGCCACAGAGAGGCCTCTCAGGACCACACGTGCCTGTGAGGACAGCCACCGCCTGCTGCGTGGACCTGCCCTGAAGGCCCCACCGGAGGCCAGTCCCCAGGACCAGAGAAAGCACAGGAGGCGTGGACCCAGGTCCCCCCGAGCCCCAACAGTGGGCGTGCTGCCTGGGTCTCACTGGAAGGCAGGCCCTCCGTGGCCAGGACCCCCGGCAGTGGACGCGCCCCACCCAGCTCTGCCCACCTTTCCTCCTGGGCGGCTGGTGGGGGGGGGCGGGCCACCTGGGGGCGGTAGGAGAGGCTGCCGCACTCATTTGGCCTCGTTTTTTAAGCGAGTCCATCGCATCTGGTTCTTTGCAGTTAGTTTACTGAGACATTTGCTAACCCGTCTGGATGTCCAGTTCCATTGACCAGACGCAGACGTCCCTTCTCTCGCCCGAAGGCCAGCCTCGGGGTCCTGCGTGCAAACCTGCTTCCCCTGAACTGCCGAGGGGTGGGTGCCTGGGGCTCACGGCTCTTTCCTCTCCAGGAGCTAGAGCAGCAGCTGATGATAGAGAAGAGAAACTTCCGGAAAACCCTCAAGTTCCACCAGAAGCTCTTACAGAAGGAGAAGCGGAACAAAGGTAGCTTTGCTGGACATGGGCCGGGGCCGGGGTTGGGGCCGCTTGGGGCTGACTCCGGCCGCCCTCAGGCTCCGAGGTGAAGATCATGTTGTCCAAACTGAAAGCGCAGCTGGAAGAGATGAGGTCCAAGGTGCAGTTCCTCGGGCTGGTCAAGAAGTACCTACAGGCAAGGCCCCCGCTCCCCTCCCTCCAGAGGCCTGCCGCTCGCAGGGCTCCTCCCGCTAAAACCTTGGAAATCCGTCCCTGTGAAAACATACCCACCCCCGAGAGGCCACCCGCCCCCCCCGGCTCGGGGCCGGGGTGAGCCGGCAGCAGGTCAACCCGACAGTGCTGACTCGCGCCCCAGGTCATGTACGCGGAACGGTGGGGCCTGGAGCCCTGCGCCCTGCCCGTGATCGTGAACATCGCGGCCGCCCACTGCGACACGCTGGACTTCAGCCCCCTGGACGAGTCCTCATCCCTCATCTTCTACAACGCCAGCAAGCACCCGCGTGGCGGCCGCCAGAGGAAGGCCCGCGTCCTGCAGGCCGGCACGCCGCTGGGGCTCATGGCCTACCTCTACTCCAGGTGCAGCGGGGAGGGAGGGCGTCTCTGGGCCCCCCAGGCCTTTGGAGACAAAAGCTGGGAGGAAACCAACAGGCCCCGCAGTGGGGGGCAGGGGGAGAAAGAGGTGAGAACTCTCACCTGCCCTCCTCTGAGAGGGGTTTGCACTTTTTTTTATTGAAAAAGTTCCCTTTAAGTTGCCTTGTGTTGGCTCCCGCTGGCCTCCAGGTCCTTGGCTGAGTGGCCTCAGAGCCACGGGCCCTACTGGACCCGCACCTGCGGACCTGGGCATCTGGGTGAGGTGTGCAGGGGGCGCTTTGAAGGAGAGCCCAGGAATGCGGCCGCCCTAACATCCTGGTGGGCTTCTGAATCTGAACGCAGCCGCCTCAGGGGCACCTGGACCCCGTCCAGTTTCCTAAGTCAGACACCCCAGAGTTAACGTTGGGCTCCCCGGGGCTGTGGTGAGGTCGGCCCCAGCCAGCTCTCTGCAGCATTTCTGGGCACCAGCGGGGCCTAGGCTCGCGGGATCCCCTGATAATGCAGGTACGCGGGCTCACCTACCGCGGGAAGGGCCAGGCCCCTCCGTCCAGGGTCACAGGGGTCCCCAGGCCACACCCGACCCTGCCATCCCTCCGTCCGCCCCGCCAGCTCCACCTGGTTTCCGGGCACAGGGCAGCCTCCTCCAGGGCCCGGCCCCCTCCCGGGCCCCATCAGGGCTGGATACAGACCTCCCAGACGATGGTGGAGGCCTCAGCCCAGCATGGACCTTTAGGGACTCATGACACCACTTCGGAGCCCCTGGGGTCTTCTTTGGGCTGGAGGTGTGGTGACCCCCGACTGCTGGCTCTTGGCAGCCAGTGGGGAGCAGGGGCCCTCCTGGGGCAGCTGCTTCTCCCCGCTCCCCGGCCCGTTCCCCCGAGATGGGCTGACTGGGGCTCCTGCTGGCGGGGCTCCAGGCTGCCCCTCAGACTCCGGCCTCCTCTGCAACGTGGGACGTCACACGCCGCCACGGGCACTGTGCTTTCCAGGAGACGAGCACGTGCGCGCGCACGCGTGCGCACCGATATCACAGGGCGTGCTGCACGTCCTCTGTGAGCACGGCATCTCCGAGGGGGCACGGGCTCATCCCTGCAGACCCCACGGGTGTCCCCTCTGCGGGGTGCTGAACCCGGGCTGCCTAGTCCCTGCCCTGAGCCAGGCCGCAACGTCCCAGGCAGAGGCTCCCTCATTCCTGGACCCCCGCCTTTCTCTCGCTCCCCTGGCTCCCTGGGGCACCCCGAAGTGGGGGACCCTCCCCGAGGGGCGAGGACCCTCGCGCCCTCAGCCGCCTGTTTCCTAACACAGTGGTTTCCGGCTGGGGCTGGGCCACTGCTGTGGCTCAGCTTTCTGAATCGTTTCTAAAAGAAGACACAGTGAGGGCATCAAAATCGGATGTTACAGAAGTCCTCAGACTCGCCACATTTAGGAACTCCTAACGTGATCAATGCTCCCCCCGCTTATTTCTGAGCGGCGCTGCTGCTGGCCTCCCTCCTGGCAAGGGGCTCACGCGCACACGCGCCCACCCTGGGACCGCGGGGCTGGGGGAGCCGGGCCGCGTCCTGGCGGCTGACTGCCCCCTCCCCGCAGCGACGCCTTCCTGGAGGGCTACGTGCAGCAGTTCCTGTACACCTTCCGGTACTTCTGCAGCCCCCACGACTTCCTGCACTTCCTGCTGGACCGCATCAGTAGCACCTTGTCCAGGTACCTGCCCACCCTGACGAGGCCGAGGCCAGAGCCGCCGGGAAGGCCCAGGCGAGGGCAGAGAAGGGGAGCGGGGCGCAGACGGGCCACGGGAAAGGGGCAGGAGTGTCAGGAGGGGACGGCGGCCGGGTAAGGGAGGGCAAAGGGGGAGGCGGAGGGCGGGGGCTGGGACAGGCGGGAAGACGGTGAGCGCCAGGCCCATGGGCTGGGGGAGGGCGGCTGGGGGGCAGGGAGGGTCCCGCGGGCCTCAGCCCCGCATGTGGGGTCAACAAGGGAGGGGGTGGTGGGTAGTGCTGGACGCGCTCTGGCCCTCCGAGCTGGCCTGTCCTCGCCCCCCAGACTCCGCGCAAGCCCAGGCCAGGAGCCCCGGGAGGGGAGGGACTCACGGGAGACCCCAGCGCCCTGCTTCCCCACACGCAGAGCCGGGCTCCCGCCCTGCCTCTCGGGACGCCTTCCAGCCCCCGGGTGCCGGCTGTGAGGGTGGCAGGGGCTCCAGGACAGGCACCAGGTGGGGTGGGGGGGCGGGGGGGGGGCGCGCTGCCCCGCCCCCATCACCAGCTGGGCGGGCTCGGTGGGGCTGAAGTGCCGCGAAGACAGAGCCGCGCTCAGACCCCACGCACCCGCCGGCTTGGGTGTGACGCCAGGCGGGCGCAGGGGGACCTGCGTGGCTCAGGCCTCCATCTGCCCCCAGGGCCCACCAGGATCCCACCTCCACCTCCTCCAAGATCTACAGGCGCAGCTTCTGCCTCCTGCAGGCCTGGCTGGAGGACTGCTACGCCGTGGACTTCAGGAGGGACGCCGGGCTCCTGGGGAGGCTCCAGGACTACCTCGCCTCCCAGGTGAGGGCGCGGCTCGGGGAGCGGGGCCACCGCCCCTCTGGAGCAGCGGGCGACCCCGCGTGCTTCTGTCCAGATCCTGCCCCTGGACGGCTCCGCGGAGCCCCTGCTGGGCCTCCTGGAGGTGGGCACCGAGCGGCGGGCTGAGGGCGCCCCACGCAGCACAGACCTGCAGGACCCCAAGGAGGCGGAGGACGCCGCCAGGCCCCTCAACGCCCTGTGGAAGAGGCTCTCGGAGGACGGCGTCTCCCGGAAGGTGCGGCCTTTCCCGGGGAGCCGGCGTGGGGACGCCGCCTACGCAGGCACACACGCACATGCTCACGTGCACACACACGCGTGCCCTGGTACACACGCACACGGACAGGCACACGTGCACAAACGTGCACGCGCCCCCCCGTGCTGCCGGTCCCGGGCACCAGCCCTCTGGGCCTGGCACTTCCTGCCCCCGGCCCTGGACAAGAACAGCAGAGGGCCGGCCAGGGGCTCAGAGCACCCCACCTCCCTGACTCTGGGGCCACGGGGGGGCCGGGAAATGGCCTGGGACGGGAGCAGGGTTGGGGGAACCTCACCGTGATACGTGCAGACAGCCCCATCCATGAAATGACCAGGACAGGCGTCCTCGACCCAGCATGGCCGCGGGCGGGACGGATTTGCCCTGTGGCTCTGGCTGAGCCAGGCTTCGAGGTCCTGGGCCTGGGCCCCACCCCACCCTGCCCTAACCTGGAGGGGACCCTCCCGGGCTTGGCCTTCCTGCCCTGCAGAGCTTCCCCTGGCGGCTGTCCCGGGGCAACGGGCTGGCGCTGCCCCACCACAAGGAGCGCCAGTACAGCATTGCATCCGCCCTGCCCAAGCCCTGCTTCTTCGAGGACTTCTATGGCCCCTATGCCAGGGCCGGTGAGAAGGGGCCCTACTTCCTGACCGAGTACAGCACCCACCAGCTCTTCAGCCAGCTGACGCTGTTGCAGCAGGTGAGGGCAGGGGCTGACGCTGCGGCAGCGGGTAAGGGGGTGGGCGCTGAAGGCCCTCAGCAAGAGGGTGCCAGGTGCACAGGCCCCACGAGGTCCCACAGGGCGCACCCCCCCATGTGCTGGAGGGCGCCCTTCCCTGTGGGCCAGGCGGGGGGACCGTGTGTGCTAGGCCCTCCCTCCTGGAACTGGGCGCCCAGCACCCAGGTGCCCCTTCCCAGGCCCCCTGGCATCCTGGGCCCCCATCACTTGGCAGGTGACAGCAGGGACAGGGACCCAGCGACCCCTCCCCACCGCTCCTGTTGTCTGGGTGGACGTGCAGAGTCCCTGGGGGCCCAGCCCTGTGACTGCAGATGCCCACCCCACCGCCCCTCGGGCCCCGGCGCCACCTGACCTCTGCGTCCTTGTCCCCGGCAGGAGTTGTTTCACAAGTGCCACCCCGTCCACTTCTTAAACTCTCGGGCCCTGGGCGTCACGGACAAAAGTGTGGCCGTCCCCAAGTGAGTGTCTGGCGTGGCTGTCAGAGAAGCCTGGGATGCAGGGCTGGCCGGAGGGTCTTGGGACCTCACCCAAGCGTCTCCTGGACACTCCCAGCAGAAGGGCGATAACTGTGGTGCTAGGCTGGACCCCCACCTCGCAGGGCCCGTCCCGCCAGCCTCCTGGGCCGAGCACCACCCCGGGTCCTGGCTGGGACGTGCGCCTGCGTTTCTTGCAGAGCCAGCTCCTCTGAGGCTCTGTCGGCCAAAACCTGCAGCTTATTTCTGCCCAACTACGTCCAGGACAAGTACCTGCTACAGCTCTTAAGAAGCGCAGACGACGTCAGCACCTGGGTGGCCGCCGAAATCGTGACCAGCCTCACCTCCAAGGTCGGTGCCCTCAGCTCTGGCCCCAGCGCAGAGTCGGGGCTGCTGGCAGCGAGGGCACCTCCCTGGGAGACCCCCTCTGCTGGGGGCGCACGGGGGCTCCAGGCCCGCCCAGGCCTGTCCCCGCGGCGCGGACACGCAGACCTCACCCAGGCACACCCCCGCTCACGGCTGGACGCGGCGTCACACACACGCTAACACAGCCCCCGCGCGCTCCCACACTCCTCCTGCCTCGGTCGCGACCCGGGGCTGGGAACTGACCCGCTGGCCTGAGCTCTCGTGGCCGCTGTCACAACAGCACGGGGGCACGTGTGTCCTCGGCCAGTTTGTGGAACAAATGAAACACTGGTCAGTGGTCCCATCAAGGTGAGGCTCCTCTGGGTTCCACAGGCCTCGGCCTGGACCGACCCACCTGCTTCAGGGCCAGCACCTCCCTCAGGTCCCACCCAGGCAGGAAGGGGCAGCGGGCGGGCCTAGTGCCCCAGAGTCCGCCCAGCGAGCCCCCTGCTGCCAAGGCCTCTGACGTCCTTCCACCTGAGGCCAGACGCAGGTGGGGGTCACAGGGTCCTGCCTGTAGGACGTGGCCACGTGGAGGAACCAGTGGGGACCACGGGGCTCCTGCTGTGTCACACGGCCCCTTCCCGCGGGTGCACGCCCACCGCCTCCCAGGCCCAAAGATCAGTTCCCCAAGCCTGAGCCCCTGGAGTGGGCTGAGCACGAAGGGGGAGCTCGGGGCGGGGCGCCCTGTTCTGTCCCAGGAGCTGCCCCAGAGCCCACCGCGGCCACCACCTCCCCGTGAGACGGTGAAGCCCGGACGTGCCCGTTCCAGCATTAAGAGGCTCTGCGATGTGTCTTTCCTTTTCCAGTATTCCTGTGTCCCCCAAGCCCCTAGGGGCAACCCCAAGGCCCATGAACAAATGCAGAGTTTTCCACTCTTTCCCCTTTTCGGGAGAATTTTCTTTAAGGGTTTATCAGCTGACAGATTGACCCGTCCTGACTTCTGCCAGGATGTGGCCTGGCCCCCCTCCCCCTCCCGGCTTGTTCCAATCCACGATGGTATCACGAGTGACATCAAAGTGCAGCTTCCCCCGATCAGGGGCATCACACGGGGCCTGGGTGCTCGGGCTTCCTAGGGTACCTCGGCTACCAGGGAGTCCTCAACCCAGAGCCTCTGCAGCTGCCCCGCCCACAGGTCACCACAAAGGGGCGCCGGCGTCCCCAGGCCACAGGACAGAACGGTCTTCAGACCCACGTGGGACGCACCCGGGGTCAGCGCCTGGCGGGAAGGAACCATGTGCAGTGACCCAGCTCTCCCCATTGCGTGACCGCTCCGCCGTCCCTGTGAGCAGAGGCTGGAGGGAGGACGGTTCACGGGGCAGTGCCGCCTCAGCAGGGACAGGACAGCGCAGGGACCGAGGGGACAGAGTGCCCGGAGCTCTCAGGAAGCCACGTGGGCACCTCCGGCAAACGTGCTGATCAACTTCTGAAACACACGTTGCTCCACACGTCGGGTGTCACTCGCTGTGCTGTGAGAACAACCCGGGAGCCTGACCTCTACATTCATAAACTCTGGTCTCAGAAAAATCTGTCACAACTCAAATTTTGAGCCGGAGGACGTAACGGAAGGCTGATAAAAGCCCTCGGTGGTAACAGTGCATTCCTTCCAGATCACAGCCCGGGGTGCGGGGGGCGGCGGGGGGGGGCGGGTGAGATAGTGGAAATACAAGGTCAAGAAGAAAAGGAAACAGTGTAAAGCTTCTCACCTTCAAGAACAGCTTCCCTTTTTGTAGATGAATAATGGTGGGACTGAAAGCAAATCAGGACTCTGGCTTCATCAGACAGGTGTAACGCGACGGAACACGACAGCCGAGAGAAGGAAGCAACCTGATATCCGTCGATGGACGAATGGATGAACACGTGGTACATCATCCACCCTGTGAAAATATTCAGCCCTATGAGGGAACCAGATGGCGACAGAGGCCACGACGGCTGAGCCTGGAGGGCGGGACGCCAGTCACAAGAGCAGACCCACCGTGTGACTTGACCGGTACGAGGCTCAGCAGTGAGGGGACAGCTCTGCCTGGACGGGCTGGAAATCGCCTACTTTGCATCCATCTGAACCTATGAAGAAAATGATGAGGTGTCAACGTAAGAAGCAGGAGTGGGTAGATGTTTTTCAAGATCCTTTAAGAGGCACTCAAGCCAGACAGCTGGGAGGCGACGGTGCTGAGTGACCCCCAGGGCCCGTCCTGTGACCCAGACAAGGGTCAAGCCCAGCGGAAGGGTGTCTGGTTGGGACCCGCAGGCAATGTTCCCACCTGAAGGATGTCCCTGGCCGTGGCGACAGTCCACAGGGTGAGGCAGCTCTGAAATGAGGGGTCAGCTGAAATCTCCAGAATCTTCTGGAAGTTGCTGGAACTGTGTAAAATCCACGCGCTAACCGTGGGGCCGTGAGCCAGGCCCCTCAGGTCTGCTCGGAGAGGAGAACCCCACTGGGGCAGCAGGGGCTGCCCTGGGGTGTTCCCATCAAATCCGGTGAATCTGCCCTGCCAACCAGCAACCCCTGAGGCGCTGCAACCCCGTCCCGCCGTGGACTCGGCCGGGCGGACGAGAAGCTGAAATGGGCTCCCTGTTTGCCTCTGGACACCTCGGCTCCATCTCCCCGAGCGGGGGTGCCCTTCCTGCTCCCCCCATTTTTCCTGAGCAGAGATTTGTCCCGGGAGAGAAGTGAGATGCACTTTGCACACCTTTGAGCCTTTGTTTTCTGGGCCCCCGACCCCCTCCCCTGCACGGAGGTGGGCGCACCGCCCTGCCCCTGACGCTGGCCCTGTGCCCCGGTCCCTCGTCTGAGACGGAGGACGCTGAGTGTGTTGCTCTCCGGTCTCAGCTGCAGGTGAACCTGCTCTCCAAGTTTCTGCTGCTTGCCAAGTCCTGCTACGAGCAGAGGAACTTCGCAACAGCCATGCAGATCCTGGGCGGCCTGGAGCAGCCGGCCGTGCGGCGGTGCCCTGTGAGTCACCGGGGGCCCGGCTGCAGCCACGCCGTGGGCACACACAGGGCTGTGGGAGTTTCACCTGTGCTTTTATTTTAGGCCTGGAGAATTCTACCCGCAAAGATAGCGGAGATCATGGAGGAGCTGAAAGCCGTGGAGGTAGCCCTCGGTCGCGGGGGAGGGGGGGATCGCCCGGCAGATCCTGAATCGTGGCGCCCACCTCACGGCCCCCTCAGAATCGTGCGTGGCCCCCGCATCTCCCCCGGGGCCTCGGCCGCTCAGCTGGGCAGAGGTGGCAGGGTTGCTCCAGGGCCGTGATTCCAGCCTGGGGTGCAGGTGCCCTGAGGCCCTGCCTGAGCTTGGCCGACCTACCTGCCTCCCGGCCGCCCCTCATGAGATGCTAAACGAGGACACGCCCTCTGGATGAGGGGCGTCTCCCAGACTGAGGAGGCGGAGCGGCCTGCAGCCGGCCCCAGACGCAGCGCTCTGCCGGTGGGGGGGCTGCTGTGTGTCCGCGGTTGCCACCGCACCCAGGGGTCCCTGCGGCCGGCCGGCCCGGCTCCCCGTCTACTGTGGGCGGGGGGGGGGGTCACCTGGCTCTTTTCTGGAGAGGAATCTGCCACCAGCAGCAGGAAGCGCACGGCTTTCTGCTGGGGGTCAGTGTTCCTTTTGTGTCTGCAAGCTTTAGACATCTGGACTTCCCCCAACCCAAGAGCCAAGGTACATTTTGGACTGGCTGATAAACCGGGGTGCTGTAGCCCCCATGCAGCAGGAATACAGGCGCCAGCTGGGATTGGCCGGGCTGAGCCGGCTCCTGCTGGGCACCTGGGCTGACCTCTCACCTGTCCGTCCGTCCCCCCGCCCACGCCCCTGGCTGGGCCCCAGGTCTTCCTGAAGAGCGACAGCCTGTGTCTGATGGAAGGACGGCGCTTCAGGGCCCAGCCCACCCTGCCCTCGGCCCACCTCCTGGCCATGCACATCCAGCAGCTGGAGACAGGGGGCTTCACCATGACCAACGGGGCCCACAGGTGGAGCAAGCTCAGGTGAGGGGCCCACAGGTGAAACGAACCAGGTGAGGGATCCCCAGGTAGCACAAGCCAGGTGAGGGGCCCGAAGGTGAGCAAGCCAAGTGAGGGGGCCCACAGGTGAAACGAACCAGGTGAGGGGCCCACAGGTAGCACAAGCCAGGTGAGGGGCCCGAAGGTGAGCAAGCCAAGTGAGGGGGCCCACAGGTGAAACGAACCAGGTGAGGGGCCCACAGGTGAACAAGCCAGGTGAGGGGCCGCCCCCATCTCTCCTGCTCCTCTGAGGCCTGGGCCGCCTTGCCCCTCACCCAGCCC
This sequence comes from Physeter macrocephalus, assembly GCF_002837175.3. Classification (NCBI taxonomy): domain Eukaryota; kingdom Metazoa; phylum Chordata; class Mammalia; order Artiodactyla; family Physeteridae; genus Physeter; species Physeter macrocephalus. The sequence continues at coordinate 84,505,951 of NC_041233.1, forward strand.
TCACCCCAGCCCAGGCCTCCACACCCTCTCCCCTGGGTGACCTCCAGCCACCTCCTTCTGCACAAACAAGGGGTAAACAATTCGCACAGTCCAGCGTCCACAGCCCCAAACACTGCCCCAAGGTTGCCGAGACCTTCCTCCCTATTGGGAGATCCAGGCGCACCCAGAACGCCACCTCTGTGCGACCACCCTCCGTGACCCCCCGAGCCACGTCTCCCCTCTCTCCCTGCCTCTGCTGTCCCCTTTGGGGCCCCTCTGTAGAGCTGTCCGGAGGATTCAGAGTCAGTCCCCACCGTTCAACTGCCCGGCACACCTGCGGAGCCCCACCTGGGCGGAGCAGACTGGGGGGCTGCTGGTGGCGACCCACCACCGTGACCCTGCCAGGCACTGGGACCCTCCCAGCCAAGGCGATCGGTGCTCCTCCCGGCCTCGGAAGGAAGGCCACCCTGGGGCCGGCCGCTCCTCAGGAGCTCAGGCCCACGCCCCCCCGCAGCGCCCCAGGCCCGCCTCTCAGGACAGTGCCAGCCTGTCTCCAGGGAGACCCTCCCCCCACGACCTTTCACCCCCCTCCATCCTCTCCCCCCACCTCATCGTCCACATGGCAGTCAGGGGGAGGCCGGGCGGGACTCCTCAGGGTCAAGGGCGGACTGGTCCCTCGGAGTCTGGACTTTGATGCGGCCTGGTTGGGACAGTGCCTGACAGCAGGCTGGGAACCCACTGGCTGCAGACGCCGCCCCCGTGACTTGTGCAAACTCACGTTTCGTTTCTTCCCCCAACACAGAAACATCGCCAAGGTGGCGAGCCAGGTCCACGCGTTCCAGGAGAACCCCTACACGTTCGCCCCCGACCCCAAGCTGCAGTCCCACCTCAAGCAGAGAATCGCCCGATTCAGCGGGGCCGACATCTCCATTCTGGCCGAGGACAGCAGGGCTGGCTCCCAGCAGGTGGCCAGCGAGAAGCACTCCAAGAAGATTCAGGACAAGCTGCGGAGAATGAAAGCCACGTTCCAATAGCGCAGGACAGCGGGTCTGGGTGTGGAGTCCACACCGAGGACAGACCTGGGGTGGAAGGGGCCGTGCCTGCTGTGTCAGGCAGGGACCCCCACGGCCCAGGAGGGGCACCGGGGCGGGGGCATGGGCTCAGACCCAGACCCGAGAGACGGCGCCAGGAGAGGCTGAGGGGGGTTTCTAGAATTTTGAAATTAAATTTAAAGATTAAAAATGTAAACCAAAATAGGGTAAGTAAGCTCCGCGGGAGCCGAATACCCATTTATATTTCTCAAAGATAAACAGCTTTCACCCGATTCTCTGGCCATTCAGCCCCCAGAAACCCCGCACCCCAGCACCCAGCTCAGGCTTTAAACCCAGGTGCCCACTGAGCAGTGTCCCCGCGAGCCTGGTGTATGTCTGCCCAACAACGAAGGGCCGAGACGGACCTCTGACCCCCTGCCAACCACAGATTCCAGGGGGCTCTGAAACCTTCCCTTGGGGCCCCTGAGGCTTCCCGGGGCCCAAGCCCCACCCTGGGCTCAAGTCCCTCCCTGCCGGACCTCCCCCTCCTCCAGCCCCAACCCCCGGCTGCTCACACAGGCCCAGGTGCGGGTGCCAGAGGTGCCAGAGCCTCGCAGCCCTTCCCGCCAAGAGGCCCGGCCTCGCCTCCGTCCCAGCCCGCCTCCTGCTGCCGGAGAGTGCCTCGTGGCTCCACACTGGCAGCTCCCAAGTGCCCCGTGGGCCCTGTGCCCACGCCCCACCACTGAGAGCACTTCCTGGTGGGGCAGGTACACCTGGGCCGAGGCTCTGCTTCCAAAGCATGCAGGACTCAGACAGCCGCTCCAAAGCAGAGACACAGCCTCAGGGGCCCTGAGAGTTTCCTCTGCCCTACCTGGGGGCCTGGGGGCTGTAGGGCCACGGCCGGGTCCCCTCCTTCTTCAGCAGCCATGCATGTGATTTACACGCCCACGCCTAGCTCGCGAGGCTGGCCGCCACCAGCGCTTTCTGACGAGGAAATGAAGTCTGCTGCCTCGGTGGTACCAAGCTCTTCCCCAGGGCTGTTCCCAAACCGCGCTCGGCCGGGGGCATGGGACCAGGACGGCACGTCACACCTCCACAGCAGGGAGGCCAGAGCCCTGGCCCCATCCCAGGCACCAACGTTGTTACGTTGCAAATCGCTGCAAGACCCAAGACTGTTCTTTTAAGTTTTAGAATTAGTGATTCTTGAGCGCAGCCAGCTCGTGGTATTTCTAGGAAAACCATTACCTGTGATAAAACACTGAATTTCTATCGTCAAGATGTGTTTTCCCACATAAATTCATGCGCGACATCTACGTCCCGCTTTCGTGGAACACGAGGGGCACTCCTGGCCCTGCAAACGTGGCTTTTATATGAGAATTTGGTTCTGCAGATCAACTCCTACATTTTCAGGATTTGAATTCAACAAAGATAGCGCCACAAAGCCTGAAGTGAAGTTAGCATCCAGCGCAAATAAACATTCCAACTGTACCGGTTTACCTGGGGGAGCGGCCAGGCTTCGGCTCCAGCACGACTGTCTGCATGTCGCCCTCACGCGCGGTTTAGGTTTCTAAATAAAGTCATTTCTACCAAGATGGCCTCCGCGGACTCCCGGTGTTTACCTGCTCCGTGGGTCAGGGTGGCTCCTCCGAGCCGGACGAAGACGTCTTCAGGGCTGCTCGTGAAGGCGGGAGGGGACGAGGGGACGAGGGGGCTCAGGCCACGGCGATGTCCTCCGACGGTGCGCAGAGGGCCCACCCCCACCACCCGGGGCCCACGAGCAGGCAGACTCGCCCCGCTGCCCGGGACACACCTGCCGCTGGAGGAGGAGACAGCCAACCTCCCACAGCCGCTGACCTGCCGAGGCCTCCGGGCACCACGGCCCGCGCCTGCCTGCCACAAGCCCTGCCCATCCCGGCGTCCGGCCACCCAGACCTTGTCCGCAGCCCACAGGCCAAACAGCCGGCTCATCCTCGCCGGGGGCAGGCTGGGGTGTTCCCGGGGCTTGGTCACCACCGGGGAGGGTCCCAGTGGAAGAGCTAGGGATTGGTGGACACCGACAAAGACGGGGAGACGCTGGGGTCGTGTTACTGTGGACAGTAGCTGCCGTGGTCACGTGGCTCTGGAGTCCGGGCCGGGGCAGGGGGTCCTCAGCCACCTTAGAACCACTAGACCCCTGTCCCTCCTCCTCCCGAGACACGATTAAAGCACCAGGAAGGCCGGCTCTCCCTTCACTACACCGGCTCTGATCACATCAACACGTTTTTCTGAAAACTGCCAGCCAGCACCCCAGCCAGCACCCCCAAACCCGTGCAGCCCCTCCTACGCTGAATGGAGCCCAGCCCTGCGCACCCAGGCTCTGGGGAGGCCCCCGCCCCAAACGGGGTCCACTCCGCTGCGCCCGGCAGGCTGGGATCAAGCCCAAGGCAGCCCCCGGGCCGGCACCAGCACCCGCCCCCTGGAGGAGGCCGGTGGGACCCCGGCAGCCAGGCCATCTCCTGGGACACGGGCTTGGAGTGACTGGTGGTGCCGGGGTAAGAGGCCGAGGGGCCGGCTGGGTGCCGGCCACACCCCTCCCTGCGGCTTGTGTCCTTCAGGCTGCTGTCAGACACCTGCTGCAAGGACAGCGGGACTTCTCCTGGGACGGGACGGCCTGAGCTGCCACCTTCCTGCAGCCGCATCTCCTCACTCCCGCTCCCCAGGGGGTGGACCTCAGTGACCCTGGGAAACGCTGTTCTGAAGGGAGACTGAGCTGAACACAAAAGAACTGCAGTGAGGACCGCACCCCGGTGGGGAGCAGCTGCTCAGGCACCAGGCCAGCCCTCCAAGGCTCCTCTGCGCACTCGCTGGGGGGTGGGACGCGAGTAGACAGTTGGAGACGAGGGTACCAGGCCTCCTACCGTCCGAGAAAGGATCTCACGGAGCCCAAGGTGCGAGGCAGTCAGGGACCCGAGATACAGGTCGTGCGCGGTCCACTTCCTGGCTACCACCACAGGACCTCAGTCACAGCTTCGCTGACGTGTCGGGGGATGGCTCTCTGCTGCGGGGCTGTCTTGAGCCTGCAGGATGTTTCGCAGCATCTCTGATCTCTACCCTCTAGATGCCGGCAGCACCGCCCCCTGCCCCCAGCTGTGACAACCAACAACTGTCCAGACATCGCCAAATGTCCCCTGGGGAGCAAAACTGCCCCCAGAACCACGGGCCCAGAAGCGGTGACACCCCAATAGCAGCAGCTGCATCCTGTACCCAAATCTTGGTTTCCAGATACCATTCAATTCTCCAGGAAAAGGAAATGGCTGATTCCAGGGCTTGAGTGGGGAAAGTACCAGATGAACCAGGAGCTAGGAAGTGCTAAAAGCGGGGCTTGGGGGTAGGAGGGTAGATCACATCAAAAGGACACAGGACAAGAGGTAAAGAGCTGTGAAGACTCCCCACAGCCGGAGCTGGGCTGTCTGAGCCCCCACGTACGACAGTGATGGGCTGTGACCCAGGAACAGGACAAACGTCCATGAGTCCACACTGGAGTAAACGGACAACTGAATGAATAAATGAACGGGAGGAACTGGGAGAAACCCAAACAGTACACGTGGTTGCCCCGGGAGGTGTGGTTTGTTACCCCCTCGAGTGTGGGCGGCAGGGAACCTGGTGACCAGCCCCCACTGCAGGGCAGGACAGGAAGAGGGTGACCTGACAGTGGGGAGAGGCAGGCATCACCTTAACCGGAGATGGGGGCCAGCATCATGGCCCCAAGTCTGCCGACGTCATGCATCCTAACACGAACTAGTAAGATGGCACATCACCTCTGGGGTCTCGTCCCAGAACCCAGAACCCCACTCTAATCATGAGAAGACAGCAGACAAACCCAAATTGAGGAACACACCACAAAACACCTGACCCGTCTCCTCAAACTGTCAAGGATGTGGAAAACAAGATTTAGAAACGGCCACGGCCCAGGGGAGACTGAAGGGACAGGATGACTAAATGCAGCTCAGCACAGGGATGGGATCCTGGGACAGAAAAGGGACATCAGCAGAAAACCTGGCACAGCCCAGTAAGTCTGCGGTTTCGTCAACGCTAACTTCTTAGCTCTGCCGAAGTTCCACGGACAAGTAAGATGTTAGGGACTCTGTGCTGTCCGTGCAACTTGGACACAGAATTATCCCAAACTAAGGAGTTTTTTATAAAACTACTGTAGCTAGTATACAGAAATACAATTGACTTTTATTTTTGTATTCAATGACCTCGCTAAGCTCATTTATTAATTCTAATAACGTGCTTGTAGATTTTGTGCTTCCCACCTATACAACCATCTCATTTGCAAGTGGCGGCTGTTTTCCTTCTTCCTTTGCTATCTATAATTCTTACTCCTTTTTCTTGTCTTATTGCTCTGGCTAGGACTTCTAGAATAAGGTTGAGCAGAAGCCATAATGTTGGGCATCCTTGTCTTATTCCTAATCTCTCAGGGGAGTAGAGGCTCAATACTCTGTATTAACCACAATGTTAGCTGTAGCCATTCTTTATCAGAATAAAGAAGTTTCTTTCTGTGAAGTGTGTGTGTGTGTGTGTGTGTGTGTGTGTGTGTGTGTGTGAATTATGACACTACGTCTGACCACTGGCCTGGCTCTTCATCAGATCCAGCAGAAAACTGCTAGCAGGCAGTGATGAACACTACCCCCTGCACAGACTAAGACCACACTAGGAAGAGGGAGCAGGGAGCAGACCCAGCACACAATTACGTTTACAAACAACATCTAGAGTGCACCAATGAACAAAGGAGGAGGCGCGAGGGAGCCTCTGGAACTGGAATGTTCCATGGCTTCATCTGCGCAGCAGTGAAAGGTCATGGCACATGCGTACAGACGAATCAAACGTTGCGCGCCCAATGCACGTAGCCATATTTGTTTGTACCTCAACTGCGCAGTTTAAGAAGTACAAAGGGAGGTTGGGAGGGTTCTTCCCCGCTGGTCGGGCGGGGGCAGAACTTTGCTCCAGGCGCTCAGGGCCTAGGGGCCCAAAGACTGGCCGGGAGACCCAGGCGCCGGAGCAGCCAAGTTGAACTTGGCGCGCAGAGGCGGGGCGGGGCGGGGCGGAGCGGTGGGAGGGCCGCCTAGACCCGGCTGGGCTCCGGCGCCCTCTCCGACCGAGGGCGGACGCGCAGGGCCCACCGAGCGTGTGTGGGCGGCTTCTCCCGGGCCTCGGCCCCGACCCCCGCGCGCCCGCCGGCCCCGGGATGCTGCTCCGGCCCCGGCGGCCGCCCCCGCCCGCGCCGCCGTCGCCCGCCAGCCCGGACTCCGAGCCGCGGCTGGCGGGGGGCGTCCCCGGGACCCCGCCCGGGAGGCCCGCCTCGCCTGGCGCGCTGGCGGCGCCCGCGCCCCCCGGGTCGCCCGCATCTCCCGGGTCACCCGTATCCCCGGGCTCGGCGCAGCGCACGCCCTGGAGCGCGCGCGAGACGGAGCTGCTGCTAGGCACGCTGCTGCAGCCGACCGTGTGGCGAGCGCTGCTGCTAGACCGCCGCCAGGCGCTGCCCACCTACCGCCGCGTGTCGGCCGCGCTGGCCCGCCAGCAGGTGCGGCGCACGCCCGCGCAGTGCCGCCGCCGCTACAAGTTCCTCAAGGACAAGGTCCGCGACGCGCACGGTCAGCCGCCCGGGCCCTTCGACGCGCAGATCCGCCAGCTCATGGGGCTGCTGGGCGACAGCGGGCGCAGACGCAGCCGCCGCCGCTCCCCCGGGCCCGGGCGCCCCCCGCGTGGCCGCCGGCCAGCCCCCGCCGCGCCCGCTGAGCCGGGTAGGTGGGCTGGGGTGGGGGAGGGGCGGGGCGCCTCGGGCCGGGGGAAGTGGGCTGCGGGCCGGGGGGAGGGGCGGGCGCGCCTCACGCGACCCCCCGTTCCAGGCGCCCCACCGCTGCCCGCCGCCCGAGACGCCGATGCGGACCCCGCCTGGACGCTCAGGTTCAGCCCGTCCCCGCCCAAGTGTGCGGACGCGCCCCGCGCCCCCGGCTCCCCGACGGCCGTTTCCACATTGACCCCCGCGCCCGGCCGCCCCGAGGACCCCGAGCCCTTCCGCGCCCCCGGCTCGCCGCCGCCGTCGTCCCCCGGCCCCACCCGGGAAGATCCCGACTCGCCGCCTGGTCGCCCGGAGGACCACGTGCCCCCGCAGTCCGCGCCGCCGTCGCTGAACGCCGCCCTTCTGCAGACCCTGGGGCACCTGGGCGACATCGTGTCCATCCTGGGCCCGCTGCGTGACCAGCTGCTGACCCTGAACCAGCACGTGGAGCAGCTGCGCGGCTCCTTCGACCAGACCGTGTCCCTGGCCGTGGGCTTCATCCTCGGCAGCGCCGCCGCCGAGCGAGGCGTCCTCGCCGACCCGCGCCAGTGAGGCCCAGCCGCCGCGGTCCTCTCTGCAGGGCCGCCCCTCGGCTCTGACCCCTCCTGCGGCCCTCCCCCACCCCTAACCTAGGTATGGGTTAAATAAAAAGATTGCTTTTTCCGACTGAATTCTGTGAGTGTGTGCGGGCCCCGCACTGGGTAGGAGCGTAGGGCTGGAGGTCAGGGCGAGGTTAAAATGGCCTCGGGATCCCGGGGAGGGGCCAGGAGGGCTGGGGTGGGCTGGGGCCCCGTTGGGATGCTGCCCGGTCCTACCTACCCCGGCAGGCCAGTCTCCAGCGGGGAGGGGGCTGTGGGCACGTGGAACGCGAGGTCGGGGCCCTCACTGCACGCCAGCTTCTCCAGGTCTCCTGACCCTGCCCCCGGGACTTCCCACCAGGCAGACCAGCCATGGTGGGTGAGCCCGGCCGAGCAGGGAGGAGGAGGAGGGAGGGTCCAGGGAAATGGCGACGGCCTGGCTCAGCGGAGCCGGTGGGGGGAGGTATGATCAGTCTCCAGCGCCCACCGCCTGCCGCCCAGGGAAGAGTCTGAGGCTCTTGGCTGAGTTGGGTCAGGGAAAGAGGTGCGGGGGCAGGGGGGACGGGGTGGGCAGGAGAGCTAACGCACGCCCAGGGAAGGTGCTCCTTTCGTCCCCAGGGAGGTGACTGGGCCGGGGGCAGCTGGGGCTGGGGGTCTGAGATCTTCGACCTTGGCTGAGGCCAGGGTCCCTGCAGCTTCAAGAGGACTTTATCAAAATCGCCCCAGGAGCATATTCCAAATAGTAACTGAGGGCCCCACCCCGGGCCGGTGGATCAGACCCAGTGGGGACAGGGCGGGGCCGGAGGTGCTCACAGCCTGGCGGGAAGGAGGAAGTAGCCCGAGGAGCTGGCCAGCATAACAATGCAGGCTCCGGCTGAATGCGGGGCAGCTTCTCAGCGACTAGGGGCTCATTAAGAGACTTAAGCGATTGCTCTGGGCCACAAAGGTAAAAGAGGGAAGGGTGTCCCCACGGGCCCTAAGGTCCTGGCCCTCTGGGCCGGCAGTGGCATCAGCCCCTCCCCCAGCCCTTTCCTGGAGCCGTCTTCCAGGAGGCCCCAGTTGGGCCCTCTGCCTGCAGGGACCCTGGGCAGACCAAGGGCGTGCCTGTCCTTCGGCCGCGTACTGATGGCCGGGCCTGGGGGCTCCGTGTGAAAATCCCAAATCTTCACTTAAGACACACTGGCCTCTGCTCCACGAGGCTGTTTGTGCCCTGGTCCCTGTGAGTCCGGAAGCCACCAAAAACCTGGGGTGGGCTGACTCGAGCTTGTAAACACCCCTCCCTACCCCCACACGCCCCCGGAGGGCAAGAGCCATGGGCTGGGGGGGTCAGAGACAGCCTTGGGACACATCCCATCAAATATGCCAATCCCCCAGGGGTGGGGACGATGTCAGCCAGGACCCTCTGCTCTGGAGAAAGGCTGTTCCGGGGCTTGAAATCCGTGTAAGTCTCTGAGTCTGAGATATTTGGGGGCACCAAGGAGAACCCATCTGCCTTACTGCCCACGTTGCCTGGGGCCCCGGACGCCACATCCCGTGGCTTTCTCCTTGGGGCCCTAAGTTGCAGTAATGACTCTGAACACCCCTTCCCCCGGCATCGCTAACGTCTTCCTGCCTGGTGAGGGGAGAGAACGCGTCTCACCCCAGCTCCTTGGCTAGTGGCTTTAGTTTTAAACTTCAGCCATTCCTGATGCGTGGAAATTCTCAAATCCCTTCTTCTGGCCCTGCCATGACTCCCTTTGGATGTGGCTCTCTCGTGGGCCTGTGGGGTGAGGTGTGTCCCTGTCCCGCTCTGTGACACGTGTGTCTTAAGCCGGGCATACTGGGTTTGGCTCTGCGCCTGTGCGGTGGACACACCCCAGTGGGATAGTGTCCCGGCCACGAGAACATCTTTCCCGGTGCCAGACCCCAAGTGCAGGGCAGCGACCCAGCAGGGTCGCCTAGGACCAGTCCTCAGGTCAGTGCCCTTCTCGTCTCATCAGTGGCCCCTTGGCCAGCAGATTCACACTTTTTATTTTATTGTGGTAAAAGACACATAACGTTAAGTTTACCATCTTACCCATTTCAAGAGTGCAGCTAGTGGCATTAGGTATATTCACATTTTTTGTGCAGCCGTCACCACTGTCAGCTCCAGAACTTCATCTTCCCAAACTGAATCATTAAACACTGACGCTGCAGCCCCCCTCCCAGCCCCTGGCACCCAGCACCTACTTTCTGTCTCTGGATGTCAGTGGGATCAGCCGTTATTTGTCTCTCTGTGTCTGGCTTATTTCACCTAGAATAATGTCCACCAGGTCCATCCAAGTCACAGCATATCGCAGAATTTCCTTGCTTTTTAAGACTGAATGATCTTCCATTGTCTGGATGGACCACAGTTTGCTTCTCCATTGATCCATTGGTGGACACTTAGGTTGCTTCCACGTTTTAGCTATTGTGAATAATGCTGCCATGAACAGGGGTGTGCAAATATCTCTTCAAGACCCTGCTTTCAATTCTTTTGGGTGTATATCCAGAAGTGGAATTAATGGATCACATGGTAGTTCCATCTTTAATTTTGGGGGGAAAACTCCATACTGTTTTCCAGCCACTGCCCCATTTTACGTTCCCACCAACAGTGCACAAGGGTTCCAATTTCTCCACATCCTCGTCCACACTTATGTTCTGTTTTGATTTTGTTTTTTTATCTCGGCCATCCTAGCAAGTGTGTTACAGCATGCGGAACCATAGCAATGCTGCAACTGACCAGCTGATGCTCGCCTGTCCAGCTGCTTGGTGGACCCATCTAGCTGGTATTTCCACCAGCTGCTCCCTGTGTTCGTACCACGTGAATTCAACTGCACGCCCGTTCTGTCCTGCGGTGCACTGAGCCCCGTGAACAGGGTACCTGTGCCCCCACTAGCTCAGATGACCTCCAGCAGTGACCGTGGGTCCTCCGCTCCCTGCCGTGGGGCCCTGCCCCTGACAGCTTCAGGGCCCTGGGGCTGGCTTTGCTTTTTCCCTTTACCCCACGTCCTCTTCGTGCTGCCCTGTTGTGTGTGCAGGACCAGCCCTGGGCCCTCATCCTTGTCCACGCCCATAACTCAGGGTGGTAGCCAAGTCTCTCTCCTGGGGCCGGTTTTGTTTCTGTGTGGGCAGCCAGTAGGCTGGAATCCAGCTCCCGCCTCATTCAGCGCCCTCGTCCTTCCACCCAAAGTCCGTTTCCTCCCGGGCTGGGGCCAGAGAGAATTCGTTTTCACAGCATGTTCATCCATCAAGGATCAGTGCTGCAGGGCCCTAGAAAAGCAGCTATTTCCAATGAGCGATACATTGGTTATAAGGGAACACCTGATGTTAGATGTATTTTCCCCAAGAGGCATTTAACCCTATCAACTTGGGGGCTTCTTTACCCCTGGATAGGGCTACGCTCTTTATCTCTAATTAGTTCTGCTCCTGTGCTCCCTCCCATGTCCAGACTGTCCCTAAAAATTTAACTGAAGTTTCCTGTACAACCTCATGTTTCAGAATTGCCCGGATTCTTGATTCTCGTTGTTTGTCTTCCAAATTAGTCTCTTCTGTACCTGTTCCTCTAATCACACCATCTATACAATGCTCCACTGTCAAAGAGCTTGGTATTCGGAACAATCTCAAACTGGGGAGTCTGTGGGGTGCTTGGACTCAGGGGCAGGCTCTGAATCCACATCATTTTTCAAGTCAGTGCACATGGGGCCTGAGGATATCGATCTACTGTTTTTGCAAAGAAGAAATCCCTCACATTTGGTAAATGTACGTTTCTGTGATTTATAGTGAGATAAGGATGGCTCCCTCTAGTATTTCTTCCATGCTTTTGGTCTGCCTAATTACCCCCTTCTCTTACAGGACATCAACCCTGTCTGTGATTTCTTCCCCACTTTTGTGCCCCCGGGGGGGTGGGGGGCAACTGTGCCAACAGGCACAATAGCAATGTTTCCCTCTCTTCCTGGTTCTGCTGCTAAACTTATCTGTCTGCCAAAAACCACACTGCTCTGTGTTGTGGACTGAATGTGTCCCCAAATTCCTATGTTGAAATCAACCCCTAGTGTGGAGGTGTTGGTGGGATGGGGGGCGGGGGGGGGGTGTTGGGAGGTGATTATGTCATGAGGGTGGGGCCTCATAGTTGGGATTAGTGCCTTTGTAAGAAACGAAATGAGAGAGCTTGCTTTCGGTCCTGTTCCCTGCCAGACGAGGCCACAGCAAGAAAGCAGCCAGCATTTGCTGCTGAAGCCCCCAGTCTGTGGTGTTCTGTCACAGCAGCAAGAGCAGACGGGACACCACTGCCAGTCTACACACGTGCATTCAGGGTTCAGTGCTGCGTCTGCTCCAACATGCTGCAATCTGCCCAGCCCTCCTGCCCACGTGCTGGTTGGCCTCTCCCAGAACTGTCCTCGCTTACAATCTGCAGTTTTTAAACAGACAACGGCTACTCCAGGTGGGGCTTTCCTCCCCCTCACCTGGCCCAGATCCAGGCCCTGCAGAGTCCCCGGCATGGACCCTGTGTGTGACCCATCCTGGTCCTCTTCCCGGGCCTCACAGTGGGATGCAGCTCCTGCCCAGCCTCCATCAGCAGTCAGTGGGGAGTCTCTGGGGCCCATCTCTGTTGGCCGTTTATCCATGTGAGAGCCACTGTCCTTTCTGGTCCAGTTTCTCTGCCCATCGTGGGTCTAACCCAGTTCCTTCCCCTTCAGGACCCCCGTGGGCATCCCCTTCCTGCCTTCATTTTCCGAGTGCTTGGCTCTGATCTATCTGTTCCTTCAAGGGCCCTCCTGGCCTCCAAGAAAGGTCAGATCCCTGGCTGATGGGTGGTAAGTCTTACTCTTCACTGTGTCAACTGGGCCATGATTAATCCGCCTGCATTTTATGGTTCTGTCTTCTACCAGATGTTTCACTAACGTTTGTTACCACACCCACACCACACCCACACCGTTCTTTCCCGAAAGCCCTCCTTTGTCAACAGAGCAGAATGTCCCGTGTCCCTCGCCAGGCTGCCACCTGCCCTCTCCACCGTGTCGGAGTCACCACGGCTTTTAGAGCGCCGCACTACTTCTCCCCATCCTGTCTGTGACCCCTGACCCCATGTGACTCAGCCCTGCTCACGCGCAGCTCTGTGGGTCAGCCTGTCCCGTTTCGTGTCATCACAGATCGCGTTAGTCACCGTGGCTGCCGCCATCTGCAATGCCTCTCATCTTTGTCACCAGAATCTCCCATAAGGGGGTCCCTTCCTGAAGACCCCAGGGGTCATTGTCCTCATCATGTTTATAAGCAGGTGCTTGTCTGACTTGTCTTGGTTCATTGCTGTTTCTAATAACAGCACCAAGCAAAAGAACTCTCTGGGGTGATGGGAATGTTCTAGAACAACACTGTCCAATTCGACAGCCACCAGCCACATGTGGTCACTGAGCTCCTGAAACATGGCCAGTGCAACAGAGGAACTGAATTTTTTTTAATAGGTATTTATTTATTTATCTTTATTTTGGCTGTGCCAGGTCTTAGTTGCAGCACGCAGGATCTTTAGTTGCAACATGCATGTGGGATCAAGTTCCCCGACCAGGGATCAAACCCGGGTCCCCTGCGTTGGGAGCACAGAGTCTTACCCACGGGACCACCAGGGAAGTCCTGGAACTTAATTTTTTAATCTAAATTAATTTACATCGCCACATATGCCTCAGAGTTCCACATTCAGTCCTTATGTAAAATTCTGTTTTATTCTAGTGCCATTGGTTTCAGCTTCCTATCTTCAGAATCTCACCTTGAAATTTACATTTATCAGCAGCAAAATCCCATTCCTTTCACCAAAGACAAAGCCCTGGGGTCAACAGGGTCACCACAGGCCCTTTCTGAGTCTCAGACTTACGGGGGACTTACCAAATGCAGCCTGAACCCGCCCCCGTACCACTCCGACCCCGGGTCTCTGGGGGACAGATGCAAGACCACAGGGCCTGGCTGCGGGCAGTGACATTCAGTCTGTCTTCTTTCGGAGGACCTTGCCCGCACGAGGCCACACCCCAGCGCCTCCTGCCAGAGGCCTTCCCAGGACCAGAGGATGGCGGAGCCCCCACCTGCCAAGGGAGACGCGATGGGAATCAGCCCGTGCTGGGATCGCTTCTGAGGCAGCTGACCAGAGCAGGGAAGGCAAGGCCTGGCGAGGGGTGGGGGGTGGTGAGCAGAGGGGGCTGCGGCCCCCATACTCTCTACAGCACCAGCCTCAGGGCGGTGGTTTTGAGGACGGGAGGTGAGGGCTGGGGGCTGGGAGGTGCACCCTGCCTCTGCCTGTCCACTCGGCCTGCCCTGCTGCAGCCTCTGAGGGCAGGATGGAGGGGGATGAGGAGGCAGGGTCCAGGGCTGAGGTTCCTTGGGCAGCAGCAGAAAGCTCTCCTACCAGGTCCCCTAGGAAGGAAGGGGCATAGGGGAGGCTCCCACCAGCCCAACAGGGAGACCCAGACAGATGTGATGGGGTCCCCATGGGCAGCCCCTTCCCAAACTAGGGGAGGGCGTGCGGGGCTCTACCTCATCACACCTGCAACCTGGGAATCGGACACCACCCACCCATCGGGTGCTCTCCCAGACTACCGTCCTGCTGGGGTAGGGTCATGCCCACCACGCCCCCACACTCAAATCTCTGTTCTCGCCACCGGAAGCACAAACTCGCCCTCTGGGCTACAACGAGGGAGGTTAGGGGAGGGGCGTGGCGACAAGGGGGAGGGACCGACCGGCGAGGGAAGGGGAGGGGCGACAGCCGTGGCCCTGGCTCTCTGAGATCCTCGCGAGACCACGGGGCGTTGGAGAGAGATGGGACAGAGGGGCAGTGATGCGGTCACACAGGACCAGCCTCACCTCTTGGTGGGGGTGGGCGTGGACAAGGGGTCTTGGGAGGGGCGGGGCCTCCCTCGGCGTAGTCGTCCACGCTGTCGGTGGAGGTGGCCTGGACTAGTCGAGGCCGTGATGGCGAGAACCCGGCGGGTCTAAGGATTTAGGCAACTGAACCCCCAGGACCAGGTGCCAGGACGCAGGGCTGGGGCTGCTGGAAGAGCCCGTTTGCAAGGGGGGGAGTTGACTTTGGTCGCGGGTTGGGTCGGGCCGCAGGGCCTCCGAGTGTAGACGGGACTCGAGAACGCTGGGCGGACACTCACCGCTCGCCTCCACCAGCCCGCACTACCCGGCGCAGGAGGGACGCGACTCTCCGAGGCGCGCATGCGCGGGATTCGGTGCGAGGTCGGCTGCGGCGCGCACTAGCGGGCCAGCTGCAGAGAGCCAAGGCCACGCCTGCGCCTAATCACCCGGTCTCCGAGGAAGGCAGCAGTGGGGTTGCAGAGGGGCAGCAAACCCGGGGGGTGGGTCCCAGAGCCAGGAGAGGGGCAGGGCCTAGCACCCCCGGACGCTGCTCCCAAGCCACGTGAGGAAGGTGAGGCCAGACGTGGGTGACACAGCTGTCACTGGAGCAGCCAGGGTTAGAGGGAGGGGAGACCCCAGGGGACACGAGCCAGCCAGGTCGGGAGAGGGCGGGCCTGCGCCCGCGGTAGTGCTGAAGGAAGAGAGGGGACCACCCCAGGCAGCAGCCGGGAGCTGGCGGGGAGGACTCGGGGTGGGGGGCCGTCTGACCTGCGGAGGTGAGGTCACCTTAGGACTGAGGAAGGGGAGCTTCAGGTAGGGGCTGGGAAAGTCGAGGTGGCAGGGCCATTAGAGGAGGGTCCCGGATTAGGGAGGGGGTCGCCCAGCAGAACTGGGGTGGTGGGCGCGGAGGATGGTGCCCGTGTGCGGACAAAAGACCGAGGGGCCGGCCCTGAAAGATTAGGAAGGAAGAGAGGCTAAAACGGGTTTGAAAGGCGAGGTACATGTTAATGCCTGACATTTCATAAATCACCGCTTTTGAGCACACAGTGCTGTAGTTCCCAACAAATGTTCCCTGTTACCTAGAGGGTGCCTGTCCCGCCCGTTCTGTGCAGCTGCAGCAGTCGTGGGGCTGTGGGGTTTACTTCTCTTTGCCGCCCTGGGGAGGCACCACCCCGCCTCCACCCGGAGGGGCTCCGCGTACGCGACTTCCAGGACACCGCGCAGTAATCTCACAAGACACCCCACGCGACACACGGCGAGTGAGTTAAGTCCCCAGCCTCAACCCTCAGGGTCCGGTGACCGAACTGGGCTGGCCCGGGGTCGGGAGGAAGACGCGGGGTTGGCGACCCCGGCTCCTCCCCGGTGTGCCCGGCTCCCACCTCACCGGCCCCTCCCCAGCCCGAGAGGCTCGAGGGCGGGGTTGGGGTGTTAATCCGAAGGCGAGGCCCGTGGGGCCTTTGATGTCCGCGGGGCGGGCGCGGGGGCGGCCTCGGTGTCCTGCCCAAACTGGCGCCGGCGCCCCTGGGAGTCCAGGCTGCGGGCTCGACCCGACCTCTCGGAAGCCCTGCGGCGAGCTGGGGGCCGAGTCCGGCCGCCTGGGGCGCCGCGCCGACTCAGAGCCCGCGCTCCGGGGGGCGCAGCTCCCACCGGCGGGTCCCCGCAGCAGCGCCCTGCGGTCGTCTAGAACGCATCACGTGTCCGTCTGCCTGGCGGCGTGGAGGAGACAGACGCGGTCCGGCCAAGGTTGGAGGAGAGGTCCCGCTGACCCCGCCGCCACCCCAGACCTCGCCGCCCCCTTCCCCGAGGCCAGCTTGGCGCCAGGGACGCGGATGGGGCCAGTGAGTAGTGAGGCGCTGGCGGCACAGGGGACTCGGACAGGGTGACTGTCCCTAGGCTAGCCCGTGCGGCCTGGGCTTCTCAGTCCGCGGGAGCCCTGCGCCCTCCTGGCCACCACGGGGTGGAGCCAGGCAGCAACACAGCACAGAGCCCGAAGCGGTTGGGGACCCACAGCGGAGCACGGTGGCTCCCCTGTCCTTCCTGCTCGGTTCCTCCTGGGAGCCAGACGTGGAGTCATCCACGTCCTGAGCCAGCAGACCCCCTTTCTTCCTGTCACCCGAATCTGGAGGCAGCTCCTATGGCACCAGAGTGAAACCCAGCAGAGGGTCGGGGCAGGGGCTGCGGAGTGGAGAGAGAGCAGGGCCCGCGGAGCCTGAGGGACCCTCCCTGACCAGCCCCTCCCCACCCTGTCTGGCTAGTTGCCCGCCCACATTCCTGCCCAGCAGGAAAACGGGCTGCAGCAGACACGCCCTGTCCAAGCCCACCCTGTGCTGGGAGTAGTGGTGCGGACCCCTGAGCCCCTCGGGTGTGCACAGCTGTCACCCCTGGCACTGCAGACCCACGGGGGCAGGTTGGACAGAGGAGATAGCTCGGTACTCCACAGGACAGGCTCCCAGCCGGGGTGCTGGGTGGGAAGGGGCCGCCCTCGCCTTCCTGCAGCCCTGGCCAGCCGGGTGGGGGTGGGGGGGAGATGAAAGGCGGTAACAAGTCCTCAGTTACCGCTTCTCCCTTCACCAGGGACACAGACCCGCCCCTCCCCCAGACATCTTGGAGCCGGGGGAGGTGTGAATGGCCTCCTTTGTGCCTCTGAATTGAAGGCAATTAGGTGCTACTTATCTGTGGGGGGCATTGGGGTCCTCTTTGCAAATCCACCTCCCACCTCCTGAGCTTATAAGTGCAGCCCAGCCCTGCCAAGCCTGAGGCGGACCCTGTGCTCATCTTGGCCCTCCTTCCCGGCCGGGGTACCCCGTTCCCAGCCCCCACCGTCTGTCCAGAGGCGGATCCTGAGTTCGGCCGCACCATCCAACAATTCCTCCCTCCTCCGCCTTTCCTGGTGCCTGCGAGCCAGCCTCCAGCTTTGGCTCGGCGGACCGGCTCTCCCAGAGAAGCTGCGCGGGGCCAGCACACACCGCCAGGCCCGCCGAAGTCTCCTGGGGGAGCCTGTCTGCCCCAGGCCGGGTGTGCGGCAGAGGGGACCACCCCCGGACCGTGGGCAAGGAGGAGGTGAAGTCCTCAGGAGTGTCTGCACCGGGGACGCCCACACCTGGTAGGTGTGGGGATGGGGGGGCCTTCCTTCCCAGGCTGCGAAGGGAGCTGGGGAGGGTTCAGGAGCAGGGTCACACATTTGTGTACTCCGGCCGCAGGCGGGGCATTCTTTGCAGGGCTGGGGCTTGCGGGTTGTGCCGGACCCCTCCGGCCGGTGAACCCTTTCCCTCGGAAGCAGAAACCACAGTGGCGGTCTTCCCTGCTCAGACCCCTTGGAACTTCTCTTCCCACCCGCCCTGGAGGGGCTGCCCCCACCCTCTCTGAGCCAGGATGCCCACCTTAGCACTCGGTACACGTGGCCTTCAAGCTCTAAGTCCTCGGGGCCCACTTCTGCAAGAGGGTCACAGGTAAGTGCGTCTTGCAGGTCACGAACCTGCTCAGTTCAGAGGGCTCACCATGGCTCCTCCTGCAAAGCTGGGTGCCTTCGTTCGGCATCCAGACTATGGCCTGTTCGCTGGCCACCTGGAGTCCTGCAGGGTTGCTTAGGGACAGCCGCGACCCGGAGCCCACTGTGGTTCCGTCCTCGTGAGCTTCCCGTGGTTTCCAAACTTGACGGAACGCTTTGTCGTTGGCGGAGGGGGATTTCTTAGTCCGTCTTTTAGTTGTTGTGACTTAATCACCGCTCTTAGGTGTCAAGTCCTACGTGGCCAAAAGTGGGGCTGGTATTATCTGTAAGTTTGCATTTTTTAAAAAGTTTAAATAATGACCATGGAGACATCTTCACCTCATGGGGCTTCTTAGTGCTGCCCTATTTGGTAATTAGAAATCAGAGAACAGACCTGCAGGAGACAGAGCCTGGGTACACGGGGAGTCTACGGGAGGGCTTTCCCAGACCGCAGGCCTTTGCCGAGGGTGGGCTCCGCCAGCCCCCACTGCACACACCCCCACCCCCCCGTGAGTTGGAGTTCCTTGTCTGCGAGTGAAAGAAACTGGTTTCTGGAAGGGAGCACTGGGCAGCAGGTGAGGGGCCGGTGTCAGGATTGCTGTCCACTCCGTCATCCTCTTCGACATCCACGCCTCTGGACCCCCTCCACACTCAAGCTGAAGGCGAGGAGGGGTGTCGCCTTGGCCCAGCGGGAGGCTGGAGGGCGGGCTGCTCTCCTGAGGCCCCGCCACCAGCACCCTCTGCGGTCACAGCTGGTGGCATCTCCGGGGGTGGGGCCTGTCCCCCCGGGCAGCAATTTCAGGCAGCACTTTCAGCCACACGGACTGGGTGCCCTCCCGTCCTCCCTCAGGGCTGAGCCAGGAGGCAGCAGGAGCTCGGGCTCCCCGTGTGCGCACAGCCTCCACGGCGGAGCAGGTCAGCGCCCTGGAGTACTCCTTCCGGCACCGCCGCTACCTGGGCCCGCTGGAGCACCGGAGGCTGGCCCGGGAGATGCGGCTCTCCGAAGTGCAGGTGAGGGGGCTGGCCGGGCAGGGGGGTGGCCCGTCGTGTCCTGCTCACCTGGTTTCAGAATCGCCGCGTGAAATACAAACGCCACGTGCAGGGCTCCCTGCTGAGCGCGCCCTTCCCCCCGGCGCTCCGTGTGCCCCTGGCGCTCTGACCCCCCACCCTCTGCCCTGGGCTGCGGCCTGCAACTGCATGGGCATCCTTGCCTGGGCCCCCGCCTCTGGCCCCACCTCTGGGCTCCTTCTGGGGTCCCTGCCGAGCGGAACCAGCCTCCCTGGCTTCCGCGTGGGCCTCGTGTGGCAGGCAGCCCCCCAGACGCCGGGAGCCCGGAGCACACACTGAGCCCAGCTTTGCCCTGGGGAGCCTGGCACCTGGGCGCCCCGCCAGAGACCCGGGATGCCTTTTAAGGACGCGTGGCTGCCCAGAAGCCCGCAGCTGAGGCCTGTCAGACGCTGGGCCTCCGTGCAGAGCTGTGTCTGGCATCTACCTGCAGAGACACGGTGATCCCCTGTTTGGGCCTGAGGCCGGTGGCACCTGGAACCTTCCGGCCTTAGGACTGTGGAGGGTTTACAGTCGAAGGCGTTTCAGGGCCACTTCATAGCTGAAAATTGCCACAAAGGGCCGGTTTAGGAAGTGATGGGTCAGCAAACAGTCAAAGGCCAAAGTGGACTGTGCTGCGCCGGGCCCTCACACACGTGGGTAACGTTACCCTTCGTTAAGGGTAACTTATTCAATAGAAGGTTTCCAGTTAGGATAATAAAGTCGGATTCTTATTATGCTGTATGCTTCCAAGCTCTGTGCGTGAAAATGGAAACTGGCAGGATCAGGAGGAAGTGAAGGTGCTTCTCACCTTGGTGTTTGAATTCCTCGTTAACGGTGACCCCGAAGCTGGAGGGGAAAGGAACTGATGGCAGCTTCCAGAGCATGTGAGCCAGGACTGCTCCCTGTGTGCTGCCCCGCCCCTTCCTTGGCTGAGGAAGGACCCACGCAGCGTCTGGCCTGCTCCCCCTGAGCTGTCCTCTGTCCCCACCTGCAGGGCTGCGCCCCCGGAGCAGGAGAGAGAGGGCCCCTCCCTGCCGGAGGCGCGCCTGGAAGCTGCCTCACCGCTGGAGGAAAGAGCCAGGGGTGCAAACTTTCCGGAGGGTTATGACACGGCACCCCAAGGGTGTCTGCGCCACGTGGGTGACAGTGAGCGAGCCGGGGCGTGGGGATGATGCCCGGATACCGCGGTGAAGGGCCAGTTCAGAGGGGACCTGGGTACTCATTACAGGATGAGTGCTTTGGGGGAGGGTAGGAGGACTGAGGAAGAGGCAGGTGATGGGGAGGGCAGCGGGGCGCAGCTGGGCGGAGGATGAGGGCGCCCTGGGGCCTGCCAGGCAGGAGGGCAACGAGGGGCCAATACCCTGAGACCTCCCGCTCGCTGTGGAGGGTGGGTTCTGAGCGGAAAGCCTGCGCGCAGGAAGCAGAAGCCCGGGTATCGGAGGATAGAGCCGGGCCAGGGTGGGGGCAGCTGCCCAAGGCCAGTTGGAGCCTTTGGGATTTTGGCCAAGTCCCGCGGCAGCACGGTGTGGGCCTTGCTACTGCCTGGCGAGTGTGGCTTACTTTACAGAGGTGGGGCTTTTACAGCTGTGTGGAGCCGTTTAGTCACGATTTCTCGTGGGATCGGGATTTGCTTAAACATGTACAGGTTTGAGTGGTTTCAGCTGTTTCAACCTTTGGTTCAAACCTGGATTCTCTCTCGACCCTAAAATCTTAGCCAGTGTCTAGCTTGTCTTGTTACTTTCAAGTGTGTGTGTGTGTGTCTCCGTGTGTGTGTGTCTTTTGCCTGAGGGCTGTCGTCCCCGCTCCCAGGGCTTTGGGTGTCTCTTGTCTGCAACCTCCACTCTCTGCTGGGCAGCGGTGCCCACTTACCTGGCCCTCACTAACCCACCGTTGTCACGACCAGCAGTGACGGCTGGAACCGCGCTTCCCAAGCCCTCCTTCCCTCCTGCAGCTCAGACAGGAGCCGTAGAGCCTCACCCGCTGGCAGGGACTGGGCAGAGCAGTCTAAATCCCAGTTTAGGGAAACAGGGACTTTGCAGTGGACACTGGCTGGGGCAGCCGGCCTTGAGCAGGAGCCGGGTGAAAACGGGAGAGCCCACGGCTCTGCCAGGTCCACCTCCTCTGGTGTGGGAGCAAGACCTGGTGACAGTCTGCAGGGCCTCATGCCTGAAATTTATATGCAGAAGGTTCCAAATCCATACGATAAGGTACATAGGCCAAAATATTTACAGCGGAACCAGCTGGTGGGGTCTACGGGCTGTCTGTCTTGCTCTAAACGTTTCTGTCTGCAGTTGTCATAGGAGGTGCTGGGCAGGGCTGCTTGGGTGTCGGCCCCTCCCTTTCCCAGGGCCAAGCGCATCCCCCTGCCCCCCCACCCCAGTTCTGAGCCACCCAGTTCTTGGCGCCCAGGCAGTGATGCCTGGTTGTGGGTCAAGAATGGGTGCTCTCAGCCAGGCCACCCACACAGGCCCCATAGCCCAGTGGAAGGAGTGGGCTTGCAGAACAGACGCGGCACTGCCAAGCCCCCTTAAGGGTGTGGGAGCACCTCCCCACCACGACCGCACAGATTCTTGGTCCTCCTCCCGCTTCAGTGGCCCCTGGTGGCAGAGGACCTGCCATATCCACGACCATTGCTGTCCAGGGGTCAGGACCACCAGGGCCACACGGCGGGGCTCCTGGCCACCAGGTGGGAGCACAAGCCTCCCGGGGTGGCAGGTAGGCGCCAGCATCCAGGCCTCTGCAGCTGGAGGGCTCCGTGTCGCCCCCTCCCCAGGCCGGTGAGATCCACATTCCCAGCTGTGGTGGTAATTGCAAGAGACACGGGGGCAGGTGGAGGGAAACCCCTCCCCAGGGAAGCCATGCTGAGGTTTGTGGGGCAGGATCATTCACCTAGTGCCTCTCTGATCCCACCCCACCATTTACAGGACAGGGGGCCCCTGAGACTGGCGGCCTGTAGGGGCGTCACCTAGCTTTTCCGAGGGCTGCCTGGCCCCAGGCTCTTTTCTGTTCTCCTCAGCTGAACCAGAGCTGATACAGGACACACTGGCCTGCTCTGCTCGACCTCCTGGTGGGGACTCCTGGCCTATCTCCCTGCCCAGGGAGCCGCCCACAAGGGACCCCACCCTGTGGCTGGGGCAAGTCCGGGTATGCCCGGCCAGCTGCAGTGACTCTGAAGGGTTTCCCTCCCTGGGCCCAGGAGCCATACCTGCAGCTGCTGACAGGAGGATAATGGTAGAGAGCAAGGCAGAGCCACTGGCTGCCTGGATCCAGCCGTGCCTGCAACCCATCTCTCTCCCCATCACAGGAAACACAGGTGTCTGGATCAGGCCACTGTTCCTCATGCACTCAGGGTATTGTATATACCTGCTTCCCTTCAATACTCTCAGTGGTCCAGGGGGAGCCTCTCCAGCAGAGCCAGCCCCCAGCTCCCTGGTGAGGATGGACCAGACGGAGAGGGGCACTGTGGGGGTGGGCGGCTGAAGGGAGCCTGGTGTCTGAGCTCCGTGCGCCGGGCTGGTTGCCGATAAGTTAAGCCTGACCATCACTGTTGAAGCTCTCAGTTCACTGGGCTCCCTCCGTCCCTTTTCCTGCTGCACGATGTTAAGGCCAACAGGCTCCAGGGCCAGGGAGTTCCCACCTGGACCAGCGGGCCGGTGCCCCGGGCAGTGCTGGGGGGCGGGCTGTGCTCACTCCAGCCCTGGGAGTCCTGGCCCACCCACCTGGCGCCGCCAGGGCCCTGGGAGTGTCCTGCCCCCATGACCCTGGTTATCAGAAAGCCCCCCCCCACTGCCCCCCCGCAGCTGATGTGTCTGGGAGTCGTTTCATTCCCTCACATTGACATATTTTTTATTAAGTTCCCTCAAGACCACTCCCCCTTACTGTTGTGCCCCCCCCCCCCACCCCCACCAGCACGGACGAGAGGAAAGCACACAGCGAGGGAGCTTTGCTTGCTTCCGGCGCTTCCACGGCCAGAGCTTTTCCGCACTGAACTTTATTGACGTTTCCGAAGAGAAAATCCACTCACGTTCGTTACAGGTGTGTTGTAGGTGGAGGGAGAGCAGCCCTACGGCAACCCCGCTGACGCCCTCCCCCCGCCCGCTTCTCTGCACGTCCGAGCCCCCTGGTCCCAGACCCAGACCCGCAGTGGTCCCAGTGGGCTGCCCCCGCTCCTGTTCCAGCACCTGTAACTTTTCAGGGCAGCCCCAGTGACAGGCACCGTGGAGCAGGGGCCTGCTCAGCCCCTCTCCCACGCCCCTGCAGGGGCAGGGCCTGGACCACGGAAGCGAAGGTTACCCGATCTTCTTGTCCTACGACGGGCGACCCCTCCCTCTCCCTGCCCCCGCCCCCGATTCATCATCCTGATGCAGGAGGGCAAGGACCCCCTGGCCCCGACATCCTGATCCATCCCCGATCCGGCGTGCGGGACGTGGAAGCAGGTCCAGAGGCAGGTGCGTGGCGGGGACTGGGCTCTGCGGCACGGCAGGACCTCGGCGCCCCATTTTCCCATGCCCTACACCTCTTTAGGCCAGACCCTCAAAGAAGTATATGCATAGGAAAAAGGAACAGCGAGCGGCGTGGCCGGCGCGGGTCCGGGAGGGTCCGTGCTGGGTCGGGTGAGGCGCGGGGACGAGCTGCGGGCTCGGCTGGGCGGCTGCAGGCGTCCTGTGGGTGCGAGCGAGCGGGACGGGCTGGTGGGCTGAGGGGGAGGCCGGGAGGCCAGCCGGGCCTTACCTGGTCAGCCTCGGGGCCGGGGTCTGCGGGCGAGCCGGGCCGGAGCAAGGAGGAGAGCCGCTTGCTAGCTGCGGGCTCTGCCTCTGCGGCCTCCGGGCGCCCCTTTATGCGAGGCGGAGACCTTGGCGGGCGGCGCCCGGAACAGCGGCCGTCATGTGTGGTCACGGGCTGCTCTGTGCCAAGGACCCCACCCGCCCCCGCACCTGCGAGATTGGGGCACAAAGACCCGCTCTGAGCAGAGTGCCCAGCCTCGGCAGGCGGGCGGCGAGGCCCACGGGGCCGGGGGGCTGCTGGCCAGGACCTGGGACCCGGCCAGCCCTGGCCGGCAGCCTCCTCCGGACCTTATCTCCCCACGAGCCTCTGCTTGCGTCACGGCCCAGAACACACAGGGGAGAGAGAGCCTCCATGGAGGTGGCACCTCTCCCCTCCCCTCCCAGCCTCCCGGCCTCCGGGCCTCCCAGCCTCCTGTCCCGGCCACAGAGCCCCAGGAGGCCGCCTGGGACCTGGGGCTGCCCGGAGTCCAGAGGGTCCGGTGGGGGAGCTCTGCCCGGCCGCACAGCCGCCCGCTGTGTGCTCAGCTCTGCCCCAGGGCCCCAGGCTGTCGGGAAAAGGGCAGGGGCTCCGCAGTCTTGGGGGGACACTGTCAGGACAGGCGAGGGAGCGGCACCCAGGGGACAGCTGATCGAAGGCCCAAGGCTTCCCACACGGAGACAGACACACAGGCGCGCCACCCCTCTCCCAGGCCCAGGGGCCCCGGGGGGCAGCCCAGCCTCCCGCCGTGCGTGGGTGTGGGCGCAGTCGGTACCCGCGGGAGGGCAGCTGGCTCCACACGGGCAAGTGCCCCCACTCCGCTCCCGAACACTTCTGACCTGTGGGGAACGGCGGAGGTGGTGGCCTGAGTCTGAGACTGACCGGCCATCACATCCCCCACCTGTCCCCCGGGTCCCAGGGGCCCCTCCCATGCAGCCCCCACAGCCTCCACCCCTGGGGTGGTCTGCGCCTCCAGGACCAGGGACGGTCCCCCTCCCTGCCTGAGGGTCCAGACAGGCGACCCCACCCCGCCCTCCCTTTGCCCTGAGACCGGCTCTGGCGTGTCTGCACGCGTGTGTGCTGTGTGTGCAGCAGACCCTCGGCTCTCAGCCGACCAGTGGAGCCTCGGGACTGTTGCATCGCACCCCGACTGAGGGGCGGGCTCCTGGATGGGCAAAGGCAGGCGGAGGGCACAGGTGGACGTGTGAGGGAAGCCAGGTGAGAGAGCGACCACCCATGCCCGTGGACGTGCCAGGCCCTCCTGACACACGCCCACCGCGGCCTGGACGCGTCCCGGCCGAGCAGTGTGGCTGAGAAGCTGCAGACCCTGGGCTGCCTGGAAGCAGCGGGTACCCCTGCTGGGAGACTGTCCGCAGTCCAGGGCCTCTGGGGGCCATGCAGCCTGCCAGTGGGCGCAGGGTCAGAAGGCGCCAGCGGGCAGTTGCTCAGGGCTCTCCCGGGCGGGCGGGCGGGAGGGGCCTGGCCGACCTCTGGGCTGCCTGGGGCCACAAAGGCGGGGTCAGACCCCAACCTCTGCTGGGCAGGGGAGGGGCCCTTGGTGGAGGAAGTCCCCTCGGGCCTCTGAGCTCCCGGAGTGGGGGAGCTTCCTCTGCGCTCTGGCCGCAGACCCGTCCAGGGGACCCCGCCTGCTGAGTCTCAGGCTGATGGGTGAAGCCCCAACCCGAGTGGTGGCTCTGAGACCATCTGCTCAGGCCCCTGTTCTCTGGAGAACCACTCGGGGTCCCGCCATCCCCACGCTGGGGCTGCCCCGTCCTGAGCCTCCATCGCCCTTGACCTTGGGCTCCTCAGGTGGGTGGGCGATGGGCCTGAAGGAGGGAAGGAGGTGAGAGGCAGATGGATAGAGACAGAGACAGACAGACAGACAGAGACGGGGAGTTGGAGGGGTGATGGGTGCGGGAGGCCCTGTTGCTCTAAAGCAGGCCTCTGAGGGCTTCCCTCGTCTACTTAATCTTACCGTCCTGATTATAAAATCAACGCCTGCTAATTACAAACCACTTTTTGCATCCAGAAAGGCAGAAAGAGAAGACAGGGCAGGGACGGCAGCCTGAGCCTTCTGGCCCCAGCCCAGCGTCTTCGGTGTGTGGACCCCAAGCCGTCCGCTGCTGAGCCGCTGGCCCTGCTCCCGCCACCCCCTTAAGTCCCTGCCTCCACTTTCCCCCGGCAGTGGGGGTCGCTGGCCCTGTACCAGCGGGAGCCCTGGGGGCTTGGGTGGGAGGCCAGCTGGGGTGAGGGGGCTGGACCCACTGTGTTTCCCCAGGGGCGGCAGGGAGTAGACTGTGTGTCCAGGAGCCCCCCTCAGGCTGGTGCGTAGAGCCAGGCAGAGGGGAGGAGGCGGCTGGGGGCTGGGCCTTCCTTCCACAGCGGGTTTCAGTCCCATCCAGCCCACCTGGACCCCTGGAGGGCCCAGACCCTTGGGGTCTCAGCCCCCGAAGGCTTGCTCTGTGGCTTCTGGAGGTGAAGGAGGGGACTTGGGGCCAGCTTCCGGCCGTGTGGCCGAGGGCAGGAAGGCCCCAGCCAGAGGGCGCTGAGGCTGCTCGCTGCCCAACAGGTGCATCCCAAGCGCTCCCCTGTCTCGAGGTGCTGTGCGGCCCCTCAGGGCTTTCAGTGGGACCCAAGCCCAGAGCAGGAACCCAGGCCCCGGGCTGCCCCTTCCTGCGCTCTGGCCGCAGACCCTTCCAGGGGACCCCGTCAGACTTTTCTAGGAGCCGAGTGGAGCAGTGCATGCCGGGTCCAGCCCCCTCCCTAAGTGGTGAGGACGGGCCCCTGGGCAGACACAGCAGCTGGATCCCAGGGAGGCCGGACGAGTGACACAGGGTCCTGCCCCTCACTTCTGCAGCCGCTGGCCGGACCCCACTGCGGGAAGCCTTCCTGTTTGCCAACCCTTTGGCGTCCACACAGTCCCGGGCACTGCGTCCTGGTCCCTGTCACCTGGGGCAGGGCCCCCTGCTGGGTCCAGCCAAACCCTGGGCGCAGAGGCACCCACAAGCAGCCCCTGGAACACAAAACATGCTGGGCCCGGCCCGACTTTTGCCCACAAGACAGAAAGTATCCTTGCTGGCCCTGGAGGACGTGCTTGGCATGGAGTTGACGGGTGATAAGGGGTGTCCTTCAGGACGGCTCCCTCCCTCCCCCTGCTGCATTCCTGGGGTGGGGGGCGCCCACAGCTGTCTGCTCAGCTCAGGCCAAAGTTTCCAGCCACCAGGAGGTAGCCACATTAACCCTTGGAGGGTTCCCAGAGAGGGTGGCCTGTGGAACGCAGACCTCGGCCTCTGCCCTGCCTCCTAGCCTTTCCTGTACCCCAAGCTGTCCTGCTCCCCAATCCTGCTCTGCACCCCAACCTGCCCTGTGCTCCAACCTGACCTCCCCAGTCCTGCCCTGCGCCCCAACCTGCATTCCCTGGGTTATTATCCACTGGTGCTCCCCACCCCAAGAGGCAGGCCAGGTAGGGTCAGCAGCCCCTCCCCAGGGCGTGGCTGAGGCCTGGTTGCAGCTCACACAGCTGTGCTGTGCAGGCCGCCTCTCCTGGCCTCAGTTTCCCCACCCATCAAAGGAGGCTCTGAAAATGGCCAACCTGTCTGGAGACGGCAGGTCGAAGCGGTGTCTGCCCTGTGACGTGGCAGTTCCACTCCCAGGTATCTGTCCACCCAAGAGGAACTGCCCCAGACAGACTGGAACAGGAGTGTCCTCAGACTGGAAACCTCTCCAAGGCCCCTCGGCGAGCAGAGGGTGCAAATCCCGGCAGCCTGAGGTCCACGTGGTGGAGAGCACACGGTAACGGGAGCGTGGCCACGGGGAGAATTATGCGTTGTTGGTCTGACGCTGGACTTTAACTGGGTGCCCTGGATTTTTATTTGCTAAATCTGGCGTCCCTACACCCTGTTTATGGAGAGGACGTGGGCCTGGAGAGGCGGGGGATGGGAAACCAGGTCTGGGCCGAGACTCCTGTGGCTCCCGGGGCCTCCTGGGCTCGGGGCTTCTGGCGCCGAGAGCCTGAGCCCGGCCCGGTCGGGAGGGCCGTGTGGCAAGCGTGACTGCGGTCAGAGGCCCCGGCGGCCCTGGGGCACCTGTGGGAAGCCCCTGTGGGCGCTGGGTCCCCAGGCGGGACCAATGCATGGGCCAGGCTGGGCCTGAGGGCTCTGAGGGAGGGCCGGGAGGAAGACAGAGAGTTAAGCCTGGACCTGGGCCCCCCCCGCCCCCCCGCCTCCACGTCGGGGTTTCAAGGTTGTGTCTGAGCAGCTCCCTTGTTGGGGAGATAATCTCGGCTTCTGGATATTTTCTCTCCCCTCTCCAGGGCGGATCCGGAACACTTGCCCGGCCATGGGAGCTGCCCTCCGCCCTCCAAGGCCACGGCGTAGACGGCCGTTCCCAGGGCACCCTTGGCCTTCCTGGGACCCCCAACCCGAGGAAGAACTGTGGCCGCTTTTTCCAGACTGCTGACTCGGCAGCCCCACCCCGGCCACTGGCTCAGAGCCTGGGCCGCTGGGCTTGTCACACAGGCTTGCACGCACACTCAGCCCTACCCACCGGCCCTGGGTCCGGACCCCAGGCTTGGCCCAGGTCCCCAGCCCCCGGCCCCTGCACGGTCGCTGCTGTCCATGACCCAGGGGCCGGGGGTCTCTTTCTCACAGGGGGCTGGGCTCCCAGGTTTGGGGAGGGACCCGCTGCCCCCTCGATGGCTGCAGCCCCGGCAGTCTCCTGGGCCCTCAGCCGGCTGACCCACAGGCAGACAGCGCTCCTCAGGCCAGCTCAGCATCCCTGATCCAGGGCCCCTCGGGGTCCCCGCAGGTGCTGGGGGCCCCTTAGTAGAGGCCTGGGGTCAGTGAGGGGTGGGGAGCGCTGCGGGTGAGGGCACAGCCTGAGACTGGGCACCTCCTGCTTCCCTCAGCACTGGCCCCGCTCTGAGGAGGAAACCGAGGCCCAGACCAGCAGGGGGGCCTAGCTTCCCAAGGACAAGGGCAGCCTAAGCTGGAACCAACATCCTCTCGGCTTCAGGCGCTTCCCGGGGGCCCCTTCCCACCCTCCTGGGTGGAGAAGCCGCCGGGCTGGGCCTGTGGGAGCCCCCAGCTGAGCCGCCCCCGTGGACTCGCTGCCCCTGACCTGGGACGGGGCTGGGAGGGCCGAGCGGACCCTGGATCTGGGGAAGGGCCTCGGCTGGGGCTGACCTGTCCTGGCTTCCAGGCTAAGGGCCGCACTGGGGGGAGTCCCGAGACAGTCCCGAGACCCTCCCGCTCCAGGCAGCCGTGGATCACAGAGGAGCACCCAGCCGGAAGGTCAGAGCCGGGGCCACAGGCGGTGGGAAGAGGTGGAGCCCTGGGGGCTGAGTGCACCCACATATGTGTGAGCACACGTGGGAGGACCTGTGGGTTTGGCGCTGTGACCTCGCGGTGGTGAAGGGGGTGAGGCGGCCGGTGAGGAACGCTTGGTCTCTCCCGGGGCCTGGCTTGGGAGGGTGGGCTTTCCTCTGGGAGCCCAGAGAGGGCTCGACACCCACCGGCCCGCTACCCAGCGTGGCTGCACCCAGTGGGCGGGGTGGGCGGGGTGGGCGGCATGCTATCATCCGGGGCCAGGGGTCTAGGGGTGGGGCCGGCAGTCCAGGTGTCCAGACATGCCACACCCCCACCCAGCCCCGCACTGCCCCGCCCACCCTCCTGGGCCTGCGGGCATGCCCTCTGCCTGGATGGCCACTCAGCTGACTTGAGGGGTGGAGTGGGGGTCACAGAGGGCAGGTACCACTTCACCGCACCGGGTGGCCTGTTACACGGCGGGGACAAAGACCCCCCGCCCCGAACACCAGGTGGGCAGCAGTGGATCTGGGCCTGGGGTCCTCGCGCCTCCCCCGGGGCGAGGCCAGCGCTGCTCTGGGCCCTGGCCTCCCAACAACGTTCTCCTGGACGGTTCCATTTTTGCTGGTGGGTGAGGCCCAGCGCGGCTGAAGGCCGAGAGACGGATCAGGCCCTCGGCTGCCTCGTTGGCTTGTTCTCTGAGGGAGCTTCTCTCCCTTTTAACAAGTGGGTCCTTTTCAGGGTCTGTGAAGGGACGGGGCAACCGGGACGGATGTCAAGCGTACGTGGGGCGCAGCAGCAGGCCTGTCTCTCTCAGGCGAGCTTGTTAGAGCCATTATTCTCATCTTCTTCCAATTACAGAACAACGTGTTGCTATGACTGTCAACGATACACAAGTGATCGTTCTGCCAGCCAGGGGTCTTCGCTGTGAATCGTGTGGGTTTCCGCCAGCCTGTTCTCTGGGCATCTTTTTGCCACTTTCTACGCGTGAGCCACATCCCTTCCAGGGCAGCTTCCCGCCCCAACCCCGTGGCAGCGGCGCAAGGAGCAGCGGGGCCGCCAGAGGGGCCTGGAGCCCTGGCCTATGGGTGCTGCGGGCCCGGCTCCTCTGCACCGGCCTCGGTGGCCCTGCCTGAACAACGCCACCCTCCGCCTCTCAGTCCCTCAGCCCTCCCCGCCCCGCAGCCCCGGTGCGGAGCCCTGCTCTCTGCCCAGGCCCCTGTATGAACTGCTCCTCTGTCTGAGCCGCCAGCCCCTCATTTTCTTCACGCCTTTACTCAGGAGTCAGGCGTGGTGCGCTTCCGTGGCCCCCACTCCCACACATCCGGCTCTGTTTTCATCTCCCCACCCGGCTCTATTTCTGGGGGGTGCACCCCTCCCCGACCCCAGGCCTCACATTTTTTTTTAAATGTCTTTATAGGAGTATAATTGCTTTACAATGGTGTGTTAGTTTCTGCTTTACAACAGAGTGAATCAGTTATACATATACATATGTCCCCATACCTCTTCCCTCTTATGACATTTCCCTGCTCCATCCCGCTCTCTGGCTCTCTGGACAGTGCGCACAGGAGAGGGTGGTGGTTCCTTGCAGGACTCACAGCGTGTTACCACTTTTGAAGGCGGGTCGGGAAGGCGCGATTTCTGTCCTGGCCACGCGGGGTCGCCCTCGGGCCAGCCTGGCGCTGCTCCTGGGCTGTGTGGGTGCGGCTGCCCCGGGCACCTCCACTTTCCCATTTCACAAAGGTTGGGGAAGCCCGGGCTGCTCACTGACCCCGACCCACCCTGGGCGGACGGTGTCACTGCTGGGCCCTCAGGATCTCATTTACACCTCTGTGCCTCCTAAGGTTTTCCCCTTAAAAATGTTTTTAAAATTATGAAATATTTAACACGTGCAAAAAGATCTGTCAGACGACGCACCAGGTACCCAAGCGTCCACCTTGCGCCCACGGAGACACTTAACAGGCCTTGGGGTCTGCTTCCTGGGCTTGGGGGAGGGCAGCCCGGCCTTAACCTCCCCGTTAACTGCCAGGCAGTCTCTGCGCCGCACAGTTCACAGCCGGAGAAAGCCGGAGTGATCTAAGACGCTCAAACCAGAGAGCTGCCTTGAGCCCGCAGCCCGCAACGGTGAGAGCACGACGGCGGCGGCACCGACGGGATGGACCAGCGGGCGGCCTCGGGGCGGCCTCCTCACGTTCCTCCAGAGAGAGCCCCGCCTCTGCTCCTCCCCCGGGACCCAGCAGGACTCGGATCCACTGCCCGTCACACGTCCCCCAGGCCCACCAGCCAGGGCAGGGGCCTCCCTCCAGGGCCCCCGAATCAGGCCCTGCCGATGCGCCCCGAGCCCAACCGTACCCGGGCTGCTCCTCTGCATTCCTGCCCCTGCTGGAGGCACAGCCCCTCCTGAGGTCCCCCCGGTGAGCCCCCTGCCTGCCCCCAGCCCCATCCCTGGGCTTAAGGCCCCTCGAAGCTAGAGTAGGGCGGGGGCTCTGGCTGGGACCCCTGCAGGGGCCACCTGTGGGCTCGTCTGCAGGCCAGCGATCCGGGGCCGCCTCTGGCCCCTGCAGCCCAGCACCTGCTCCCAGGTCCCCGTCAGGGCAGCCCTGTGCCCCGGCTTGTGTTTCCCAAGCTCCGTCCTCTGTTTCCAAAGCCCAGCCTCCGGGCTAGCCCCACGGCCACCTCCGCTGGTCAGCGAGCACATGGGCACTCCCTGACACACAGGCACGTGTGCGACGCGCACAGCAGGCTCCTGCTTCAACAAAGGGCCAGCCAGCCTCCCGCGTGTGTGCGTCTGGGTGTCTGGCCCTGGGGCACGGTGGCAGCGCCTTGCTGTGCCCTGAGGTGGAGGGAGGCTGCGGGAGCCGGCACTGCGCCCGGGCTCCTGCCCAGCTGGCAGGACACTGTGAGCTCCGGGCTGCGGGAGCTCATCTCCGTGGGCCTGCCAGCTCCTGACACCAGGAATCGACAGGGGCTGCTTGTGTCCCGGAACCCCGCGGCCGGCAGTCTGGAAGACCCAGCACACGGATCCTGCGGTCCTGGCCCCACAGGCAGGGCTGCTACCCCCACGGCAACGTGCTGCCCCCCCGGAGGCTGTGTCCAGGGCAACCCTCAGAGATGGCCCCGTCCAGGCTCTCCCAGAGGCAGGGCCCCTCCCGGGGGCAGCAGGTCCTCGGCCTCAGCCGTGCTTCTAGGGAGCTCGAGCCCCGATTCTCTCCGCAAGGGCCTCGGAGCCTGCCCTCGGAGAGCCATGGCCCTGACCTGGGCCATGGGGCCGCGGCCGTGCAGTCTGACTCAGGGACGATGCAGGCTGACTCAGAGCTGGAAGCGGTCCTGAAACCCTGACAGAGGTTTTCAGCTCTGACGCCGCTTCCTGAAACCCTGCAGGGGCCCAGGAGCTGAGTCAGTGGGCGAAGAGCGGAACCAAGGCTCCGGGGCGCCCCCCAGCCCCCCAGCCTGGATGCCAGGACACGGAAGCCAGCAGGATGCAGCCCCTGTCCCCAGCCCCCAGCCCCCCTCAGCGTCTGGGGCGCCCGGCCGCACCCGCCCACCGCCCTGAAGTCCCCGTCCAGGGCCAGGGGCCCCACGTGGCCCGGGTGGGGCCCGTCCCACAGGTCCTGGCTCCGCTCTGACCGCCCGGCCTCCAGAGCAGAGCGGGGTGATCACCACGAGGCTCTGCCGGCCCCCACAGGCTCTCTTCAGGGAACACGACCTCCCAGCGAGCTGTTTCTCCGGGGTCCTCGGGGACTTCAGGTCAGCTGACGAGCAACGCTGCCGCCCCCGGGCCCCCACGGCACACAGCACGCCGCAGACCCTCCACGTTCACAGACACAGCGATGACGGGACAGCTTAGGGCCTCTGGGGAATCGGACCCAAGTCTTCCCGTCCAAACGAGTCTCGGGCGCGGGGGAACCACACCGGCCGGGAGCCCTGGGACGCGCAGCCGGGCCGGGCCCGGGCCTCGCGCTTGTGGACACACTCGCTCAGCCCCCCACGGCGCTCTGCGCCTGCTGGACGGCGTGCGGCCACACCCGGAAGCACCTGGTCTGGGGGAGCTCCGCGTGGGTTCAAGGTCAGAGTCTGGTGGACGGGGAGCGTGGCCCCTCTGGCCTGGGAGTCCCTCTGTCACCGGGGCTGGTCTCTGTTGCACGAGTTCTCCAATTCGCTGGTCCTTCTGCTTCACCAGGTGCTCCAGCCTGGCCGCCTTCATCTGCAGGACGTGCAGGAAAACACACGTTCCTGAGGGACATGTGTCCACCCTCTGGAGCTGGGCAGCTTCCGCCCCGGGCTACAAGGTCACACGGCCAGCGGTCAGACCAAAGGCCCTCGAGTGGGGCACCCTGGACGGAGACGACGTGGGTCTCCGAAATGAGCCTGAGGGACCCAGGGGATGGAGGGCAGGACACGAGGTGGGGGGCCGGCTTCCCTCCCCCATCCCTTCCAGCCTACTCCTGGGTCCTGCCAGCCGCGGGCTGAGACCTCCGGAGCCTCCCGGCCTATCCCCTCTGCAGCCCCTCCCTGCCGGGCCCCGGGGAGCACGCCTGCTGAGGTATGGTGCAGTGCCACGTGCAAGGGTCACTTCTGAAGGGAAACAGCCAAGAAAACGCTCCCGTGAAGACTGACGGTCGGGAGGGACCGCCCAGCGCCCCCTGCTCAGCTGTCCTGCCTCGAGCGCAGCCGCTGGCCCTCCTGAGCCTCCTCCCAAGGGAGGCCACGGCGCAAGCCTCCCCTTATTGGGAACACAGAGCCTGCCTCGCTCAAGCAGGTGAAAAAGAGAATAGATTTTGAAGAGCTCATCTGCCCCCTAGATGCCGTGTCCAGGGACAGATGGCTCCAGCTGGCCGAGGCAGGGGGTCGGCCGCTCAGCAGACAGACTCCTCCGAGGACCCTGGGCAGGGTGCACCAGCAGGCCCAGTGTGCCACCACCCCATGCGGCCTGGCCACACCTCTCCCCAGTGACAAGCTGTGAAGGGCAGGGGCGTCCCGAGGCAGCACGCCGATTGAGCGAGCGTGTCCAGTTCTAATTTCAGTCGATGCAGGAGGCCCCGGCGGGGCCCGCCCAGGCCCCTGGGCTGGCGCTCCTCCACGGCCCTCCCCGAACCTGCCTTATCTCACATCAGTGACAGTCACGGGAAGGGCACTTAACTGTGTCACCATCTTAAATGGCAGGCGAACTGTTTTCCCCTCTGGGTTTCATAAAATAAAACACAAGTGGCAGCTGAACAACGCGGCGAGCAGTGTGGCTGCGGATGTTAGGGGTGCCAGACAGCCCCGCCCCGCCCAGCCAACAGCCCGCCACAACTTTACGCTCAGTCCCGTACCCTGGGTCTGCGGCACACGCAGCGCAGCGCCGTGGTGCGTATCTACTGAAAAACACACACGCCATTCAAACCCATGGTATTCAAGGGCCCACGGAGGCCAGGGCCCCCTGTGTCAGCCCAGGGGCCAGAGCCACGGCCATGGGCGCGAGGGCTGCGAGGGACCTCCCTGAGACAGCAGCTTCGTTCCTACCACGGCTTCCTCTCTGCTGTCCAACACACGCAAACCACACGATGACACCACTTTCCTACTTCCTCAAGAAAACTGAGTCAAGATCTGCGTAGCCCTCAGGAACCGTGCTGTCATCACAATTCCTGACAAGCCCTCGGACCCTGAGGCCCGACACGTTCGGCCTACACACCCGCCCCACCCCCCACCGTCTTGGGCCCAAAGATGCAGCCTGGGCTCCCAGGGGCCTGGGGGAGCACGCAGTGGTCGCCGCGTGGCAGTGAAGGGACCTGAGCGCCTCCCAAACCCAGGAATGCTGGAGACCCTCGGTGAGAGAGAGGGGAAGAGGCTGCGCCCCCAGAACCAGGAGTGCACCTTAGGGATGTGCCTTCTCTCCCTGACCCGGCCCCACGGCCCCTGGGCTGCTGGCCCGCACATCCGGTGGCAACGCCTGTGAGTCTGCAGCCCCTGGCTCGCGGGCCCCACGTTTTGATGACTGGTGAAGCTGGGTGGTCAGTCTGTGGGGATGGGGGCTTCCAGGTATCTTCGGAACATCCTGTATTTAAATAATCAAACTAAACGTGGGTCCCGCCTGCCCCCCACCGCCTCACCGCACACCAGCCCGAGCTGCTTGGAGGGGCGCCCAGGCCTGTGCCTTGACTGCCTCCTGCAGAACGCCCAGCACCTGCTCTTTCTCCAGCAGCTGCTGCAGCCCAGGGTCCAGGTGCTGCCAGGGCTTGCCGCTGGGCCCCGGGGCCTTCGGCCCGCGGGCCAGCGGAGGTGGGGCCCACCCTCTGTGTGCCCAGCAGCCCGTCTCCTCTGGAGCCCTCTGACTCCCAAGGGTCTCCGGCCCGGAGGGCGCTGAGGGGCTCGGCAGGCCTGCAAGATAAGCGGACCGCCAGCTCAGGGCCTCCGGCTGGGAGAGCGGCACACAGGGGCGCGGTGGTGTGGGAGGCTGCGCCCACACAGCGCCACGGGGGCACAGTCGGGCCTGCCGTGCCCAGGCGCAGCCCTCGGTGCCTCTGAAGGGCTTCCCCGTTTGGAGAGGTGACCATTGAACGACGGCCACGCCGCACGGCCTGTGGACAGGGCCCGGGGGCGCCCACTTGCGGGGGGGAGGGGTTGGCCATTACCAGTGTGTGCAGAGGTGGTGAGACCCATCCACAGTCTGTCAGTGTCGCCACTGCAGCTCCCGGGTCCTGCAGAGGGTTCAAACGTTGTGCAGGGAGACCGGCGGGAGGGGCTGACTCTGCTCTTGTCGCCCACAGGCCCGCCTGGGTCTCCCAGTCACAGACAGGGAGCGGGGAAGGGCTAACTGGGGGCGCTGGGCCTGAGCCCCTCTGAAAAGCGAAGCAGACGGGTCAGGCTGGAAGGGGCCCTGGCCTGGGGCCGCACCAGCAGCGCGGCCAAGACTTCACCGCAGTCTGGGCCCCAGGGCCGTGGGGACCCGGGGCTTCATCCCCACTTATTTCCTGGTTTTACTCTCTCTTTGGCAGATAACGAGCCGACGTCCAAACACAGCAGGTTCCAAGGCTGTACGACGGTACCCACACATCCAGCCCTGCCGGACGGGTCCTCGCCGGCCTCCACCTTATCCCTCACTGCACACAAGACCAGCTCGATGGCCCCAGGAGTGTTGGCCACCACCTTGCGGATCTCCTCCTCCGAGACACAGAAACCCAGCTTGTGGAGGACTCTCCTGCAGAGGAAGCAGGGTGCAGCCCTCAGAGCGGAGCGCCCTGCGGAGCCAGGCAGCAGGGCTGGCTCGCCTCCGTGCAGAGGGGCCGGGACAGGGGCACCTGCTTGCCCCGGTACCCACAGAGACCCGTGGCCATCTCGTTCCCGGCCACCCCGTCAGGGGTCACGGGACACATGGTGCCCTGTGCCTTCAGGCCAGGTGAGTCCCAGCCTGGGCCACCACCTCCCCGATAAGCGTCCCAGGGACTCTGCGGAGGACTCATCCTCTTGCCTGAGTCTCCTCTGTTCTGGGCGGAAGTCCTGCTAGCTCACCTCCAAAGCGCTCAGAGCCTGACCTCTCACCATGTCTGCCTGCAGCTGCCATCCTCTCGCCTCTGGGGGCGGGGGCAGCCCACCCCTCCTCCGCCTCCCCCGAAGTCCCCTGTCTCCTCAGAGTAAGTCCTCAACCCTGCCACGGCAGTGACCCCCCCCCCCAAGGCAGTGTCCTCCGAGGACCCTTGGTGACATCCCCTCCCCACTGCAGCCCCACTGTTCCCTGTCACTGCCTTATGGTTTCTGCCTCGTTGCCCCTCATGGGACTTGTCACAGCTGACACTGGTCCCATATCTTCATTTATCTGTCTTCCCCACAGACGTACAGCCCCATGAAGGCAGGGGCCCATGTTGTCTGCTGGGCCTGAGCAGAGCCTGTCACCCAGAATTGTTGGCGGGTGGGTGGGTGAGCGAGAGGTGTGGTCAGCATGATCTGGACACGCAGTGGGAGGGCAAGGCTGGTGCCCCGGTGAGCGGGTCTCGAGCTGACCGGTGCTGTCCTCTTGGCGGGGAGCCCCCAGGAGCCCCAGGTTGGACTGGACAGTGTCAGGGAGACCCACAGCAGGGACACAGCCTGAAAAGTTGTCCCAGGGGCTGGGAGGGGCTGGGGGGAGGCGGCCCGTCCAGGCCAGCCTTGGAGAGTGAGGAGTGGGGCCCCAGCAGAAAAGGCAGGGGGCGGAAAGCCCGCCGCGAAGCCCTGCCTGTTGAGAATGCTCCAGTTGCTGAGCTGTGGTCCGTGTTGCAGGTAGGGATATAGCTGTGCAGGTCCACGAGCCGGGGGCGGAAGAGCTTCACAATCGCCGCCAGCATCACTGGGGCAGAGAGGGCGGGGGCGCGGGGTGAGCTAAGAGTCCTTGGATTCCTTGAATCATCAGTCATCCAGGGCATCCGAGGTGGATGAGGACGGAGAGGAGTCCTGGGGAGCGCCCGCAGGCTGTGGGCGCCCCAGGGGGGAGGGCTGTGAGAGCCGGCGGGGTCAGAGGAGCTGCTAGGAGACCCCCAGTCTGCCCCATCCTCCCCGGGGAACGCGGGGTCCGGGGGCAGAGGAGGAATTCCTGTGGCAGGTTGAACACATAGCCGGGCCCTCTCTTTGCCGCATTCCTCCTCCTTTCGGGGCCATCGAGGCAACGCCCCTCCCACGTCCTGCCCACTCCTTCCAGAGGCCCCTCACGCCCTGCCTCTGGGGTCTTCTGCATTTTGCAGGGAGCCCGGGGGGCGGGGACCCTTCCGGGGCCGCGGCACATCTCTCTCGGGGCTCCCGCTGGCCGGGAGGGATGGATGACCGCTGGGCTCTTCCCCTGAGCAGAGAGCGCCAGGGCCCGGCTGACAGGCGGCGGCCCTGCGGCCTGGACAACCGGCGTCACCCCGGCCCCCGTCGTGGCCGCCGCCCCGCCCTCACCGCCGTCGCTGAGTCCCGGGCCAGGTGACGCTTGCGGCGGCTGAGCGGCAGTGCGTCCAGCCAGGCGCAGAGGCCACGGAGGGCGCCGGGCAGCAGCGGCGGCCGGGCCGGGGGGCTCGGCCTGGCGGCGCCCAGCGTACCTGCGCCCAGCGTGGAGCCGGGAGGGTGGTCGGGCCGTTGCCGGGAGACGGCGGCGGAAGGGCGGGGCCGTTGCCGGGAGACCGGAGCGGGGTCGGAAGGGGAGGGGCGCCGGCCACGTTGGGTGCTAGCGGTCCGCTCCGCGCGCGCGCGGACCGGGCTGCTTAGTTTAGGCAGAGGAGGGCTTACGATAAAGTCTAAGAAGAAAAGAAGGGGAAAGTCTGACCTTACCCATTTACAGTAGCCTTTTATTTTAACAAGCACTGGACCCTTAAATCTTATAAATTCCACATGGTTTCGCATGCAACATTTTCCACCGATCTCCCGTCATTTAGAATTTGATCAATAATTTAATTGTAGAATACAAAAACTTTATTATAAAGTTTTCAGCCCTACCGAATGTGCATCTGAGGTTTCCAGAGACCCAGAGAAGACACCAGTGGCAGTCTGGAGACACACGTGGGTGAGGAGGCACTGGCCTGGCCCCCGTTCCTGAGGTCAGGACAGCAGCCGAGGGCTCGACCGCGGACTCCTGGGCGAAGAGGGCCTGGGCTGTGACCGTGGGGTGCTGAAGAGTGACCTTGGCCATGAGGAGTTGGTTCTTCCGCTAGGGCTTTTCACAGTGGACCCAGCCCTCGGGGAGGGGGACGGAGGGCCTGGGGCCAGGCAGCTGGTCTGTCAGTGCTGGTGGCGAGGTCACATGACCACAGGCAATGTCCAGACAGGTGCACAGATGTCCCCCAGGGTGCTTTGAGCTCGGGCCCCATCACCTCCTCTGGACGGGGGGTTTCAGAGCAACCTTTGGGCCAACAATTCCCTTGGAAAAGGAAGAAAGAACTGACATTAAAAACCATCTGCTACAAAGAGCACAACTGAATCTCATTTTCTTTTACTTTTCTTAAAATTTGGATCCTCAGTTCATCCAACGTTATGACTGTGCTCAGAGCTCAGAGCTGAGTGGAGACAGCCCAGGTATTAACAGCTGATGCTTTATCAAGAATAGACTTCTGTACTTACACTAGTGGAGAAAAAGACACAGTAACAGCTGGAAGCAGTGGCAAGCACTGAAAAGTCCTCTGACAGAGTAGAGGGCGGATGTTATACCCTCTCAGGGCTGTGCCCCAGGCAGTCAGCTGGGGACAGACAGCTCGCTCTGCCCGGCCAGGTGGGCACTGCCCTGTGTGTGAGGGCCTCACCTGAGTGGGTCCAGGCTGGGCCCCTCCGGCCCTGGGCTTGACGGGTGGCATCGGTGGAGTGCAGGTTGGCCTGACGACCTGGAAGGAGGTAGACACAGCTGATGGCCAGCTGGGCCAGGGCGCCAGCTTCCCAGCACCTTCTAGAAAGTTCCCTGGGTGCTCTGCTCTGCTCCAGACCGGCCTGCACGTTTCTCTTCGCTGAGCTCTCTACAGAAAAGTGCCCCCAACCCCCTCCCCACCCACAGCTGTCACTGCCCCGAATGAAACCCAAATTGGCAGGGCCCCCATTCCTGGGCCCATCGGCTTATCTCACTGCCCCGCCCTCTTCCCTCAACTCCCCCCCTCCCCCCCCCCCCACATTACCCAGGAAAAGCTCTTAAATTGCCAGAATGTGGGTCTTCGGAAGCTCTAAAGCAAAGGATCCACTACCAGAATTTGCATTTGTTTGCATCTCAGCTTTCCTGGGGCCAGGGCTGGAGTGGAGAAGGAAGGCCTCCAGCTGGGGCCCTGCTCAGCCCAGGCAGCTCATTCCAGCGCCAGAGGGACAGGGTGGGCCCAGCACACCGAGAAGGGCCCTGATGAGCAGAGGGGGAGAAGTCGCCTGCACTTTTCTCCCCCAGCACAATTCCCTGGCTGCCACCATCTCCTTGGCCAGAAATCTCTCGGCCCAACCCCCCTTCCCTGTTTGGCCTGTCAAAACCCCTCCTAAGACTTTTTTACGGACTATTTTTGTAACTTCACTGTAACTCTAAAATTAATTCAAAATAAAAAGCAAAAAATAAAGAATCTCCGTTAAGCAAACGCCACAGTAATGGTTGTCGTCGGCGAGATCCACCCACGGAGGCACCGCGGGTCAGCTCAGGAAGTAACCAGCCGGGCATCGCTCCAAGTATCTCCACGACATTAACCGCTGAGGGAAGACGGGCCCTACAGAGATTCGGAGCCCTGCAGACACCACTGCAACCAAGTGATGACTCCACACCGCCTGGTGGACAGGCTGCCGCGGGGGGCCCCCCAGTCTCCTGGTGGGCGGAGAGAGGAGCCTGGGTCTCCCTGCCTCACTATTCGCCAGACCAGGTGACCTCCCCGCCTGCCGGGAGGTGAGTGTGCCTGTCCAGAGGTGCGCAGGACCCTTGGCAGTACCCACGGGGCTCCCAGCAAAGGAGGGGACCCGCCAGGGCCAGACCTCAGGACAGGCGGGAGGGGCTCCCGAGCGAGCCCAAAGGCAGGGCCTGCTGGGGCTCCAGGGACTCACATTGGGGAGAGAGCCTTCCCAAACCCCTGAAGTCTCAAACCAAAGGCAGCGCTGCGATGGAGCCCCCAGCCGCGCACACCCCTGTGCCCCTCCCCCGGTGGTCCTCTCACCTGCTTGGCCACTGGGAGGCGCTTGGTGGGAGGGGCAGGTCTGAGCTGGTGGGAGGGGAGGAGCCGTCAGGACCCCAGTTCCCCCGGGTTCCGTTCATGTCAGCCCCCTGAGGGTGCAGTGGCCACCACCCTAGGGCCCCTGGCCCACCAAATCCAGCCCCAGACCCTCCGCCTCCCAGGGTCTGCTTTATGCCACCTCGATGGCCCCTCTGCCAGCCCCCCACTCACCTGGCCCGGGGCCTGCCGGGTATACACAGGAACCGGGGACGGTGTGCTGGACATAGCGGCTGGAGGCTGCAGGAAGCCGGCCGTGAGCCTGGGTCTCAGGGCGGCCACGTCCGGGGAGCCCCGGCTTCGGAGCTGCCCCCACCCAGCTGAGGACCCAAGGTTCCGGCCCCTCCCAGAGTGGGAGGAACAGAGCCCCGTGTGTGCACAGGGGCGCCATCCTGCCCGCCGCTGGGCAGGGCCCCAAGTTATGCCCCCTTCCCACCGCCCTGGGGACGCACATGGCAGCAAGGGCGTCTGGGCCTCAAAAGCGCCCTGAGGCGGACCTGGCACAGGCCTCGAGCCTCAGATCCAGTTCTGTCACCAGCTCCTGCGGGCCCTCAGACCGCTCGTCCTAAAGCCTCATTTCGCCTCTAAATGGCAGTCGTGGTGGCCGCTCTAAGCCCCAGGGGACCGTATCCTGGCCTGAGCTTTGGGGGTGGCCTGGGGAGCCCGCTGGGGATGCTTGGTGCTTACAGCAGGGGGTGGCCACTTAGGGGTCACTGCGGAAGCCGTGGGTTTGGGGGGCGGGCTGGGGTGGGAGGAAAGGTCCGGCTCTGGGGGCCCCCCGGTGGGAGCCGGGGCCCTGCCCTTCACGGGTGCCCTGTGCCCCTCGTGGAACAGGGGGTTGGAGAGCCCCACGGCCGTCTTGGGCAGCTTGGGCGCCACATGCCTGGGGAGAAATAAGATGGGTCAGTGCTTCCTGGCCTCAGGATTCAGCCCAAGGACTTGGGGCTCCTGAGTGTGGGAACCCTGGCCTGGCCAGAGGCCCACTTAGCTGCAGCTGCCCCTCCAGGTGCGCCAGTGACAGCCGCGCGCAGAGGGAAAGGCAGCCTCACGTGTCCTGGCCCCACCGGCTCTGGGGTCCAGGTGGGCCCGCAGGAGGTACTTGGAGGCCACTGGGCAAGTGTGTCCTGCTGCGGCCAGCGTGGGGGTCGAGGTCCCCCCAGAGTGAGCAGCGGGGACACCCAGAGCCCAGGGCAGGCTCAGAGCGCAGTGTCCACCGAGGGCGGTGGGCCGGCGCCCACTGGGGTGCAAGGGGGAGACGGGGTCCTCTCTGAGTTTCCACATCACCAGCCTGTCACCACAACCCACACCTGCTCCCGTGTCAGTGAAGGCGGGGGCCCAGAGCGCGTTCTCCCGCTCCAGCGGTGCGAGCAGGCGACTCGCTCCGCACACACACGCTGAAGCTCTCTGCAAGCCCAGAGCTCGCTCACCTCCTCCGGGCGGGACGCCGGGCTTTGCGGTAGACGACCACGCCTGCCAGGGTCAGCGCCACAAGCACCAGGAGCGCCGCAGGCACCAGCACGCCCGCCAGGA
Organism: Physeter macrocephalus; assembly: GCF_002837175.3. Taxonomy (NCBI): domain Eukaryota; kingdom Metazoa; phylum Chordata; class Mammalia; order Artiodactyla; family Physeteridae; genus Physeter; species Physeter macrocephalus. The sequence continues at coordinate 84,547,970 of NC_041233.1, forward strand.
GGCTCCCGGACACTGTGGGGACACAAGCGGCCAGCTGCCACCAGGGCCGGACGTGCCTCGAGGCAGCAGGGGCTGGGAGGGCCCGCGGGAGGCTCAGCGCCTGCCCAGGCCAGCCTGGGGCCAAAGAGGGGCCTGAGGAAGGCGCCCCCTCCTTGGCCACGCCAACAACCCCGAGCCCCGGGCCCCCTGCGAAGGCCAGGGCCATCTGAGGACCCTCGGTCCTGAGAACCGGTACACGACGCCCGCGCTCCGGGCTCTCAGGGGACCAGGTGGAGGGCTTGGCGGTGGGCGGCCCCAGGCCCTCAGTGACGTGGGTGCGGCCAGGCCAGGCCCTGTAGGCCCGACCGCTGGGGAGGAAGGCACTTGTGGGGGCGGGGGGCCCCGAGGGTCCCGGGCCCAGGGTGGGGCGGAGCACCCAGCAAGGAGCTGGTGCCGTCCCCCGTTGCTCCTGCAGCCCTCCCTCTGGGACGGGCCCCCCTTCTCCTGTAGGGCCGAGGTGGGGACTCGGGATCCTCCTGGTCCCCGCCTCGGACCTGTGGGGTCTGGAGGCCGGGGGCTGCAAGGCCACATCTTCAACATGCCCCTCACGGTTTAGGGGCCCACGGCCTCCTTCTCGGCCCCTCCCAGGTGGCCTGAGAAAAGGCAGGGCCCGCAGCCAGACCCCCCGGGCTTGTGAAGGTGTGTGAAGGCGCAGGGAGGGGCGGGCCCTGCCTACCTGTGCGCACGTTAGACAGCAGCTCTGCGCAGTAGGGCGGGGCCCAGCCCGGGTGGCAGTGGCACTGGTCCTTGTGGTTGCACACCTGTGGGACGACCAGGCATCAGGGCCTCCAGACCCCCACCTGCCGCACCGCCCAGTGGCCACTGAGGCGCCGTCTGCTCTGCTGGGGCCCCTACTGACAGAGGACAAGCTAGGGGTCCAGGACCGCCACCACCCAGGTTTCGTCAGATGTGCTGATGGCAGCAGCCCCTCCCCGGGTGAGGGAGGAGGGCTCTGATGGGACGCTGCGGGCTTTCTGAGCAAAGCAGGCATCGCCGCAGGACGGGCAGGGCAACTTTGGGGCAGGCTGTCCTCCTGAGACGGGGGCACAGGGGGGCGCTGCCCCAGGGCCCCCAGTTTCAAGCCCTCAGAGCTCTGACCTCCCCAGCGTCACAGCACAGGTTACTAAGAGCTCAGAATAGGACACTTCACATCAGACCGGCCTGGCCCCTGTGTCCACCGGCACCGTGACTGCCCCGGGCTTCCGTGTCCACACGGGACGCCCAGATCCCTGTCAGTTCCAGCCTCGGGAGGCCCCAGCGGGCTCCTGGCACGGCCCCAGGGCACCAGCCTCTGCCCTCTGTTTGTCTGGGCTATCCTAAGCACAGCCTGCGCATCTTTCAAGCCCAAAGGGCTGGTGGCAGGCCATCCCCTGGGCCCACGTACCCCATGGTTGCTACACCGGGCAGAGCAGTTTCTGGATCTGTAGACATGGAGGTCCTGGCAGAAGCCTTTCCAGCAAATCTGGAGGGCAGTGGGGGTCTCCGTAGGCAGCCAGTCTAGACCCCTGCTTGAAGCACCCCAGCTCTCCACCATCAACCAGAGCCGACCCAAAACCTGCGTCTGGGCTTCGGAGGGGCAGGCCACGGCCTTCACACCCCCGGTGGCCTCGCCCACAGCCCATCTGCTGGCCGGCCTTGGCCACGGGGAGAGGCCGTGCCCGGCCAGCCCTCTGCTGCCACCAGGGCCACAGAGGACCGGCCCCGCCCATCCCCAGAGGGCTTTCATGACAAATAGTCTTCAAACCCATTAACTGAGAAGGGTCTTCTCCAGCACCCCACATGCGCCTTCCGAGCTTCAACCCAGAACAGAGCCCCCCTCCAGCCGCCACCACCCTGCTCTGGGCCCCGCCAGCTCGCCCTGGGGTCCAGCAGCCCGACCGAGAGGCACGTCCGGCCCACCTGCTCCTTGCCACACTTGGTGCCTTCTGGCACTGGCTCGTACGCACTGCTGCTGTCCTGGACAAGAGCCTGGCATTCACCCGAGGAGGAGGCGAGGGTGCAGGAACCCCGCTCCGGGGGCTTCAGCCCCCCCTCACAGAACAGAGGGCCACACCTGTTGACCCTGAGAACAGAGGGACGTGCGTGGAGCCAGCTCCGCGGGGGCTCCTGCTCGGTGGTCACCACCGTGCTCAGCGCGCCAGGAGCCGTGGCTGAGGCCCTGGGTCCACCCGCAGGGGTCCACAGCCCCGCCACAGTGACCCACTCTCCCAAAGGGCAGCATGCTCTGGCCTGGGGCTCCTGCAGGGCCAGGTAGGCCCCCGGAGAGGCCCCTGCCTCAGCTCCCGGACTCCTTTGTGCAGAGGGCTCTCTTGGTGGAAACATTCCGCGCCCTGGACCCAGGGGGGTCGGGCCACGGGCGGACGCTCACCTGCCCAAGTCCAGGGGGATCCTGCCCCTGCAGCCTGCGGAGATGCTGTAGCTGTAGCACGTCTCCACGGCAACCCGAGCGCCTGCGGGGCAGGAGAAGGTCAGCCCTCCGGCTCAGGACCCGCAGCCACCCTGGCAGGCCTGAGGGTCCCACGACCGGGGCCCATGCCCGCCTCACCTGGCCCCCACAAGTCCCGGCACCTCTGGGCCACCGTGGGGCAGGCCCCATTGTAGCAGTAGCCCCCCGGGCAGGGCGTGCCGTTCTCCCAGAAGGCGTCCTCGGGACACACGGGCTGCCGGCCGTCGCAGTACTCCCCGAGGTCACACTGGTCCTTTGCAGGGCGGCACGGCTCTCCGGCCGGCTTCACCTGGTCCAGCAGAGCCAAGCTCACCGCGGGAACAGGAGGCCCCCAAACACCCACGCCTGCTGCTGTGCCCCAGAACCCCAGGCTCACCCTGCACTCGTGGCAGCAGGTGCCGTGGGCACACTCGGCCCCCTTGGCCAGCAGGCAGGTGCTGGCATTGCAGCAGCGGTTCTGACAGTCCTGGGGGGTGGGGGCAACGGCGAAGGTCTGAGCGGGCTGCACACTGGACCGGCCCCCGGCCCTTCCCTCGGGTGGTCCGGCCCCTCCCACCCGTGAGCCCGGCCGTCGTTTTGGTGTCAGAGGACAGGAGGTGTGGCTGTGCGCGCGCAGGGTGCCGGGGGTCAGGAATGGTCGCCCCAACCTGTGGACGGGGACCGGCCCCCATGTGGGCGGGCAGAAAGCAGGGATGGCCGGGGGCCCGTACCTGGGGGGCGCCGCAGTCGCATTGCTCCCCACGCTCCACGAACCGGTTCCCGCACACGGGGCCGCCCACCAGCCGGTCAGGGTCCGGGGCGACCACCAGGCAGGCCGTCCGGGGCTTCTCCACGAACGTCTCCAGGTCAGCCCGGCTGCAGTGGCTGAACTTTCTGGGGAAGTTGGAGCTGCGGGGAGGGGAGTCCCTGTCATCAGAAGGGTGGGTGGGCGGGGGCCGGCCTCCCGTGCCCTGCGGCACCCCTGCTCGGCGGGAGGCCCTCGGGCGTGCCGGCCGGGGCCGAGCCTCACCCGATGCTGGCCGCCATCACGCAGCCACCGCCGTCCCGCGGCACCGGGCAGTAGCAGTCCTGGATGTTCTCGTCGTGGTCCATGCCCAGGTTGTGGCCCATCTCGTGGGCCATGGTGCTCGCCACGCCGATGGGGTTCGGGCTGTGGTCCTACAGGAGGGGCCATGCTGGCTGGGGCCACTCTGGTGGCCAGTCCCCCGCCCACCCCCAGCAGGCTGAGGGGCTCGGCGGTGCCTCCTGCCAACATCACTTCTTCAAACCTAAAGCGTCAGTGCATCCTTCGGAAGAGGCAGCTGCTCAGGTGTCCAGGGGACAGCGTAGGGACCAGCAGGTGGGCCGGAGCCCTGAGGCGCCCCCCGCAGGCCCCAGCTCAAGCTCCGATCCCCACTCCCTGCCCCCACCCCCGGGGGCCAGCTCCAGCCCCTGTCCAGCAAACCCAGCTGGACCCCCCGCACCTGGTTCACAGCCCCCGAGTCCTGGGAGCACATGGTGGACACCCTGGCCAGTCCCACGGTGGTCCCTGCGAAGTCGACCCCGCTGGGAAGGAGAGCAGTGTCTGCACGTGGACACCTCGGAACCCGCGTGCCCTGGGGGCCCCCTCGTCCTGGCGGCAGCGTGGCCCTCCGCCCACTCACGTGATGAACTGCGCGTTGTCGTGCAGGTGCCGCCCCGCCAGGTCTCGCACTCGCCAGGACAGGAAGTTATTCAGCGTGGTGTCGGCCTGGGTGCTGACGTGAATCTTGTCCCCACTGTTCCACATCTCCAGGCCCACGAGCACCACGCGGAAATTGAGCTCCTGATAAAGCTGCCAGAGGACAGCGAGCCCCGAGGGTCAGGTTCCAACGGTGAGGCCAGCGGAGGGCCAGAGGTCCCCCCAGCGTCCGCTGCGATGGGACAGGTCACGAGGGCTGGGGCAGAGTCCTAGCCCCCCCATCACCTGGCGGATGGTTCTACCGGCAGCCGGGCACCCCCCATGGCCAGCCCTCTCCTCCTCTCCAGGTGCCCTAACAGGCCTCTACAGCCGGGGTTCCTGTCGGGCTGGGTGTGTGCTGCCGCGGGGTCCCGGCAGCCCCTGCCGAGAGGAAGCCCCCAGGGCGAAGCGGCCCCCACCTTGTCCACGTGGTTGACCACCTCCAGCACCCGCTGGCGCACAGCCTCTCTGCTCCCCAACCACTGGAACTGGAGGACAGCAGACCCTCAGCTGCAGCCTGTCGGCCCGCCTGCGCCCGCCCCCCGGCCCCGCCCCAGGTACCTCTGTGCTGTCCGTGACCACGAACAGCTCCACGTAGCGGGTGTCTCGGGGCACGGGCCGGTTCTGAGGAGTGGGGACAAGAAGCTGCTCAGCCACCCAGCCGCAGCCCACCTGTGCACCCTGAGCATCCCCAGGCCCCACAGCGCCGGGGCGGGGGGCTCCGGCGCAGACTAAGGAGCCGGCTCTGCAGCCAGCGCGCAGCCAGGCCCAGGCCCTCCCCAGCCACGGGGGCGGCAGGCAGCACCCCCGCTTCGCTGGGCACCCAGGAGTCTGGGGACGCATGGGGCCAAGCGGACGGGCAAGCAGCGGGCAGGGCCTCCCCTCACCCGGGGCCTGAGGGCCGCCGAGACCCGCGGCCCCAGGATGGTCTCCAGGCTGCTGTCGTTGACCCCGCAGGTGCCGGTCTTCTGCTGCAGGTGCTGTGCCTGGTACAGCGCGTGTTGCCCCTCTTCCCCGCCCCCATCCAGGGGCTCGATCAGGTGCACGGTGGAGCCGGCCCGGAAGAAGCCCCTGAGGCGGAGCGAAGCCCGCGGCTCTGAGTTAGTGAGGGACCCCAGGGCAGCAGGTGCCCCCGGCCCACCCCTCTCTCTTCGGCCTCAGTTCACTTCGCTGGAGAGTGAGACAGTGCTGGGCCCTGACGTCCTGACGCGCCCCGCCTGGTCGGCAGCACCCACCTGAGGCCGGCGCAGGTGCTGAGGCTGGCGGCGGAGCCCTGGTGCCCCTCCACGTCGCCCTGGTAGAAGCAGTGGTCCTGCGGGGTGGGGGGGACGGACGTGAGGGCTCCGCTGCCAGTGTCTGCACTCCCCGCACCGCCGCTGCTGGCCTTGGGGAGGGTCACTCGGGGGGCCATACCTGCCTTGGCAGCTGCTCTGTCACCTGGGAGCCATCGGCGGCCGTGTAGGTCTCCACGTAGCCCGAGCCCACCAGGTCCCTGGAAAAGAGCCCCCGTGATGCTCTGCGCCCCGCCTGCCTGCCCCAGAAGCCACCGCTGGTGTGGAGGAGAGGCTGGGCCAGGGAGCTGGATGCCCAGGACACAGGTGTGCTGGGGGCAGGGGTGGGGGCAGGCTGCAGCCTTAGGTCCCTGCTCACCTGTTCTTCCGAAGGTGCAGGGTGAAGGTGTGCCCTTGGGCCCCCAGGATGTAGCTCACACTCTCCGGGTACAGGCCCTGAGCCGGGAGAAAAGGGAGGGGTCTAGAGAGAGGGGCCCTGCCCCGGCCACGCCCACCTCAAACCTGGGGGTGGGTAGCACGGGGCCAGTAGGAGGAGGTGGGGCCTCGGGCCGTACTGGAGGCAGTGGGCAGGTGGGGAGCTCCACCCGGAACCGCCTCGGGTGCCTCAGGCCTCGGTTTCCTCACAGGTCCACACAGGGAGAAGGAGAACGCCCCTTACCAGGAAGCAAGGGGAGGGGGGACACAGCCCCTGACAGGCAGCCTTAGAACCCAGGTGGCAGAGGTGACCCGCCCCTGCGAGGCCCCGCCCCTTCCAGCCCTGGGCCCGGCTGGCGGGGCGCCCCCAGCCCGCAGCTGACCCCTAGGACACCGTGCGCTGTGGCCGCACCCCCCGGTCCGGACGGGGCTGTCCTCGACACACACTTGGGCGCGTCCATCCGCACACCCGCCCAGACGCAGGCGCACACGGGGCAGGTCTCAGGAATGCCCCCAGGAGCCCCGGGGAATCCCAGCCCGGCCCCAAACGCCCGAGAGGCCTAAGCTGCGCCCCTGCTGAGCCATCCCGTCCGGTCTCGGAGGAGTCTGACTAATCGCTGCAGTGAAACTGGGGAGAGGCCGCGGCTGGCGGAGCTCCCGAAAGGAAGACGGGGAGGCCCAGCCGGCACCCCCCACCCCGAGGTGGGGCGGCTGTGGCCCTGCCCAAGGGTGGGCGGGCCGGAAGAAGAAGGTGCGGCCTGGGGGGAGGAGGAAGGCGGCCCAGGGAGAGACGGCCCAGGTGGGCTGTGAGCTCCCCAGGCGCCTGGCCCTCAGCCCCAAAGGCGGCCCCTCACAACTCGCTGGGCGCGCGGGGAGCTATCACCCTGCTCACAGACAGAGACGGGCTCTGAGGGGCCAGGGACGGACCCCCAAGCCAGCCTCCTGCCCGGGCTTACCAAGTGGGAGGGCAGCGCTCGGCGGGTGCGGGGCACTGGCAGGCGCCGGGGCCTCACCACCTTGTACTGCTCCACGTGGGGCAGGGAAGCCCTGGGGGCGGCCTCTGCAGGAGAGGGGGGTCAGCAGGCGCACAGGGCTCCCCCCGGCCCTGGGGGTCCCTCCCCAGCCTGCTGTGCGCCGGCACCTCCTCCTGGGGGATCGCCCGGCAGCGTGGGGACCGCAGACTCTGAGGCCTGGCCGCCCAGCCCAAGTGGGGTTCTGCGTGAAAAAGGCCACAGGACCCCCGCCCTGGGTGGGGTCGGGCAGACTTGCGCCCAGCAGTGCCCAGAGACCTCGCCCAGCTCCTGCCCTTCCAGGAGCCCACCAGGCTGCCTCCCAGACCCTGGGCTGACCCGGATGCCCCCTCCCCCTCAGGACGAGGACACACACAGGCCCCGGGCGGGGGGAGGGGTGGGGGGGCACGGGGGGACGGGTCTGCTCGCCCAGCGCTTCCAACTAATCACGTGACCGCATCTAACGGGGAACTGGCAGCCCTCTTCCGCAGGGGTCACCCAGCCCAGATCTAGAAGCTGCCCGGTATCCAACAACAGACAGCAGGGACCCAGCCCAGGCCCAGAGTGGGGACCTACTCCCCAGCTGACTCTTTTCTCCTTCTCTCAAGGTGTTAATGGTTGTGTCTCTGTAACCGCTACCTGGCAAACCTCCCGGAGTGAAGGCCAGTGGGGAGGGGGGCGGGCCTGCCCCGTAAGCGCCCTCCCCCCCGAACCCCAGGAGGCTCTCAGGAGCTAGGGTGGGGGCCAGGGCCAGCAGCACAGTCAGTCCCCCCAGAGGAGAGGCAGGTCCCCAGGTGGCAGAACAACCCCCTGGGGCGCCCCCAAGCCCTCGGCTCCAGGCCACTGGTCCTCGGCCCTCCCCTCCCCGCCAGGCTGGGGGGTCCCCGTGGAGGTGGGCAATCCCCCCGAGGCCCCGGAATGGAGCCGAAGCAGCCAGGTCCTCCACCCTGTTCTGTCCCAGGCGGTCCCCACCTCCAGCGCAGGAAACGCCCAGGTGGCCGTTTCCCCACGCACTTCCCTTTTGAAGGTTCCGTGTGTACACCGCCCAGGGCCTCCCCGCCGCATGGCCACCTCTGCGCCGCCGAATCCGAGACCAGCCCAGAGCCCCGCGCAGGGAGCAGGGGACCAGGCGACCGGACCAGCCAGAGCCAGATGCCCAGCGCTCACTCACCCTGTAGCCACAGCGCAGCAAAAAGCAGCAGGAGCGGGAGGCCGTGCATGGCTGGGGGAGTGGGGCGGGCGCAGTCCGGATCCGAACCCACGGTTCCGGGGGTCCGGGGAGAAGGTGCTCCGTGCTCAGGCTGGCTCTGGTCCTACCCTCGCCTCTGAGGCTCGTGCCCTCGCGCCCCGCCCTGCCCCAGCGACCAGCCCCCTGCCCGCAGCCAATCAGCCCCTCGGGGCCGGGCCTGGGCACCTGAGGGCGTGTCCCGCCCCCACCCCGCCTCCCCGGTCTCCTTCTGGTCCCCTGGGGCTCCTGGACTGTGTCCCGTATCCAGTGTTCACCACACAGAAGTTTTGTCAACGTGGACTGAATTAAGCAGGGCAGGTGCACAGACTAACCTGGACCACTCCTGCAATTGCATCCCCCAGGCAGGTGAGGAGATAGGCTGGGGCTGCCGGGGCCCCGCCGCGGGTGGGGGCGCGAGCGGAGGCCCTGCTGCGCGTGAGGCGTGCGAAAGCTCCAGCAGCCCACGGCCAGCCCTGCTCCCGGCTCCTGAGGCCTCACTGGGGAGACTGAGCAAGGGGAGCACTCAGCTGGGGCTGCTGGCCAGGTGCCGGGCAGCCGCCTGGCTCAGGGACCAGACCCTGCTCTGTGGAGAGGGCGGATGTGGAGGCCCAGTGGACAGCCCTGGGATGCGGTCGCTATGGGCCAAAGTCTGCAGCTGCCTGCCCGCTGCTGCCCCCAGCCCCCAGTTTCTGCCCGCCCTGACCTGCCCTGCAGGCTGGGGCCACCCCACTCTGGCCTGGTACCTGGGGACCCAGGCTTCTTGCACCTGAGCCGGCCGGTGGCACCTCAGCCTCATTCTGGATGTGCCCCTGGGAAGGCAGGACATCAGAGCATGTCAAGGCCTCAGGTGAAAGGGTGTGGTGCCCACAGTGGGTCCAGACCAGAGGTCAAAGTTCAATGGACCATCATTTCCCCCAAAGTGAACAGCAGAAAAAGGAAAACATGGCAGGAGGGGTTTGCACCCACTTTGGGGTAGCTCGGGCGTGGGAGACAGAAGCCCCCAGGGCCACAGTGAGCAAGGAGCACAGGCAGCTTGTGTCCTGGAGCCCACACATGACCGTGTTTCACGCAACGACGCGTGTGAACCACCCCGAACCCTCCTGGCCGTTTTACTTCTCTTTTTTGATACCGCGTGTTATCTGATAGCAGAAGCTCAAAGGCTACGTGTCCCTATTTGGGCAAAAACCCCAACAGCTGCCAGGACTACACGCTCTGCTGCCCAGACCTCAACAGGGAACTTGGCAACAGGGGCTCAGCACTGGCACCCCCCACCCCACCTACAGGACCAACGTGGGTCCACAGAGAACCCTTCCCCAAGCCCACAGGGTGCTCCCCTCCCGCTGTCAACACCTGCAACCCGGAGGTGTCTCCTTCAGGAAAGCCCGATGCCCAGAGCCCAGGACACGGACGCAGGGCTTCTGGGCCTCGGGCCAGGAGGGAGGGCCAGTGGGCGCCTCTGCTCAGAGCCTGTGTTGCAGAAGCCGGACCGTGGCATTTTGGGTGCACCCACACGCACTGCAGCTTAGAAGAGGAAGCGAAGCAGTCTGTGGCTTGAGTCCAGGCCCCCAGCTCAGGGTGCCCCCTCCGCAGGGCAACAGCGGGTCTGGGAGCTGCTCGACCCCTGCCCCTAGGGGAACCCTGTCGTTCCTCATCTGCCGGGGGGGGTGGTGCACCTGGGGCAGGCGGTCCGAACTGAATTTTGAAAACGACACACGTGGAATTCTGCAGGAAAAGGTAGGGTGGCCGGGAAGGGAGCAGAGCTGCGCAGAGGTATTCACCGCAGGCCACACCTGGGCCTGGCCGTTCCACCCACTTCCCGATGGGAGGGGCTGGACGAGGCTGGGCCTAACAGGACACAGGCCACAGCCTCAGCCGCCCGCCGGCCCCAGGCAGCTCTTTCATCCTCAGTGGGCGTGTCGGTGACTCACCCCCCAAGCTGCTCCAGCTTCGGGACAAGGGGCTGTGCTGCCCCCTGCTGCCTGGAGCAGTCCCCTGCCTGCAGTGTGAGGGGTTCCTGCTGACCCCAGGGAGCCCAGCCCCACTTCACAGGGACACGTGTGGACATCGGGCCCAGACCTCGCCCCCGCCTGGCACCTTGGTAACTGTCCTGATGTTGTTCAAAGGCCATGTGTTCTCTGTCTGACTTGAAACCAAAAAACTCTTTAAAGGGACTCTGCTCGCTTCAGGAAAGCGCGCAGACAAGCAGACCCTCTCTGGTCTGAGTGCACGAGCCCCGAGAAACGACAGGAGCTGAGTGCAGACAATTCAACTTTATGTTTAAACAGGACACACAGCACAAGCGTTCTGGAAACATCTGGTGAGAAATCTCTGAACTCATCCACCTGAGGCTTCAGCTGTGGCAGGAGCGGCTGGCCTCACTGCGCAGTGACGGCGACCCTGGGCGCTGGAGCTGGGGGCCCCTGCGGGCTGGGCACTGGGGGGGCCGCCTTCTGGCTCCTCTCTGCAGACAGGCGCTCCAGCCGCTCTGTGTAGAAGCCGTTGAAGTCGAGCCTGCAGGGCAAGTGGGCAGGGTCCCTGCAGACGCCTCCGTGGCCACGCTGGTGACCCCCTTACCACCCCACGGTGAAGGGCACAGGAGGCACTCAAGTCGCCGGCACATGCGCACGCGGACACACACAACCGGGCCCGAGGCTCCACCTGCCCCAGCAATACTGAGAATAAAGCTTAAAGACACAGGTGAGGACTTTCCTGGTGGCACAGTGGTTAAGAGTCTGCCTGCCAATGCAGGGGACACGGGTTCGAGCCCTGGCCTGGGAAGATCCCACATGCCACGGAGCAACTAAGCCCGTGCGCCACAACTACTGAGCCTGCGCTCTAGAGCCCGCGAGCCGCAACTACTGAAGCCCGGGCGCCACGACTACTGAAGCCCGCGTGCCTAGAGCCCGTGCTCCACAACAACAGAAGCCACCGCAATGAGAAGGCTGCGTGCTGCAACGAACAGTAGCTCCCGCTTGCCGCAACTAGGGAAAGCCTGCGCGCAGCAACGAGGACCCAACGCAGCCACAAAAAAAAAAGACACAGGTGAAGTGAGACAAATGTCTCCAGCCCCTGGACGTTGGGGCTCTCCGAACCCCGGAGCCCAGGACATTGGAACGCCTGTGGGCAGAATAGGGCAGCCCAATGTTTGGCCGAGCCTGAGGCTACCCAACAGGAGGCTTCCGAGGGCAAGGACAGCCCCTTCCTCACCTGAACCCACCCCCAAAGCGAGCAGGCCCATCACGTCCCCTCTGAGGAGCAGGAAACCGCCGGCCCCAGGTCCACAGACCCCACCGACCGGCCCTCGGGCCCCGCGCGCCCGTCCTCACCATCTCTGCACAGCCCTCCCCACGGCGCCCCAGATTCCGCGGACTCCTGCTCGCGTCAGACCTGCAGGCTCGCCGCTCCCGGGGTCACGGGAGGTGGACCCCAGGGGGGCACCAACGGGGCCCTGGAGGCGCGGCCGGCCCCACATGCCAACACGGCAGGCCGGGCGAGCGCTGCCCTGACCTCCTGTGCGTTCCCCACGGTCTTCTGACCTGCCGCCAGCGGGAAGGCAGTGCCACCTCACTGCTCATCTGGAGACAGTGCGACGGCCCGCGGCTGGGGCCAAAGGGCCCTTCCAGTGTCCTGGGTTCTGGCTTGGGGCACAGCGGCCAGTGCAACTGACCCAGGCCTGGCCCTCGGAACACAGAGAAACGGGGCGGGGGCTGATGGGGCGGCCTGACGTGTACCGGTCAACACGTGCACACACGTGAGCACGCATGACGCACATGTGAACACACACATGAATACCCGCTCACGTGTGAACGCCCAGATGCCATTCCTCCGGCGAGTGACCAGCAGCAGCATGAGGAGGCCAAGGGCAGCGCCTCGGCTGGACAGACGTGGCCTCTGTCACACCTGCTCCGATTGGCGGGAGGACGTGGAGGGGCAGGGAGCCGGCGGGGGGCGGAGCACCCACCTGGAGATGACGCTGGCCATGCCATGCTCGCAGTCGCTGGTGCTGTAGATGCTCAGCCGGGCCAGGAGGTCGAGCAGGTGGGCTGAGAAATTCTTATCGAACTTACTGATGGTGGCCTCGAAGCTGGGGGCCAGCTGCGGAGCGCCCACGTGCTCGGCCAGGCACTGCAAGACATGGCTGTAGTGACTTGGCCGCCTGCCAGCAGCTCAGCCCCCTTCTCTCCTTTTTTTAAATAGAAAAATGTGTCTCGGGAATTCTTCACGTGATGAGGGGTAAAACGTTAGGTACTGTGAAAACCCCTGAGACGGCAGGACCTAGAGACGCTCCAGGCAGCCGGCCCTGCCGTGCGGCCCCACCACACGGAACCAAGAAGGACGCGAACCTCAGGGTTTCCGTGTGTGGCTCAGATTTTCTGGCTGACACTGTTCTCTCTTGACCGCCGCTCAGCAAGAGGGGAACCTGGGAGTGCCTGCCTGGTCTCACCCTGCCCCACCACACCCCACCCTACAGGACGCACACAGGCACCCGCCGAGCCGCCTGGCCCTTCCAGTTACAGACAGACTATAATCACAGTGACCGCGGGCCCCTGTGGGGCGTCCCCACGGCTCAGCCTTACCACACCCCCCCTAAACGACGCAGCCTCGCCATGGGAAGTCGGGAAGGGAGATTCTCCGTGGCTTGTATTTGGAACATAAATTTAAGAGTCTTTTTATCAATCAAAGGGAAGACAGGCATGGCAGGCTGTAGCAGGTGTGGTTTCTAAGCGCCGTGACCCTAATGCTGTGTCAAATCCCAGCAGGAGAAAGGAGGGCCTCGGGACGCCCGCTTGGCCACCCACCCACCTTGCGGGCACGCTCCTTGCGGGCACGCTCCTGGGCCCGCTCGGCCCCCGTGGGCGGCCCCCGCACCGCGCCGTGCTCCAGCGTCAGGTGGCCCAGCTCGCTGTCCAGCTTCATGCTCTGCGTGAATCTCTTGGGGGTCGGGAGGAAACGCTCGTCAGCCACGACCAGCCCGCTCGAGGGAACGCGGCCCCCACGTGGCTGGGAGGGTCTGCAGGACGGGCTCCCCGCCACCCAGAGCCCCGGGGGCGAACCTGCATGCAGTTGGTGAACATGACGCACACGGACATGAGCTTGGAGAAGACGCGCAGCAGCTCGGGGTTGGTCAGCATGCAGTCCTTCAGGCAGCTGTCCAGGAAGCTGGTGTGGTGGCCCAGCACGTCATCAATGTTGGAGGCCTGGGCGGGAGACACCGTCAGAGCCGCTCTGCTGAGACGAGCACACCAAGGCCCTGACGGGGCTGCTTTGTACGCTCGGTGTTGTTTCCATGTTTTAAACAATCCTGTGGTCTTTGGGGGAAAACTTCAAAATATCGCTAAAAGAACACACTGAATGTGCCCCAGAAGGTCCAAGGTTTCGTTTTTAAAGACAGAAAACAAGGAAGAAACGCTGCCCCCTTGCACTTGCCGCTCCTGGCATTTGGTGACATGAACTTTTTGGCTGACGGCCCCCAGGGGCCCTGGGATGGGCCTGGATGGGGCGCTGACCCAGCACCGAGGCTCCGAGGGAACCGCACACTCTTCCGGCAGCCTGAGCCTGGGCGACGTGGTCCTGCGTGCCCTGCCCTCCACTGCTAACACAGCTCTGGCGGCATCGGGGGAGCCATCGGGGGAGCTGTAGGGTCCGTGCCCCACCTCCGCCTCCCTGACCCCTGACCAGGCGTCGCGACCAGCTGGGCTAAACTCACAGATCTCAGGCTCTTCTCCAGGATGTGCCAAGTCGGCTCCAACACCTCAAACATCATGTAGTACTGGATGTTCTGGACGAAGTTGAGCATCCGCTGCCGCAGGGTGAAAGCGCCCGCGAACCTGCGCCAGGCGAAGGCGTCAGATACACAGGGCGCCCGCGGGCCCCCAGCACTCGCGATGTGCCGAGCACCCCTGGGCCTGCAGGCGCTCCCAGCCCTGGAGGAGCCGGAGGTCCACGAAGGGCTCTGGCTCAGACACGCCCCACCATCCCACAGTCTAACGGCAGCATGGAACATCAGAGACATGGAGGCTGCACATGCCAGCTCCTGGGTCTCTGTTTTCGGGGTGTGGAGAGGAACCTCCCTGCTCCACGGGAGCCCCGGAGGACGTACCACTTGGCCGAGTGCAGGGAGTACTGCTTGGCAGTCTTGTTGCTGATCCAAACGTTGCAGAGCTGCCGTTCCACGTGCTTGCAGTAGAACATGTGTCTGAAGAGCATCTGATAGCGGGTCAGGGCTTTCCTGCGAAGAAGGAACGAGGCGGATTCCGACAGACGCCTGGGGGTTGTTGCTGGCACCAGACATCAAACGCGAGGCTCACGGGGCGGAAGGTGACCTGAGCAGCCAGTAACCCCCAGGGGCCTAAGCAGGCGTGAGAGCCTGATGCTTACCTGTTAATGATCAGAGACAGGGGCCACTTCACCACGTAGTCGAAGGAGAAGGCCTCGAGGCCACTCAGCGTGAGTTCGGTGGGGTCAGCGTGGACCATCGCCTTCTCCTGCTTGGTCTCGATGGCGAGGACACGCAGAAGCTGGGTGATGAGGTCGTGAGGCATCAGGTCAATCTGGGGAAAGAGAAACAAAAAAGCATCAGGTCCCAACCCCACCCCGGCCCTGCATCACGAAATGGAAAAGCGAGTCCAGGGCCGAGGAATCTCCTCCAGACATGGATTCTAAGTCTGGGAGGCTGGCTTAAAACACCAAACATCTACTGATAAACCTTAATTAAAAAACAAAACTGCTTTCAGTCAAAACAGAAAAAGAAGAGTACAGAGAAATTACTTTAAAAACATCCCTGATGGTATCAAGGAGAAACAAGGGAAAGTGAGAAACCCTGAATCCCGCGAGACTTAGCCCTTCTCCACCACCTGCACAGGCCAGGCGGAGGGAGCACGTGGCGAGGGTGGGGCACGGCGGTTCTGGGCAGGGAAGGCAGTCCACACACTGCCTCATTCACACCCTTACAAGGTGCCACCTATGTGCCAGAGACGTGGGACAATTCCTGTAAACTGATAAGAAACTGAGAGGATAGAGGATGAATGACAGAACCACAATGAAAGACAAATAAGGAAGGATGAAGAAGTGCACAGGAGTCCGCAGGTGAGAACTCACGCCACCTGCTGCAGAAGTGGACCCTGAATGGTGTGCTCCCTCCCACCAGGGCCGCGGCCCGACTCAGCGGGCAGCCCGGGGCCCGCGGACTGAGCATCAGTGATGTCAGTCCAGTGGAGCACTGGCCGTGTGCTTTGACCCAAGAATCTGACTGCCAGGATCTTATACTATAAGAACATTCCTGCACCTCACAAGAGACCCCAAAACATATGAAGTGCGAACTGACAGAACTGAGAAGCGTCTACGATGACAGCAGGAGGCCTGACACCCTGCTGTCAACAACACAGACAACCAGGCAGGTCAGAGACAGGACGTGAGCACAGTGAGCTGACTGCCCCCACGGGATGCGGCCCCAAACAGCTATTAGGCATGCAGAACACTCCCCAGGACAGACCATACGTGAGGCCACAAAGCCAGAACTTACTAATAAGATTATCAAAACTGGTATCATAACATGCCCTCTGATTACAACAGGATGAAGTGAGAAATCAGTAAGAGAATAAAATAAGAAAATTCACAAATAGTGAAAATTAAATATGCTCTTAAAACAAATGGGTCAAGGAAGAATCACAGGAGAAATTCAAAAACATCTTGAGAGAGGCTTCCCTGGTGGCGCAGTGGTTGAGAATCCGCCTGCCGATGCAGGGGACGTGGGTTCGTGCCCCGGTCCGGAAGGATCCCACATGCCGCGGAGCGGCTGGGCCCGAGAGCCATGGCCGTTGAGCCTGCACGTCCAGAGCCTGTGTTCCGCAACGGGAGAGGCCACAACAGTGAGAGGCCCGCGTACCACAAAAAAACCCAAAAACAAAAACCAAAAAAGCAAAAAAAAACATCTTGAGACGAAGAGAAATGAAAACACCATAACCAAAACTGATGGGATGCAGTAAAAGCAGAGCTCAGAGAGAAACTCAGAGCAGCAAATGCCCGTGTTAAAAAAGAACAATCTCAAGTCAACAACCTAACTTTACAACTTAAGAAACTAGAAAAACAGCAAACTAAACCGGAGGTCAGCAGAAAAAGGAAGATAATAAAGATTAGAGAAGAAATAAACAAAACACAGAACAGAGAAACAACAGAGAAAACTGATGAAACCAAGTTAGCTCTCTGAAAGATCAGCAAAATTGATAAGCTTTTAGTTACATTTGACTAAAAAAAGAGAAGAGACTCATATTACTAAAATCAGAAATGGAAGTGGGGACATTACCATCAACCTTACAGGAATAAACAGGATTATGAGAACTAATTCCTACACAAATTCCTAAGCACACACAAACTACCAAAACTGACTCAAGAAGAAACAGAAAATTAGCACAGACCTGTAACCGGAGAGGAGACGGAAGAAACAACCAAACCTTCACAACAAAGAAAGCTTCACTGGTGAATTCTACCAAACACCCCAGGAAGAGCGGACACCAACCCTCTTGAAACTCTTCCAGAAATCCGGAGGAGGGAACCCTTCCAGATCAGTCTATGAGGCCATAGATGCTACAGAAAACTAAAGCCAACATCCCTGCCAGACACGGATGCAGAGTCCCCCAGAGACCCCAACCCCCCGGTTCAGCAGCCCACGGAGAGGCTCACATACCACGACCCCGAGACGCGTCCCTAACAGAGCCGAGGAAAACCCTGTGAGCATTTCAGCCGGGGCAGGAAAAGCAATCGTCAAGGGCTGGCTTCTGCTGTCTCTCTCTCCAGGTCCCTGGGGGCGCCTGCTCACCTTGAGGTCATCTTTGAAGGGGTCAGTGTTGGCGGTGCTCATGCGCAGGGCCAGCTCCAGCAGCGCCTCCAGGCGGGTGGGCGTGATGTCGTCCACTGGCTTCTTCAGCTCCTCCTCTGTGAGGTCCATGAAGTGCACGAAAAAGTCGCCCTGGTCCATCAGGAAGTAGCGCTTGATGGACCTGTGGGCAGGAGAGGTGAGAGGCCGTGGACACGAGGACAGCCCAGACCCGCAGAGTGCTCCCCACGAGGGGTGCTGGGGTGATGGGGGGAGCTGGGCGGAGACCGGGAGGAGGTTCCCACGCCCACGGGTGCCCCGAGTCCACGGGTGCCCACGCCAAGAAATACATTTACGGGGGGACCAGGGGTCAGCTCCAAATGTGCTGAAATGAACAGCAGGGTCACAGCACTGCACAGGACATGCTGCCAGAAAGGCACTGGGGACTGCAGACAGGTCCCTGGGAGGGCAGGGGGCCAAGGAGGGGGCTGGCGGCCGCAAGGAGGGAGCTGTGCCACCACAGACGAGGGGAGGCGGGCAAACACGGCCCTCTGTCGGCCTCTGGGGGCGGGCGCACCTCAGGCGGGCCACGAGCTCCTTCTCCTCCATGAGGAAGTCCAGCAGCACCTTGCTGGCATAGTTGAAGGCCTTCTCGATCTGCTCCACGTACGCACGCTCCTTCAGCGTGTAGATGACCTCTTTGGCCACAGGGCAGGTCACGTCATGGCCACACTCTCTGACCACATTCAGATATTTTCCTGGAAAAAGTCGGATTACCATGCTTGCTATATACGTGATAACTCGCAGGCCTGAACCCCAGACATCGCAGCCCCAGTGCTGGCCAGAGGCAGGCAAGAGAACCAGCCAGCTGAGCACAGTCCCTAACCCCTCGCCCAGAGCAGAGCAGCACAGCTGTCGCCACAAAGGGCTGCAACCTCCTGTGACTTCATACCTGCACTCGCCTCATCAAGCGCACAGGAATAACCTCAGAGAGCCTCACGAGAACCAGACGCTACACCACCTCCCAACCCCTCCCTCAGCCCAGATCTCAGAACCAAAGTGTGAGGCCCCGGCTGGAGCGTGTCTCCAGGTAACTCATCCCACACGTGTCTCTAAATCACGTTCCTGACCACAAGGAGATGAGTAAAAACCCTGCCAGCCCAGTGGGGCACGTGTCCTTTACTGCTTTTCCTGTGTTAGTCTGTGATACTGAGAAATAAGACACATACCTCTGGTCTTTGTTCTTGGTTCCTGGCACTGAGCTCCTAAAACCCTTGGGATTTTGTGGCTCTGCCAGAAAGGCACTGGGGACTGCAGACAGGTCCCTGGGAGGGCAGGGGGCCAAGGAGGGGGCTGGCGGCCGCAAGGAGGGAGCTGTGCCACCACAGACGAGGGGAGGCGGGCAAACACGGCCCTCTGTCGGCCTCTGGGGGCGGGCGCACCTCAGGCGGGCCACGAGCTCCTTCTCCTCCATGAGGAAGTCCAGCAGCACCTTGCTGGCATAGTTGAAGGCCTTCTCGATCTGCTCCACGTACGCACGCTCCTTCAGCGTGTAGATGACCTCTTTGGCCACAGGGCAGGTCACGTCATGGCCACACTCTCTGACCACATTCAGATATTTTCCTGGAAAAAGTCGGATTACCATGCTTGCTATATACGTGATAACTCGCAGGCCTGAACCCCAGACATCGCAGCCCCAGTGCTGGCCAGAGGCAGGCAAGAGAACCAGCCAGCTGAGCACAGTCCCTAACCCCTCGCCCAGAGCAGAGCAGCACAGCTGTCGCCACAAAGGGCTGCAACCTCCTGTGACTTCATACCTGCACTCGCCTCATCAAGCGCACAGGAATAACCTCAGAGAGCCTCACGAGAACCAGACGCTACACCACCTCCCAACCCCTCCCTCAGCCCAGATCTCAGAACCAAAGTGTGAGGCCCCGGCTGGAGCGTGTCTCCAGGTAACTCATCCCACACGTGTCTCTAAATCACGTTCCTGACCACAAGGAGATGAGTAAAAACCCTGCCAGCCCAGTGGGGCACGTGTCCTTTACTGCTTTTCCTGTGTTAGTCTGTGATACTGAGAAATAAGACACATACCTCTGGTCTTTGTTCTTGGTTCCTGGCACTGAGCTCCTAAAACCCTTGGGATTTTGTGGCTCACAAGCCCCTTTCACCCACACCTGAGTTTACACTCGCAAGGTGACTCCTGGCCATCCGTACACAGCTTCGGGATGGGGGCTGGCGGCCGGAGGAACCAACCACGTGACGGGAGAGTGAAACCCTCAGCCCCGTCCCCATATCTGGGGGGAGGGAGGGGCTGGAGGCTGAGTTAATTCCCAACGGCTCGCGAGCCGATCAGCCGTGCCCTGTCCCGGAACCTGCATGAAAACCCTGCAGGAAGGGGTTTGGAGAGCTTCTGGGCTGGTGAACGTGTCCACCTGCCAGGAGGGTGGTGCCCGGCACACCCCAGCTCCACGGGGACAGACTCTCCTGTGCTCGGGACCCTTCCACACCCGCCCCATGGACCTCCTCATCGGGCTGTTCATCTGCATCCTTTACAACATGCTCTGTAACAGACCAGCGATCTAGTTAAGTCAAGTGTTTTCCTGAGTCTGGGAGCCGTCGTGGCAAATATCGAACCTGAGGAGGGGGTCGCGGGAACCCGATTCATGGCCACACTGGATGGAGTGCAGTGGCCTGGGGACCCGACACTTGTGACCGGCGCCTGGTGGGGGCGGCCTCGAGGGACGGAGCCCTGACCCTGTGGGGCCTGCACTGACCCTGGCACGTAGTGCCAGAACTGAGTTAAATGCAGGGGGGGTCACCCAGCTGGTGTCCACGGGGAGCGGAGAACTGGCTGTTGTGCTCAGAAGTGCTGGGAGCAGAAAACAGTGTTCCTTTAAGTGGCCGCAGAGCTTTAAGAATCACAGAAGGACGGTGAGCCAAGCTCAGGGGCGGGACGGAGTGAGCGCACCGGGTGCCAGCACTGCGGGCGGGCGCCTACCCCGGTGGGCGGCGGGCGGGGACACGACACAGCCCGCCCGGCCCCGCCCCCACGGTCACCTGTGCTGAGCACCTTGCCCGCCATCTTCTGCAGGAAGGACGGGATCTGCCGCTGCACCACCGTGTAGCGCTGGTCCCAGTACTTGTCGTTGTAGTCCTCCTGGAGCTTCTCCTTGCGCAGCTCACGCTCCTCCACCATGAACTCGCTGCAAGGCACAGAGCTCGCCGCACCGGCCACCACGAGCCCCAGGAGTCCACGGGGGCCACGGACAGCCCCGCCGCCCTCGACTCTCAGCCGTGAGTGAGGATCCACCCGCCGACCCCCTCTGGGGCGAAGTGCTCATCCCCCGGGCGCAGAGGGGACTGAGGTCGGCAGGGCTGGACGGGACGCTGGCTTCACATTACTCCACCCGCCCCCGCTACGGGAACCTCGCGTGTTCTTCCATCTCGAACGCGGGCAACAGGACGACACTCCCGTCAGGCCCATGTTCCTGTCACCAGCAGAGCCAGACACCCTGACGCCACCTACGCTTACCGAGGAAGGGCTGCCTCGCCAGGCCCTCATGCTAGATTTTGTCATCTGGGTCGTTAGTAAATTACGTCTAGACAACAGGTTCATTTTTTTAACGTTCCGACGTGTACAACAGATACACGTCAGCACAGAATTCTCCGTGAGCTGGCGCGCTTCACGTTGTGTGCTGAGTGTGGGGTCAGCTGAGAAGGGCCCGCAGGCCCCCACCCCACCCCGCTACCTCCGCGGCCCCTACCTGTACGGGTCGTCGATGATGCCCCTGTAGATCCACTTCTCCAGGATCTCGAAGTAGGGCACGCTGGCGGCCGTGGTGAGGTACAGACACAGCTCCTGTGCCTGGCTGTCGCCCGTGTAGCTGAAGCTCCGGTCGTGCAGGAGGCTCAGGGTCGACCCCCCGACACACTCGCCTTTGTCCACCGAGGTGGCTGCCAGGGGAGAGGACGGCGCTCAGTGCTGAGAGGGCCACCGGGCCACGACGGGCCCCTCCTCAGGGAACAGGCCTTCCTTTTGGGATAAGCTCCAACTACAAAGCTGTGGTTTTTGGAAGCTCCCGGAGTCTTCCTCCCGCAAACGAATACAACACAAAGCTGCACGGCTTTCGCCTCCCAAAAGTAAGAATCGGAGGACGAGAGCCCTGGCTTGGGGGTCCCTCCCACCAGGTCCGCGCACCCAGGGAAGCCAGGATGTCCACGGTGCGCATGGCCGGCTGGATGTGGAACCAGAGCTTCTGCAGGGACAGCAGGCCCTGCCTCTGCAGCTGCTCCAGCTGCGTGACCAGGACCAGGTACTCTTTCACCAGCGTCCTCATGGCGGCCGCCAGGGCGTGGTTCACCTGCCCGTACTCGAAGGAGGACTTTTCCTCGACGAACCTGCGAAGAAAGGCAGTCCTGAGCACCGGGCAGCTGAGAGCTGCGTCTCAGAAGGGATGCTCAGAGCCTCTGCCCCAACCCCAGAGGGCACCGTGGGCAACGCCTCCCTCCTCCAGGCCCAGGAGTGAGGCCGCGACTGTCCCCGCAAGGGGCTGAGTGCACTTTGCTGGGTGCCTACCTGGTCACGGTGGAGTAGCTGGAGGCTGCTGGGAGGACCCTGCTCACCAGCTCCCGGATGGACAGGTCCAGGCTGGGGTCCACGAGGAAGGTGCGGCTCTGCCTCCCCGTGAGGGGCTGGGCGGTAACGTACCTGCCGTCCACACCCACCAGCACGTACAGCAGGTCCTCCACGACGGCCGCCTCCTGGGCAGCCAGGGGCAGTGTGCCTGTGGGCGCAGACGCCAGCTGGCCTCGCCGCCCCCAGACCCCCCTCCGCCGCCCCTGGGTGACTCCCTCCAGTGCTGGTGGATGTGAAAGCCAAGGCGATCCCTCGGCTTAACTGATCCCGTCGGGGGGCCAAAGGCTGAGATTACACAGCCTGGACCGGCCTGTCGGAGCCTTAAAGCAAGTAAAACCCTCCAAACAGAAATTACCCGCTTGCACTTAAAAGGACAAAGTTGGGAACGACAGAGCGCTTCTGATATGTGTCGTGCTCGTAACACTCACTACAACCTGCTAAAGCCTGCGTCACTCAGGGAGAAAAAGGCTTCCTCTGAACGCTCTAAAACGCTGATGATTTCTCTTTCACAGTGCGAGATGGTTCCCTTTGACCCCGATAGACTGAGGACAGTCACAGGCCACGGACCAGGGCTGCCCCCCAAACGCCTCGCGGTCCCAGCGGCTCCCCACCTCTTGGTTCTCAGCCCAGATGGCCCTCGGCACCCTCCCGACACTGCTGGGCCAGAGGCAGAACCAGGAGAGAGGCGTCCAAGAGGCCGCTGGTGCCCTGGGGCCGCCCGTGTCAGCCCCAGGGCACCCGGAACCGGGGCCTGGCAGCTCGGGATGGGGCGCACCACACACCCGCGCCTACAGAAGCCCCGCCGGCCTTGCACGTCCGCAGGCGCACACCTGCCGGTGGAAGCAGGACGGCTCTGAGCCAGTGGCCCCCTGTCCGGGCACGGGTCACTCCGGACTCAGAGCCGCCCCTGAACTTCAGGTGGTTTTCCTCCACGGCTCTGGCAGGTCCGACTCCAACCTCAGGACCCCTGAGGGAGGCAGGTCCGGCTGCCTGACCCCCAAGTGGAGGGCTGCTGACCTCTGCACTGCTTACCGCCAACCTTGGCGTCTCCCTGGCCAAGGCCCGGCTGAGGCTCTTGGGGTGCAGGCCCCGGGTGGGCACCTAGGGTCCTGGGGCAGACGCCACCCAGGCCCCAACCCCTCTCCCCGCCAGCGGGGAGAGCAGAGTGTCGCGGGCTGCGTTATCGTGAGGCGGGCCAAGAGACTATGTACAGGACCTTCGGGAGGCACGGCCAGCTTGAGGCCTAGCTCTGAGGGACACAGTGCAGAGGCTGGGATGGGAGGCCGCATGAGCCGCCTGGGTCTCCGCAACTCACCGGGGTGCAGGGCACAGGCCGGACACTCGAAGCCGGCTCTGGGACGACGGAGACGCGCACTGGGGGCCGGGCAGGACAGGGCTCAGGTCTGTACCCTCGTGTAGGGCCACCGGCCACCAAGGTCAAGTTAAAGAAAACCAAAAATCCAATTCTCAGCTACGCCAGCCATCCGACGCCCACCAGCTGCGTGTGGCCGGTGCATGCACTGGACGAGACAGAAAGTTCTGTGGGACATGCTGAGACCCCAGCTGTTGGGAGAGGACAAATGCCCTCAGGCTGAAAGGGCAGGTGGAGGTGGGGCTGGGGCCAGGCGGGCGCAGCGGGAGGGACGCAAACACCACGCGGGGAGGAGGAGACGCCGGGGAAGGTCGGAGCCTGCTGTGGACACGCTCAGCACACAGATTCTCCCGGAGTTCAGGAGAGCGGCGCCAGGGACAGAGCTGGGGTCACACTGGGACACTGGATTCCTTCAAACTGACGTGGTCACTGGGGAAGGGGACATTTGACGAGAACCAGGAGCACGGCCCGAGGATGCGAGACGAGGTGGGGGGAGGGGTCCCCCGGGGGACGGGGTGTGTGGCGCAGGACAGTGCCTCTGCTGCCCAAACGTCCAGAAAACCGACTGCGTCCGCAAGACCTGAGCCCGAGGCTCGGGGACCCATCAGAGGCTGCTGTGCGGGAGCTGCACACGCGGTTAGAAGACGCCCGCGCTCGTGCCCTTGGGGACAAGGCCCTGCGTCAGGGCAGGACTCGTGAGGGCGGGAGGCGCCACGCCGCCTGGCCATGGACGGGCTGGCCCAGGTGAGCGCACGGAGCTGGAGGCCGGCGCGAGGAGGGTCAGCCCGGCTGTGGGTGGGCGGCGGGCAAGTGGGTTGTAGGGGGACCTGCCTCAGCAGGGATTCAGACGGCAAGATGACTAGGGACGGCTGGTGGGGGGTGTCCTGCAGGGCCGCTGCACGTCACCTGCGGAGGCAGGTCCCTCCCGGGTGAGGCTCTGCGAGGGGGAGGCCAAGACAGGGCTGAGGACGACCACGCTGACCACAGGCACCGGAGCATAGACGGGGCCAGGGGGCCGTGGAGGCTGCGTCAGGGCCTGAGGCGCTGGGCCAGGGGGTGACAGAGGGCAGTATGGTGACAAGAGGCCTGCGGGATGGGCGTCAATCCCACCTCCGGAGCCCACGGGGTGCGGTTGCAGAAGGGACACGGGCCAGGCTGCCCATCCGGACAGAGTTCTCCCCGGGAACGGCATCACGCAAGGCAGCCTCGGAGCCACCCCCACGCGAGGCCCGCCCGCTGTGGCCGGTGTGTGCGAGCAGCCACACAGGAAACCTACACGGGAAACCTGGCACGTCAAACACCATAAGCACGTCCTGCCCTGGAGAGCCAGCGCCTGGCCGCCTCCGCTCTGGCCGAGCCTCCCCCAAAGGCGCCTCATGCGGGCTTGGAGCCTCCCTGGCTTCTAACTGGTCCAAGCCTGCAAACGCAACACGGAGACGCCACGACCGCGGGGAACAGACTCCCTCAGTGGTTCTGCTGCCAAAGTCCTCCAGATTCTGCCACGTGTGCAGTGGAGCCCGAGGCGTCTCATCGGCCTGCCCAGCCAGCCCCTGGGAATGCCAGGCCCCAGGCCTGCAGCACCGGGGCCCCCACCTGCCCTGCTTCTCACCCTTGGATGTGGCCCCGGCGCCCAGGCTCCTCTGATGGCCACAGAGCGGGCGCGGCCACACTCCCCTCCCCAGGCGGGCTCTGCGGGCGCCTCTCTGTGAGCACCGAGTGTTCCCTGCTGCCCCTGCTTCCCGTGTGCCCCGGGAGCCAGAGAGCGAGACGGCAGAATCTGCAGCGGCATGGCTCACTGTTGGGAAGGCCGACCCGGTGATCCTGCCATCCCAGGGCTGCCCGAGCCCCAGGACGCAGGCGCTCCTGAAAGCCGGGCAAGAGCCAGCCCAGACACTGGCACATCACCACCCACTGCTGACCGGGGATGGGAACATGAAGGACGGTGTCCGGCGGGCACTGCTCCTTGCCATGCGGCCAAGGGCAGGAGAGGGCCCGGGTGATGGCACAACGCCGGCCCGCCGTCTCCGCAGGGCTCGGCCCTCCCTGCCGCGACGAGGCCCCTGCAGTCAGAAGTCACCGCGTCACCTACCGATGGGCACAGCCGCGTCCACGCTCGCGCCTGAGCCTGTCAGGAAGTCCCCAAGCAGCATGGGCCTCTCGTACACCCACGATGGGAAGACAGGGAGGCGCTGGCCCAAGTTTTTTTTGTTCTGCTTGTCTCGAAGCATCTTTCTCGTGAGTTCCAGAGACTGGTGGGGAGGTTTTTAAAAACAAAAAAGAAAGATACGCCTTCAGTACAAACACTTAAAACTGACACGTCCGCAGTATGAAAAAGCAGATGCCTGAGCACACGTGTGGAAAAGAAACACACGTGTCTGAGCCCATCGCAGTGCAAGGGGCCGGGGACAAGGCAGATGGGGCCCAGCCCCTCATCAGGGTCTGGTCTGCACGGGGCCCACAGGTAAAGCAGGAGCTTTCGCACGGTGCAGGCCCACTCTCGGGACCTCCGGGCACAGCTCACCGCTTTTCCCGGTGGCACAAGGTCTAGGCCTGAGCTGCCAGGTGAAAGGAAGGCCCAGTGAGAGTCGGCCGGAGAAGAGGCGCCCCTACTCGAGCCCCTCGGGACTGAGGGACAGAGAGGGATGGCCACTCTGGCTCGGGCAGGGAGCCGTGGTCCCCACGGGTGCCCAGCTCTCCGAGCACTCGCAGGGGGTGAGGGGGTGTCGAGGACAGGGGCAGTGGTGGGAGGACCCCATGAGATGGGGACAGAGGACATGCCCAGCCCACACTGGCCTGCAGCTCAGACCTCAGGATGCAGCTCTGAGCGGCTCGAGAGCCAGAGGCAAGACTGGGAAGACAGAAGGACGGCAGGAGACCAGGGCTGGACACAAAGTCAAAGGCAAGAAAAGCGGCAGGTGAGGCAGATAAAGTATCACCTCAAACCAATTGCCCAGCGTCAGTGAGGGGAGCCAGGACTTGCACTGGCCAAGCCTACAGAATGGGCGGGCAGCAGCCACTGACCCCCCCAGGTGAGTCAGAACCCCCCACCTGGGGCCCGTAGCTCCTGTCCCAGAGCCAGGCCCCCACCGGGCCAGACTCCACACTCAGACGCCTCTGCCACATGGTACCTGCTGCCATGTGGGGCCCGTGGCCACGCTGCCCAGCTGCTTCCTCAGCTCCTCCAGCTCCTGCATGGAGATCTTGGAGGCTGTGGCGGGGGCGCCGAAGCTGGCAGTGCTGCTGGCTGCGGCACCGGCCGCGAGTTCCGCTCTCTCCTTGGCGTTCTGCTGTAAATACTGCAGGGTCTGGAAGCGCACGGCCCGGTGTCAGGCGGGCCTCAAGCTCGTGTGCTCCGCCAGGCCCCACCGCCCCACTCCACTGCCTCCAGCTGCAGCCTCCACGCGGAGGCCGAGAGCAGGGGCCCCGCTCGTCCTGGAGCTACAGCCTGCTCTCCCGACGCTGCCTGCCACGAGGTGCCATGCCCCCAGATCACGGGAGGTCGGGATCCCAAACCCTGTTTCCAGTGGCTCGGCCTTTGCTCCACACGAGACCGGCCTCCCTTGCTGCTCGAGACCACGTCCCTCCATCTGTCCCGGCGTGGTGGCCACCACGCGCACGGCCACACGCTTCCCTGCTGAACGGACCCTGGGCCTCATGATGCGAAAGGAAGCGTCGACCAGCCCTGGATGCCCTGGGCCACGGCTCCTCAGACTGCACGCACTTCCTTCAGTATCACAAGTTAACACACGCTCAATTTAAAACCGACAAGAACACGGCCTGGACAACGAAGGACAGAGGCCCCCAGCCCCAGAGGTCACAGTTAACGCTCCTTGTGTTGATCACCACCGCGCGTTACTTCCGTTCGGGTGTGCGTACCTCAGTGCTACAGGTGTGAGGCCGGGGGGGTTAACAAGGGGCCGCCCAGGCGAGGACAGATCTCAGGGGCCAGGCGGGACACCCATCCGTCCATCCCCCCAGACGCAGAGAGGCTCTCTTCCTCACATAGCCACCCCCGAGCCCGGCACCCACCTCCCTGTCCTCCGTGAGCTTTGACAGCAGGTACACCAGGGGGTCAAGGTTCCTCGTGTTCTTCGATTTCAGTTCATCATATTTCTTCAGAAAGTCCTCAGGAGTACGAGAAAATTCTGCTATTTTAACCTCAAAAGCACAGACAGAATGATTTAGAGACGATAACTAGGAACTTTAAAAAGCCTTGCAAAAACTAAACCCAAAAATACACAGTGAAGTTAGGTAGATGGAATAGTCACGTGTCTCTGAACTAAAACGAAGAAAACTCAACAAAATGCTTTGTTAAACTTACCCATATTCTCTTCTGTGGTTTCTCCCATGTTATGCTTCCTAAGCCTTAGGTCAGACAACAACCACTTACGTTTTTCCTAGTAGTTTATGCATTCATTCCATACACTTAACTCTTTTCTCTCTGGAATTCATTATTACACACACGTTCAGGGGCTACGTTTTCTCATGGATTAAAATGCTCCCCTTAAAATAAATTAGACATAACTACGTGTCCTAAGCTCTCTGTTCTGCTCAGTAAGTTTCCTGAATTATCCTTGTGCCATCATTAGGCTGTTAAAATAAATGAAGCCTCATCACGTGTTTTTAAAATAAATTTCAAAATTGTCTTTTACTGAAAACCTGTAATTTTGAATTTTACATTATTTGAATTTAAAAAAATCCACTTTGAAGGGATTTCAATGTGGCTAACGCCAGGAGCTTCCTTTTTCACCCAGAGGAGAATCTGTGTCACGATGTGAACAGAAATCAGGACCATCTGGGCCTCCCTCCTCATGCGGCGCAGGGAGGGCGTGGCTAAGAGTCTGGGTTCCCAGGTCAGGCTGCCAGCCCAACACTCTCCCCGAGCCTTCATTTACTCATCTGTGCAACGGGTGATGGGGAGGAGCCAACGGAAGCAGAGCGGAGCAGAAAACATGGTCCATGAAGAGCATGTGACAAGTGTTGTCTGCCAGCGTACTGGCACCGCTGTGGCTGCTCGTCAGGAAGGTGAACTTTGCTCCCAGTGCAGCACCGGGGACAGGCACTCACTTTGGCACTGTGTGCAGACACAGTGGTTGTGACATACGGGGTCCTGTTCTTCTGCAGCAGGTCGATGTAGACCTCGGCCCCGTCCCCTCCGTGCACTCGCAGCAGGCTGAGCAGCTCATTGACGTCGTGGTGAATCCGAAATTCACTCATGATTTTGGCTCTGTGTTCTCCTAAAGGTAAGAGGAGAGCCATTTATAAAACAAGAGGCTATAAAATTAAAAAGTTTTAAAGCAATTGAACTGGCCAATGTCAGGTCTTTGAGAAGCCAAATTGTCACAGGGCCCATCCTGGCCCGAAGGTTCCCCGTGAAGACACCACCACAGCCTGCTCCGACCAGCACGTGGGGCCCCTTCCTGGGGAGACTCCTCCTCGCCCGCCGCTGGGGTCTGTCATTCTCACTGGGCGCTGCCTCAGTGGGCAGCTCCCATGGGAATCAGTGCTGAGCACCATCAGCTCCAGCCAGGTTCCAGGCTCACTCCTCAGCTCGGGGGGGCCGGCACGTGCACCCAGAGTGGACGTGGCCCTAAGGCCCGGGCCCCCCCTTCCTCCTGGGTGACCCCAACCACACGTGGCCCTGGGCCAGCAGGGAGCTGCTCCCCTCAGGTGGCAGACAGCACTTTCTAGTCCCAGCTGTGCAGATACAGTGGTCCCAGCCCTTCAGGGACCCTGATCTATACAGGGAGCTCTGCATAGGCCTAAGCCACCGCCCCTCGCGGCTCCCCCATGAGGCCCACACCTGCAGCTCCAGTTGCCTCCAGCTGTGTGTTCTCTGTGCACTCTGGTAGCCAGGACGCTGCCTTTCCTCGCCCAGGCTGGGCTTTGCTAAGACTGCTACACGTCTCCTATGTACTTGAGCTGGGTAGGCTTCCCCTTCAGCTCAGTCTGCCCTGTGGATCAGATGTCCTAGGGTCTCCCCACTGGATCTCACTCATGGTCAAAACCATAAATGAGATCCCATCAAGAAGACAGTGGTAGCCTGCAAGGGGACTTCTATGCAGATGTCCCCAAAGGGACAGTAGTGGCCTGCAGGGGGACTTCTGTTCTCCCACTGATGACTGGTCCAATTAGCCATTATTATTAAGAGTAAGACAGACAAACACGGGCAATTAGTCATAGATTCAACAAATAAACATGAGCAAACTTCACATGTTTCACATAACTGTTTCAACATGGCTACGCAGGGTCCATAATTTAGGATCATGAACAACAAAAGACTGTTGGAAATTATAGGCAAAGTCATTTCTGTCTGTGATTTTTCTGAGGAAAGGGTCTTTCAACAGATTCTCAAAGGCTGTGACCCTAAAAAGGTTAGAACGGCTGTGTCAACAGCTCCAGTGAAGACAAGCCATGAGTTAACAGCAGGTGGGGAAGGCTCGGCACACACGCCCACAACGTTGA
Organism: Physeter macrocephalus; assembly: GCF_002837175.3. Lineage (NCBI taxonomy): Eukaryota > Metazoa > Chordata > Mammalia > Artiodactyla > Physeteridae > Physeter > Physeter macrocephalus. The sequence continues at coordinate 84,577,386 of NC_041233.1, forward strand.
TATTAATTTGTACCTCTACATCCAGAGACTCTAATCCTGAGTGATGGAAAACAAGTTCCCCACATACAAATATCACAGTCACCTACATAAACGTCAAATACCGGTCAGAGGCAGGGTGTCTCCAAACACGAAAGCAGAACAGTAAGTGTGAGCTGGTGTGGAACTCGCCAGCATGCATACATTTTACACCAGGAGGAGGCGCTCACAGTGAGTGACCACAGTCATGGGCACGGGGCCTGGGCTGCGGGATCCCAGGCAGCCTGAGCCCTGACTTGGTGCTTCCAGGCTGTAGGGCCCTGGACAAGGAGCCTGTCCTCTGTAAGCTTCCTCTGAAAAGGGGTGAGTACTAGATCCTGCCCACGAAGCTGCTGTGGAGATTACATACAGCACCTAAGGGCCTGCACTGTTGTTATCAGAAAAGCAGAAACAAACGTTGCTATTGCTACACGTGGCCAACCACCTGGAAACACCCGCTGTTACCCGAGCAATGGAAAACTGGATCTGAATCACTGCCAGCATCCTCAACCATCACCTTCTAATTAGTCACAGAGCGGCTGAATGAGGCACTGCGAACTACAAGCCAAACAGAAAAGACAGCACGGAGCTCTCCCACCAATGGCCTCTTCCATTCCAAGGGCAACTGCTTTTACCCACATTCTACGAGGTTTCCAGGGACCGCGGGGTGTTCTCTAACAGCTGGACTGAGGACCACTTTGGCCACCTAGACGGCATGGACACTGCGTTTGCCATCTCTCCACCAGTCACAAGTGGGTGGACAGGGCTCTTCAGAAGAAAGATCATTTAAGAAAATGTTTATTTAGAAACTATCTTCGTGAACCTTGACATCTGTGGTAGAAACAAGAGCGCAGACATTCCACATCAAGTATTAATACTACAAGGAGCCTGCTGTTCCACGTGGATCTGGGGAACAATTCCTGCAAGATCTGTGGCTCTCACCTGCAGGTAGCACCTCCCCTGAGGGGACCTGGAAATGCGTGCAGGACTTTTGGTTGTCACCTCACCGTAATGGTGCTCCTGATACTCCCCGGGGCGGGAGGCCAGGGGAGCGAAACACCAACACAACCCTCCCACCAAAACTGCCAAGAGCGTCCGCACCCAAGACAACTCTGAGGAACATTTAATTACAACAGCTCGGCTGATCTTTTTAATGCTCCCGAGGGCTTCACCCTACTGGTCGCCACCAACGGACCCACAGACCCCGGTGATTGTGAGCTGCCGTGGGGCCGCGGGACCGGCACAACAAATCGCGAATTTCCCAAAGACCACTCGGGCTCCAGTCTGCGGACTGGTCTGGAGACAGGATGGTCCAGAGGCCGCGGCAGCCCTTCAGGTGGGAGACAAGGCGCCGGGGGGGCGGGGGTGATGGCAACGAGGACGGGAGGGAGGAGGGAGGGAGGGAACCTCTAGAGCCGGGAGCCGGCGCTGCTCGGGGCCGGGAAAGGGACCCGAACCATCGGCGGGACGCGCGAGGTCAGCTCCGCATAGAAGCCGCCCCCAGGCTCAGGCCCCTCCGCCCCGGGACTCACCGCAGGGGCGCGCCCGGCCCGAGCCCGCCAAGCCGGCCAAGCCCGCAGGGTAGCCCCGCCGGCGGCGGAAGTGGCGCTCTACGTCACGTCCGGCCCCGCCCCGGCCGGCTCGCGGACGGTGGCCGACAGGCCGTGGCGCCGCTGGCGCTCAGGGCGATGCAGCTGCCACCCGCTCTGCACGCACGCCTGGCGGGGGCACCCGGGTCGGCCGAGCCTCTCCCCGTGGAGCGGAACCCCGCGGCCGGGACCGCGCCCTTCCGCTTCGCGCCGCGCCTGGTGCGCTTCCCACGGGAGCACGACTTCTTCGAGGTGCGTGAGCGGAGGCAGGAGAGAGCGGTTGTGGCTGGGGGCGGAGCCGGCGCCCTGGGGGCAGGGCTTGGATGGGGCGGGGGAAATGCTCGGGGCGGGGCCTGGGTGGGCCGGGCCTGGGTGGGGCGGGGGCAGACTCCCGGTGGGCGGGGCTGAGGCTCTGGGTGGGGCCGGGGTCCTAGGGGCGGGGCCCGGGGTGGGGCCGGGTCAGAACCCACGACGCTGTCTCCCGCAGGACGGGGACGTGCAGCGGCACCTCTACCTCCAGGATGTGCTCACGCAGGTGGGCGGGGCGCCCGAGAGGCCCAGGTGAGTGCTGTGGTCCAGCAAGGGGCCCTTCTTGCGCTCTCCTGGCCCCACCCTCTGCCCGCCCCGCCCCGCCCCTGGTGCCCGCCCCGCTCCTCTGCCTGTACCACCACCGAAGTCTGGCCTCACCCCCGCCTAGCTTGTCTGTAAAAATGTAATTGTTATGAAAGTAGGATCTGGGCTTGCAAGAGAAAATCCGAAGCTTTATCCGTCCACTTAAAGGGGAGTGTGGTGACGGGAGCCTGGCGTCCTGTCCGCCGTGGGATGGCATCCCCATCAGGCGTTCCTCTGGCAGGGTGCCTGAGTTCACCTGTCAGGTGGCCGGCTGCTGCCAGGCGTTCGGCGCCCTGGACGACTACGAGCACCACTACCACGCTCTGCACGGCAACGTCTGCTCCTTCTGTGAGCGGGCCTTCCCTTCTGGACGCCTGCTGGACGCCCACATCCTGGAGTGGCATGACTCGCTCTTCCAGATTCTGGCCGAGCGGCAGGACATGGTGGGTGACAGCTCGCCCGCTGAGGCCAAGGGCAGTCATCACGGGGGCTCGTCCCTGAGCCGTGTGCCTCGTGGTGCCAGAGCCTGGGGTCGGAGCGCCGCGGTGAGATGGGCAGCCCTGGGGTCAGGCTGGGGTGATGCTCTTTCCATTTCAGTATCAGTGCCTGGTGGAGGGCTGCACAGAGAAGTTCAGAACCAGCAGAGACCGGAAGGAGCACCTGGTGATGCGTCACCTCTACCCTGTGGACTTCCGCTTCGATAAACCGAGGAAGAGCAGAGGGTGTGTGGCGGTGCGCCGGGAAGCCGCCTCCCGAGCCTAGAAAGCCTTTGCGCGCATAGACTTTGAGGGTGCAGATGCCCTCGTTCAGCATCTGCCGTTAACGTTACATTTAGCTGCAGGTTACAGAAGCCCTGACAAGTCGGGAGCCGTTAACCGAGAGGGGTTAAGCAGATGGGGTGGTTCTGTGTGTGGCCCCGCCGGCTGCAGGGAGGACGGGAAGTGGAGAACCTGCCTTCCCGGGCCTGTGCTGGGAGTGGCTGGGGTACCATCTCGGGGTCTGCCGGGCGTGCAGGAACACCACCGCGTCCCTCTGCATTCGCGCTTCACCTCCACCCCGTTCATCACCTCCCTTCCATTCTCATGTGGGCCTTGGGGAATTTGTCCCAGGCCGTGAGCCCCTCACCTCACGTGGGGCCGTCTGGTTTTTCCCTTGTCCCGTCAGTATATGTTTACAAACTTGACACAGCCACGTGTTACATGTTACTGTTCAGAACGCACTGTGGGAAGTACCTCTGGGAGTAGCCTGTAAGTGCGTGTTACGTTACTTTGCCTTTTCATTAAGTGATTTCCTCAGGTGAAGCTTCATCACCATCTAAAAGTAGCATTGATTGAAGTCGTTTCAGACTAAATTGTTGTCCCCAGACAGCACTTTGCTGTTCACAGTAGAATAATCTGGAGAACCAACTTCAATATGGGAGATTTTTATAAGGCCTTGAGTATAAGGTAACTCTTTCCTTTCCAAGAAATCATTTGAAGGAGAAGAACCCTACGATGCTGGATTGAGACACTGGTGTTCAGGAGGAGACGTTCAGTATTGTGTGGTTGCTTTCAGTAATTTTCTCAGTGATTGTAATGGAGAGACGTTTGGTACCGTTGGTAGTCATTTGCCACGTGACACCATAAAAATACTGTTTTTAAAAGACGGAGTGTGACTATCAAACCTAAATTCATAGAACATGGCTTGTGTCATATGAACATTCACTTCTCCACGTTCTGGTAGCCTGAAAATTACTCTCTGATACAACAGTCATAAAATAGCTTTGCAAATTCAGTCCTGGGGGAAGCTGGGGCTGCAGGCACTGACACCTGGAAGCGCCCTCACCACCTGTCTTCCCCAGCCCAGCCATGCCCGGTGCCGCTGAGCAGGTGTTGGCAGAAACCCTGGGGGATGACGGGGTGCCTTCGGAAGGCGACGCCATGGAAGTCTGCTCTGAACACGTGGAGCCCCCACCAGAACCCGCGGGAGAGAGGCGGGCCTACAGCCACAGGTCAGTACCTGGGCACCTTTCTGAAGCAGGTTCTGAAGCTGTGCTTCTCCTGGAGAATTCCGGGTTTGACCCTGGGCCGGCCCAGTTCTCACTGAGAGAAACCGCCCCTGGGTTGGAGCGTTGGCTTCAGCGGGAGGTGAAAGCCAACCATCCTGCTGCCCTCGGACGACCTGGAGCCCCAGCAGCACAGGACTGCAAAGCACTGACCCCCTTGACCATGGCCTAAGCTGGGATGGAGAGACCCAGGGTGTAATTGCTCGAGTAACAACCTACGAGTCTGTCTTTCTAGTATTAACTGTGCTTTTATCGGAGATAAAGTTGATTCCAAATCTAATTTGGGGGTAAATGTTGGAGAAATAGAAAAAATCGCCAATAAATTCAAACCGACAGGGAGATGAACTCGTGTCCTTCAGCTGCCCTCGCGCAGTTGCCCAGAATTTGGCCTGAGAGTGAGTCCCAGGTGCCACCCGGAGGGCGGGTCACAGGGAGCCTGAGCTGGAGCCCGGACACATTCTCCTGGGTGGGTGGTCGGTGGCAGGGGGTCAGTGGCGGGGAGCGTCTCCCACCGGAAGCAGGTTTGGAGCGGCCGGCCTGCTGCAGGCAGGGAGGGGAGAGTCCGGTGAGAGCGAGCGAGCGGACACCCTGCGTGGCTCGCGGTGGAAGAGGGAGTGTCCAGAGCAAGAATCAGGCCCCACGAGCCCACGGGACTGCCAGCGTGACCTGGGTTGTTTGCGAGCGAAAGCGTAGCAGTTTAGCGTGAAGGTGTCTCTCATTTCAGGATACCATCTACCATCTGTTTTGGTCAAGGTGCCTCACGAGGATTTAAAAGCACCAAGAAGAGAAATAAGCACCAGTAACGGCGGTTCCTCTGCGGCCCTGCGGCGGTGTTGCCGGGCTTTTCCTCTCGCCCCGCGGGGGCCCCAGGACCCCGGCCTGTGCCGCCCTCCATGTCGCGGGCCTGTGACCGACTGAACGAGGCCGGTGGCTATGTGGGAAGCCGTGGGGGAGCCGCGGATTCCGGGAAGGGCCCCCTCGTGCGGTGACTGGGGTGTTGGGAGCAGCCCCCGCCCCCCAATGTCCTTGTGAAACACGTGGAGTAAATGGTTATCGTTAACGGTCTCTGGTCGACATTCTGTGTTGGGGGGAGGGAGATCAGCAGCAGTTACTGGTGAGGACTTTGTTTTCAGCAGCCACTTCTCAGAGGGGGTGACTGACTTGCACAGCTCATCAGGGCTTCAAGGGAGATGCCCGTGGTCCTCGCACCCGAGCTTGGCAAGGTGAGCGGAAGCCTCGGGTGGAGCTGGGGAGCCGGGAGGGACCTGGGCCGGGGAGGGCGGAGCGCAGACCTAGGCGGGCAGCTGACTTGGCTCCAATTTGATGACATCAGGGCCCCCAGGCTGGACCTGGGGAGTGGGGACCCACCAGCCGGCTGTCCCCCTGTGGTGCCCGGTGCTTCCGTGCCCACCCGAGGCCCCGCTCGGCCCATCTCGCCTGGCCTGCTCCCACTCTGGGCTCCAGTCTGGTGGGGGCAGCAGGTTCTGGCCTGCGACCACCCCCGCCAAGCCCTGTGCACAGCTCTGCAGACATGGGTCGGGGCTGGTGGTTGTCAGTTTGAAGTTGTTCTTTGGAAGATTACTTGTCTCCTCTTTGTCTGTCGTGGTTCCACTAAGATGTCAGGGGAAGGTACTCATCGCCCTACCTGCTCATTGTTGAATGTCTTGAATCTGGGTTTTATCTCTTCAGATATTGTCTTTACTCCAATCTCTGTTCCTTCTCCTTCTAAAACCCCAACCAAATGTACGTCAGACACCCTCCCTCTGTCTTCTAACAGCCCTTCCGTATTTCCCATTCCTTATCTGTCTTTGTTACATTCTGGATAATTTCTTAAGATCCACTTTTCAGTTCACTAATTTTCTCATCAGCTGTATCAAATGTGCTGTTGAACTCATTCAGTGTTTAATTTCCATAGTTACGATTTTCAATTCTTTAATTCTATGTTGTTTTTCTAATTTGCTGGACTTTGTAGCTTTTGTTTATCACATTTTCAACTCATTCTTTTCTTTTTTAACATGTTAAACTTATTGTACATTCTCTGATTGATAATATCAATGTTTGAAGACTCTGTGGGTCTGATTTTTCTGTCCATTTTTTCTGTTGACTCACTCATGGTGCCTTGTTTCCTGGTGAATTCTGTGATTTTTGGCTGTGAGTTTGTATTTCTTGGAACTTTACCTCTGGAGTTTCTCTGACATGTCTGGGTTCTTCCTGAAAGAATTAGTATTTGCTTCTGCCATGTGACTGGGGAGCTATGATCTAGGACCACTTTAACTTTAAAATAAATTATTAGAAAAAAAAGAAGGACTTCCCTGGTGGTCCAGTGGTAAAGAATCCGCCTTCCAATGCAGGGGATGTGGGTTCAGTCCCTGGTCGGGGAACTTAGATCCCACATGCCACAACTACTGAGCTTGTGCACCACAAACTACAGAGCCCACATGCCCTGGAGCCAATGCGCCTTAACTAGAGAGGAAAAAAAAAACAACAAAAACCCACACCACAACTAGAGAAAAGCCTGCGCATCACAACGAAGAGCCTGCACCTCAATGAAAAGATCCCTCATGCCTCAATGAAGATCCCGCATGCCACGACTAAGACCCGACACAGCCAAAAAAATAAAGAAAATAAAAAAGAAAATAAAATTTAAAATAATAAAAAAAAAGGGCTTCCCTTGTGGTACAGTGGTTAAGAATCTGCCTGCCAGTGCAGGAGACGGTGGTTCGAGCCCTGGCCTGGGAAGATCCCACATGCCACAGTGCAACTACGCCCATGCGCTGCAACTACTGAGCCTGTGCTCTAGAGCCCGGGAGCCACAGCTACTGAGCCAGCGTGCCACACTACTGAAGCCCGCGCGCCTAGAGCCTGTGCTCCGCAACAAGAGAAGCCACCGCGGTGAGAAGCCCGAGCACCGCAACACACAGTAGCCCCCGCTCGCTGCAACTAGAGAAAGCCCACGCGCAGCAGTGAAGACCCAGCGCAGCCAAAAATAAGTAAATGAAATGAATTCATAAAATAAATAAATAAATAAAAAATTATCAGGTATGAGTTTTCACCCCCCAATTCACTTTTCCGCAAATGCCTTTTCTGTGTTGTCTTTACACAACCTTAGCCAAAGCAGAATATCTGAGTAACAGACACAGACCCCTCATTTCACTTATAGCAAGAGAAATAGAAATAAAAATACACAGACCCTTTCTCACACATCCAGTTGACAAAACCCAAAGGTTTGATGGCACACCCTGTTGCAGGGGGTGGGGGGACACGCATCTCATACTCTCACACTTTGTCAGTGGGGTGCTGAATGCTGCAGCCACCTACGAAGTGGAGTTTACCAATGCCTAACAAAATCACTTCTGCACTTACCCTTTGACCTAGCAGTCCTACTTCTGGAGATATACCCTGAACTCACATTGGCAAAAATTCAAAATATCTACCCTAAAGGTATTTCACTCTTCAGTGAAATTTCTTATAGCCGATTACTGAGGACAACTCAAATGTCCCAAGTACCAAATGATCTGAGTAGTGTTGAGAACTGAAAGTTTTTGGCTTGAGAAAAAGAAGATACAGGTTTAGGATAATTGAAGTTAATAAAAACCCCATAGTCCTGAATTTGAATTAGAACTATTGCTATAAACCCATAATGTATATACCATATTTATTAAATCAATAACTTTACTGAAAGCCTGGACTAGTTTTTTGAAATCAAGGAAGTTATTGAGGAATGCCAAGCTGGGAGTCAGGAGTCACCTTAAAAAGGTCCTGCTGGCCAAGAACAGGACAGCTTGAGTGGCACTGAGAACAGTAATTGCAATTGAATGAAGCACATGAAATATACGTAAATCCATGAGTCATAATCATTCTTTAAAAACAAAACCTCATTGACTACCTTTGGGAGGAGATCAGGAATTGATATCTTTTGAAAACTGGTAAATCAAGGGAAAGTCAAGGACTTCTGCCTTTCCTGAAAGAACTACACCTCTGGGTAACGAGGTGCTGATGTCAGCGTCTGCGGACATAACAAAAAGGGTGAACCAGACACTGGCTATTTCCTGATAGACGTTCACCACACAACCTATTGCGTAGTCTTGCCAAAACATCAAGGCAGAGCCTGAGGTAAGGGGTTGCATGGAGGTGGTTTATTTTGAGAGATGATCCTGAGGGACAGGAGTGGGGGGCTGGGAGGGTGAAACAAGGGAAAAGGGAAAGCCCACCCTAGGGGGGCATTATTGGAGTGGTCCCCACTGTGGGCAATTGAGGCTCCGTCCCACCAGAGACCCGAGAGCAGAGGATTCGTTCACCGGTGTCCCCACGGGCATGAACTCCCTCCCTCACGCTTCCAGGTCTGCGGTGTGAAGGGCCAGTGTGGTCAGAGAAGCTGCAGGGCGGGGAGCCTCAGAGCAGTGGTGGGACATGCTGTCGGCAGGCCCAGGCTTCTTGGGAGGAGTTGTTGCTCAGCTCTCAGGTGGCCTGAGAGATGTGAGGCGGGCATAGAGGCACCGGGGCCCTGGTCCAGCTTCCAGACACAGAACACGTGAACTACATCCAGGACGCAGGGCGCAAGACGCAGACACCAAATCCCTAAGACACACACTGGTCAACGGCAGTGTGTGGACCCTAGTGAGATCCACGTTCACATAAACAAACTGAAAAAACCAGACCAAGACTACCTGCGGGTTAACTTACGTGAAGGCAGTGTGAGGCGCTCCACAACCCATTCCCAATGAAACTGGTGAAAACTATAACAACAAAAAAAGACAACAATACCTACAACCTCTGGGAATGGTCCTACAGGCAAACAGCAAATAGAGAAGCATCTATCCAAGAAAATCTATGAAAATTTGGTAAGAAAGGAGAGTGGGGTATCTGACCCAAGACCACTCCCTCCTCCCCACTCAGCTCGAGGACGCAGGGACCCTGCACCAGAGGCTGCAGTTGAGAACACAAGACGTCCTGTCCCCTGGCTCTGTGTGGAGGGGCTTCCTTCCCTGAGCAGCAGGCCTAGGTGTTTCTATCTGCCCGGTGCCTGCTGCTGAGGCTAAGTGCGGGTGAGGCTGGTTGAGAGCAGGGGCTCCCTCCTGCCCAGCCCAGCTCAGCTCTTGGAGTGGAGGCTCTACCTTGGCACCACTGAGGGTGCTGAGGCCCTGGTCACCTTCCCTGGCTGTGGGGCAGTGGTTCTCACCAGGAGAGGTGGCCGAGAGGACACCAGGCTGGCACCCCTCCCGTGGAGCTCCTGCAGCAGGGGCATCCCACAGAGAGAAGTCTGCCCTTGTCCTCACCCCAGTTCCAGAGCCACGGCTCGGAGGCTGGGGGGATGGGGGTGTGTGAGCAAGTCGGAAAAACAGATCACTCCTAATTTCTTCCCAAAGGAACTGACTGTTTGCAACAGACTGTGGAGAAGTTCAAGCCCAAGTTCTCAAGAACAGTGAGGTAGTGGTGGGCACTCAGGCGGAGGGTCAAGATACAGGCTAAGTTGGAGGCTGGTTCACAGGAGGGAAACAAGTGATAAGAAAACCGTGGTGGGGAGGGGAGCCCTCGTGGGGTGGAAACACACGTGAAACGCTGACTCAGAAAAGACTGTGTCAGAGAACTTGATTGGATTACTTTGTCGAGGAATTTATGCCCAGGGGATTGTTGAAAACAGTAGAGCAATCAGCTGGCAATTACTGGAGTTTAACAGCTGGGTGTGGTCCCAGGCGACTGCGGACTGCCCAGAGGTGCATCTCCCTCAGGACATCAGAGGCTTAACACTGTGGGCGTGGGCGTGGGGCGGCAGATAGTCTTCACGGAAATAACCCAGCCAGTCACCAAAACAATGAACAAGCAAATAATAATAAGCCCCAGAGGAGGGGGACCAGTACCCAGAGTTGCTACAACATACTATCTACACTATCCAATCTCCAACAAAAAATTATGAGGCATGCAAAGAAACAGGAATGTATAACCCATATGTCTGCAAAAGCAAGCAACAGAAAGTGCCTGTGAGCATTACAGGATGTCAAATCTGTCAGAAAGGACTTCAAAGTAGCCATTATAAGCATGTTATAAACATGTTCACAGGACTAAAGGAAACTATGATTAAAGAATGAAAAGAAGGGTTGATGACAATGTCTCATGTAATAGAGACTATCGATAAAGAGATAGAAATTATGTTTTTAAAGAGAACAAAATGGAAATTCTGGAGTTGAAAAGTACAAAAACTGAAAAATTCTAAAAACTCACTAGAGGGACCCAACAGTAGAGCGGAACTAGCAGAAGAAAGAATAATGAGCTTGAAGATAGATTGATTGAGATTATGTAAGCCAAAAAACATCGAGAAAAAATAATGAAGAAACGTGAGGAGAGCCTCAGTGAAACTTGAGATACCATTAAGAACACCAACAGGCATGTAATGGGAGTACCAGGGGGAGAAGACAGAGAAAAGAGCAAAAAAATTTGAAGAAATAATGGCTGAAAGCTCCCCAAATTTATTGAAAACCAAATAACCTATACATCCAGGAATCTCAATGAATTCCAAGTAGGATAAATGCAAAGGGAGTCCAGACACATCATAATAAAAATAGCAGCTGACTTCTCATCGGAAATAACAAACACCAGAAAGAAGTGAGATAACATATTCAAAGTGCTCTTATGCTATTAAAAAACTGTCAAGGGGACTTCCCTGGTAGTCCTGTGGTTAAGACTCCACACTTCCAATGCAGGGACTATGGGTCATCCCTGGTTGGGGAACTAAGATCCCACGTGCCTTGAGGCGCAGCCAAACAAACAAACAAATATTGTCAAGAATCCTACATCCAGTAATCAGAATGAAAGTGGAGGCATCACCACATACCATACAGATATAGAAAAGACTCTGAAGGAATATTATGAAACAATTGTATCCCAACAAATTAGATAACTTAGATGAAATGGGCACATTTCTAGAAAGACACAGAGTCATAAAACTGACTCGAGAAGAAACAGACAATCTAAATAGACCTATAACAGCTGAAAAGATTAAATTAGTTAAAAAAGTAAAAAAACAAAAAAAAAAACTACCCCTAAAGAAAAGTTTAGGACCAGATAGGTTCACCAATTCTACCAAATAGTTAAAGAAGAATTAATACAAATTTTTCAAAAACTTCCTAAAAACAGAAGAGGAGGGAACACTTTCCAACTCCTTTATAGTCCAGTATTAGTGTGTTACCAGAACCAAGACATCACAAGGAAGGCATAGTCCAATATCTCTTGTGACTATGATGCAAAAATCCTCAACAAACTTTAGCAAACCAAATCCAGCAACATATAAAAAGAATTATACACCATGGGACTTCCCTGGTGGTGCAGTGGTTAAGACGCCATGCTCTCAATGCAGGGGGCCCAGGTTCGATCCCTGGTCAGGGAACTAGCTCCCACATGCTGCAACTAAGAGTTCACATGCCACAACTAAGGAGCCCATGTGCCGAAACTAAGAAGCCTGTGAGCCGCAACTAAGAGGAGCCCGCCTGCTGCAACTAAGACCCGGTGCAACCAAATAAATAAATAAATATTAAAAAAAAAAAAGAATTATACACCATGACTAAGTGGGATTTATCCCAGGAATGCTACTAGGTTGGTTTAACATCAGAAAAACATTTAGTGTAACACATCATATAAATAGAATAAAAAACAAAAACCACATGATCATCTCAATTGATGCAGAAAAGTCATTTGACAAAATCCAACTAAGGATAGAAGAGAACTTCTTTAATCTGATAATGGCATCTATGGTAACCCCACAGCTCACATCATACTCAATGGTGAAAGACTGGATGCTTTCAGGAACAAGGCAAGGATACCTGTCTGGCCACTTCTATCCAACATTGTACTGGAGGTTCTGGCCAGAGTAATTAGGCAAAAAAGAAAAAGAAGAAAAGAAAGAAAGGAAGGAAGGAAGGAAGGAAGGAAGAAAGAAAGAAGAAAGAAAGGAGGGAGGGGGGAGGGGGAGGGAGGGAGGAAAGAAAGAAAGAAAGAAAGAAAGAAAGAAAGAAAGAAAGAAAGAAAAGCATCCAGATTGTAAAGGAAGAAGTAAAACTATTTCTATTCACAGGTGACATGATATTGTATGTAGAAAATCCTAAGGAGCTCACTGAAAAATGATTAGAACTGATAAAAGAACTCAGCAAGGTTGCAGGATAGAAGATCAATATACAAAATCAATTATCTTTCTATACCCTTGCAATGAACAATCCAAAAATGGACTTAAGAAAACAATTCTAATTGCAATATTATCAAAAAGAATAAAATGCTTAGGAATAAATTTAACAAAAAATTGCAAAACTTATACCCTGAAAGCTATAGAACATTGTTCAAAGAAATTAAAGAGGATCTAAATAATTGGAAAAACATCTCACGCTCATGACTGGAAGACTTAACATTGTTAAAATGTCAATATTTCCTGAAACAGTCCCTAATCCACAGATTCAATGCAATCTCTATCAGAATCCCAGTGGACGTCTTTGTGGAAACTGACAACCTAATTCTAATATGGAATTGCAAGGAACCCAGAAGAGCCAAAACATTCTTGAAAGAAGAATAAAATAGGAAGGTTTCAAAACTTACTACAAAGCAACAGTAGTCAAGACACTGTGGTACTGTCAGGAGGATAGATATATAGATCAATGGAATAGAACTGAGGGTCCAGAAATAAACCCATACCCCTATGGTCAAGTGATATTTGACAGCATAAAAAGACCATCCAATGGGGAAAGAGTAGTCTTTTCAACAAATGGTGTGGGATAACTGGATAACCACACGAGAAAGAATCAGGTTGGACCCTTACCTCACAAAATATTCAAAAATTATCTCAAAATGCATCAAAGACCTAAATGTAGGAGACGAAACTATAAAACACTTAGGAAAAAAACATAGAGTGAATCTTAATGATCTTGGATTTGGCAAAGGATTCTTAGGTATGACACCAAAAGCATGAGCAACAAAATTAAAAATAGATCAATTGGATTTCATCAAAATTAAAATAGTCTGTGCTTCAAATGACACAATCAAGAAAGTGGAAAGACAACCCACATAATGGAAGAAAATATATGCAAATCCTGTATCTGATGAGGATTTAATATCCTGAATGTATAAAGAACTCCTACAACTCAACACAAAAGACAACCCAACTAAAAAATGGGCAAAGGACTTAAATAGACGTTTCTCTGAAGAAGATATATAAATGGCCAATGAGCACATGAGAAGATAGTCAGTATCTCTAGCCATCAGGGAAATACAAATTAAAGCCTGAGACTTCACACCCACAAGGCTGGCTGGAATCAAAATGTCAGATAATAGCAAGTGTTGGAAAGAAGATGGAGAAATCGAACTTTCCACTATAATCTACCACATTAAGAGATTGAATGGGGGAATCAACTGATCATCTCAATATATGCAGAAAAAGCATTTGATAAAGTACAACATTCACTGATGATAAAACGTCCTATTAACTAGTTGCAGAAGGAAATGTAGGTCACCTGGAAAAGGTATTTTGAAAACCCCCCCTGCACATATCATGCTTATGGTGAAATGTTAAAAGTATTTCCTTTAAAAAGCAAGAATAAGACAAAAGGCCCCTTCTGGAAACTTCTAGCCACACTCACACTGCAGCCTCTAGCCAGCCCAGTAAGACAGGAGAAAGAGGTAAGAGGTGGGTACCACTGCGCTTTGTTTCAGTTCCATTTAACAGAAAACCCAAACCATTGCTTACACGGGTAGGAACGCAATCCTCTTTGGCCCCTGAGGACTCCCCAGCCTCCTGCAGGGTCCGGGGGCGCTGGCTCTGGGTCTCTGAGCGCAGCATTCACCGCCCCAAGTTGTGGAAACAGGGGCTCGCCGAGGGTAGGGGTGAGTACATGGTTCCTTGTTCTACAGATTTTCAAAGTCAGCCTGGAAGAACGGTAACACCCCTTGGATGCGTAAAGGAACAATGCAGCTGTTTGGTGTGGTTTTTAAAAACACGTGCTTCATAACATGCTGAGACATTTCCTGCCCACATTTTACTGCCTCTGAAATTTAGCATCTTATCATCATGGCCATGTTGGTTAATTTGCTATATGGTTATTTTTCTTAATGGTCTAATCAATGGAAATACAGCATAATGTATGGAATATCAGAAATAGCAAAAACTGTGTATATTTAGTTAATGAGGCAACACCTTTTAAAAAGTCAAATGAAAGTACCAGAGCTTCAGGCCATCTGGATAACATTATGCATTATCACACCAGGGAAACACAGTGCAGTACAGTGATTCAGAAATACTTCCTGAGGGCGTGCACAGATTTGGGATCAGCGAGGCCAGCAGAGAACCCTGCCCTTTGCCTGCCCCTGGCTGGGTCCATGAAGCATGGCATCTCTGGCGATGCAGAGACGGCATTTTTCTTAACATGCCAATCATTTTACCTTTACAGTCTGTTGGGAGGAAGTACTGCCTAAGTAGTGTTTTCTTGTTATTAAATGTTTTAAACGCACAAAAGCAAATGTAAAATCACACGTCTGGGCTTCCCTGGTGGCGCAGTGGTTAAGAATCCGCCTGCCAGTGCAGGGGACACGGGTTCGAGCTCTGGTCCGGGAAGATCCCACACGCTGCGGAGTGACTAAGCCCGTGCACCACAACTACTGAGCCTGCGCTCTAGAGCCCGTGCTCCGCAACAAGAGAAGCCACCGCAATAAGAAGCCCGCTCGCCGCAACTAGAGAAAGCCGCGCGCAGCAACGAGGACCCAATGCAGCCAAAAATAAATAAATCAATACATTTATAAAAATAAAAAATAAAATAAAATCACACGTCCTGGCAAGGACAGTAGATACCACAGCCCCACAACCCAGCTTAAGAAGCACCCAGTGTTTACTTTTAGGAGTCCCATGAGAGGGCCTCTACCCTCCCGGCAACTGCTTCTTTATGATCGTTCAAGACCTATGGTCAGATCGCGGGAGTCCCCAGAAGTACTGAAGCAGAACTGACCTGGCCCAACCCTCTGAGTGGTCCACAGGCGCAAGACCTGCGGCCTGGGGTCCATGCCTGGGGTGGGCCAAGAGCAGCACCCCCAGACACAGAGTAGGCAAGGTTGGTTTGGGGGCCAGCAGGGGCCATAGAGCTGACTGGGTGCCAGGAAGGGAACCTGGGGTCCAGCCTGATCCCCACCCAGGAACCAGAGGTGACCCTGACGTGGGAGCCTCAGGGCAGTCTTCCTGAGACCCAGGCTTGCTGGGTGGGTCACTGTCTAGGGTCCTCCATAGTCCCACCTTCCCCACTCTGGCGCTACCGGGGTCACCACGGTCCACACCTTTGCATAACTTGGCCCACTCCTTGTCCCCAGATCAGGTGGCCCCTGTACCTCCAGAGAGGCGTGTTCTGCCCTGAACTGCTCTCCTGTCCCCCTGTCCAGGTGGTCTCCCAAGGGCAGGGCTGCTGTCTCCAAATCCAGCAGCCGGGCATGAGGCAGGTGACTAGGAACCAGCGGGGTCGGGGGAAGCAGGACTCTGGAGTTCGGACCCCTCTATGCAGGGTCCTGAGGGGTGAATCCTCCCGCGTTGGCTCCGGCCAGCTCGGGCAGCCTCAAGGCCTTGGAGACACGGTGGCTGAGGAGACGGCCGACAGTGTCCCCCGGCCCCAGGACCTGGCCCAGGGCATTCAGGGGCCCGAGCTGTCTATGAGAAGGTGGACAGGCAGTAGAAGTCCACAATGCTCCTGCCCTGGGCGGGAGCCTGGTCTAGAACAACGGAAAAGTCCTGGTCTTGATAAGTTTGCTTCAGCCTTTCCCAGCAAGGGCACCCAGCTGGTGGGCTCTGGGCCTCCACAGAGCCTCGCTCACCCTCCAGTGGTCTGAGTGCCAAGCCCTGAGTCAGACAAAGGATGGTCGAGCTGCTCCGTGGGGTCCTGAGAGGAGAGGCTCCCTGGGGAGGTGTCTTGGTCAGAACCGGTTATGCAGACCCGCAGCAAATTGATGCAGCCAATTCCTCTGCCAGCCCCGGGCTGCCCAGCGCCCTGGGGTGTGGAGAAGAGGATCAAAGTATTGACGGGCCTTAAAAAGCCGCAGATGTGGTCCTGCAGGCACCTGGGCACACACAGAAGGCGGGTGGTCGCTCTCAGGGCCCCTGGGCCCCTCGTCCGGCTCCCTTGGTGCAGTGGCCCCCACCTGCGTTCTCTGGCACTTTCCAGACCACGGACGGGTCTGGTCCCTTGAAAATCGTGGCTGGAGCTGGGTTCTGAGCTGAAGCAGCGCAGGTTCAGGACTCGCCGGCGCACGCGCCCCACGAGGGGCTGGACGCATCTGGCCTCCGCCCCATTCCCATCAGCAGGCCTTCATTCTTAGCAGCTGCACTTCAAGAACTGCGGTAGCTTCTCTTTCAAATTCGTCCTGAGTTTGCATTTTTCCAGGAAACCGAGGGAGAATGATGGCTACGACATGCAAATTGATGCAGTATTACCCTTGCTTCCCGTGGAGCGGCACCTCCGCTGGCTGCCCAGTAAAAGTCGGTGCTTCCCCTTCGCAGGCGGCAGGACCCCAGCCCTGCAGTCATTACAGGGAGAGACGGGCCTGGAATTGGCCTCTCGCGTGGCCGCTGCGTGTCCCTGCGCGCACGCGGCAGAGGCGGTCTGCCGCCCAGGTGCCCCCTCCAGCCCGGCGGGTGACGGAGGGGAGGGGAGCCAACCCCAAGATCGCCAGCCACGGCCCCAGCCCTGAGTCGGAGGATTGGGGGCGGCAGGGCAGACCTCGGAGCGGGGAGAGGGTCGGACCGTCCTCTTGCTTGGCGCCGGGCGCCCGATTCCTAAGCGATGTCAGCACGGTGTCAAGAGGCAGCGAAGGAGGAGCAGCGGGTCCCCGGCCACCGGCAATGTCGGCGCGCCGGTAGGACGTAGCTGGCCGCTGGCGCCGCCGGTCCTGCTGCGGGTGCGCGGCGGTTCCTTCTCTTTCCGCCCGACAACGCCGACCGCCGTCCCGCTCCAGCTCGGTCCCCGCGGAAGCCAAGCGACCGCGCCAGGCCCGCGGCGCGGTCCGCGCTCCACCGAGGCCGCGGTTCCGAGGCCGCCGGGCCCACGCGGGGACGCCGCGCGCACACTCACCACACGCGCCCTCACGCACACGCTCCCGCAGAGACAGCGCTTCGCCTCGGGCTCCCGGACGTTCTCTAGTAAAATAAACAAATAAATGAACGCGGGAAAGAGTCCCTAAAACAAGCGTGAAAGTTTCCACTCGCTCACAACGCTGAGAAACCTAGTTAGCGAAAGCAGTTGGTCAGTTTCTCCTTAGCAATTCGGGCACCAAACTGTTCCTGTCGTTTCTTTGTTCCGAATCAGTTTCCTGCCGCCGCAGCCAGAAACAATCTACTGAGCTCTTCCGAGGCGCCGCGGTCAGCGAGACAGGTCCACAGAGTAAACCTCAGAATACTTTATTGGCTGCTTTGTACACACTGGAAAGCCCTATTTTGTCCATTTCGGGGACACTATAAAACTATGTTCACTGTCTTTCAGGAAAGTTTGCACTAACATAACTTTTTAAAAACAGTTTTTAAATATCCGTAAGATAACCACAGATAGTCTTGCGGCATCCATTTTAACACAGTATTAACAACAACAAAAAACAAAACCTGAAAAACGAGACAAGAAGAGAACCCCGAGACGCCCGCTGCGCGCCAGGAGCAAGGACCCGGCCGGGGCGCCGCTCGCCCGCGGGGACCCGTCTCCGGCCCTGGGAAGGGGTGGCTCCGGTGGCGAAGACAACACCCCGCCCCCCCGCCCCCCGCGCGCGTGCCCTTCCTCCCCAGCGGACCCCCAGGGCCCACGGCCTCGCAGCCCTAGGACAGGTAATACATGCCGTAGGCGGCCACGGGCGCGGCGAGGAGTCCCGGCACCTGCGGCAGGGAGCCCGCCGCGCCGCCGTACACGGCCGGGGAGCCGTGAAGGTGGGCGCCCAGCGGGAAGGGCAGGGCGAACGAGGGCAGCAGCGGCTTGGCCGCCAGCTTCAGCTTCTCCAGCTCGGCCTCCTGCAGTCGCTTGGCCTTGGCCCGGCGGTTCTGAAACCAGATCTTGACCTGCGTCTCGGAGAGGCTCAGGCTGCTGGAGAACTCGGCGCGCTCCGCGATGGACAGGTACTGCTTCTGGCGGAACTTGCCCTCCAGCGCCAGCAGCTGCGCGGTGGTGAAGGGCGTCCGCGGCCTGCGGTTGTTCTTGTGTTTCCTGAGGGTGCAGGGTGGAGGGCTGGGGGCGCCTGGGGGAAAGAGAGCACAAAGCGGGCGCTCAAACGCCAGCAGTGCGCGCCAAGGACGCTTCCGGATGCGTGTCCCGGCTGAGACCAAGGGCCTCAGTTGAGACAAGATCCCCCCAAACCTCCGGGCTAATAGAAGCGAGGCACCGGGGAGACGGCGCGCGGAGAGGGGGGCCGTTGTGGACTCGGGCTCTGCTCCCCAGATCGGTGGCCCTGCGTCCCTGGGGAGGAGGGGAACTCTGTCCACTTGGAGAAGCGAACAACTTGGGCGGGAAGCCGCCGCGAGACCTGAGCGGTGAGCGCAGAGGCCGAGCAGAAGGGTCGACCATCGCGGGGAGTGACGGCAGCAAAGGCGGTGCTCGGCCAGAGAGACCCCGAGACGAGAAGCCCCGGGTCGTGGGTTGCGGGCTCCGCCCCAGGGTAGAGCAGAAGCCTGTTTAGCGTGGGACCGGGGGGCCGCCGTGGGGTTCGCGCGCGCGGGAGGGGTCGGCTGGGCTCGTGTGGGCTGGTTTCTTTCTCTGCGCCCAGGCCGGCGCGTTAGTGGCTGGTTACTTTCCAAAGTTACGAGAGACAGCGTCCTTCCCGCCCTAGTCCTCCGAGCCCGGGCCGGGCGGGCTCCTCTCGCAGCCCAGAACCGTGCAACAGGGCACTTACGTGCGGAGGACAAGGGGGCGGCCGCCGGGACCCAGGCCCGGGGTTCCGCGGCGCCCCGCGGCCTCTCCTCCCGGGGTTCCGCGGGCTCCGCGCCCAGCCAGTGCTCTGCCTGTAGCAGCGACTCGACGCTGAAGGGCAACGGGACGGGCCCCGCACGGTCCCCGCTGCACGTCCTGAGCCCGGCAGGGTTCATGCCGAGCGACGCCGGGGCCATGCGCTGGCCGGCGGGCGCGGGGCTGGCGGGGCCCAGCAGGCGCGACGTGGGGCCAGCGCGCCGCGACACTGCCGGGGGCTCCACGGCGCCCCCGCCCTCAGAGCCCTATAAAAAGGCGGCGCCCCTTTCATGCCCAGCTCTCCAATCGCCGCTGTCGCCGCCGCGTGGGCTCAGGCGTCCATTGGTTTTGCTGACCCGGGAGGGCGGGACGGCCGGCTGGGACTCGTGCGCCCCAGCCCCGGGCGGCCTGGCGCAGCCCTGTCGGTTTCCCAGAGCCCGGCTGTCCTCTCCCGCGACGCTGCGGCCCGGCGGGGAGGACGAGGAGCTGGCCCCAGCCTCCGCACGCGCGGGAGCCCACAGTGCGCGCGACCTGGTTGAGCCGCGGTCCGGGCACAGGTCGGGACCGCGCGCGGATCCCGGGACGCGGAGAGCTCGGCGCCGTGAGAGAGGCGGCGCCGGCGCCTCCCGTCCGCGGCGCCGTCCCTCTGCCGTCGCGCGCCGGCTGCTCTTCCCGCTGCGCCCAGCCGGAGCCTGAGCCCTGGGCGCGTGCCTGCTGTGGCCCAGGCGTTCCCTCCGAACCCTGGGGGCTGCTTTTGACTGCCCCCGCGCCCGGACCGAGGACCCTGCTTCTGTCGCCTTGTAGTCGGGCCTCAGGCGCCCTGGCCCTAAATGGCTTTTTAGGCACCCGTAGCTGCCGATCGCTCTCCCTGGCGTCCCACGGCCTGGCCCCAGGAGCGGCCGGAGGGGCACGTCGAAGGTCCCCGGGCAGGGCCCGGAGCCGCGGAGAAGGCGGAGGGGCCGACCTCTCACCCGCCTGCGACGCAGGGCTTGGGGCACAGGCAGGGCGCCTCGGGCCGCCGGGGCGCGAGGTCAGTCGCTGGGTGTTGGATTCACCGTCAGCCTCTCCCGCTGCGCACTTGCTCGGCCGAATCGTCCGGAGTCGCGGGACCTGGGACCTGGGAAAAGCCACGCGGCGCGGGCTTCCGACCGACCCGGCCAGACGCGGCCGGGCTGTCAACGGGGCCCCCGCGGATCAGGCGGAGAGGGATCCCTGACCCGGCTCGTAGAAGGTGGAGCCAAGGCCCGACAGAGATTTGCACTTACTCGGATTATTTTTCCAAAACTGAACCAATCTTTGGTTTAAAAACCTTCCGGGGTGCTGCAGACGAGGCACCGCTCTGCAGCCTCTCCCCGAACGGAAGAAACCCCGACTGCGTTTTAGAAAAAATCATGAGATTGGTTTGCAGGTAACGCCTTTATGTCCGATTAATATCCCAGAACACGGAAACAGCAACCTAAATCCGTACATGTTTATTTTTGAAAAACCAAAGTTGTTTAATGAAATCTAGCTTTGGGTGACACTCTATCCAGTTCAGCTAGAGAAATTCAATTAGAAAGTTTCTCTCCATGCAAACTTAGAAGCATGACTGAAAGGGGCCCTCAGACCCCTCCTGGCCAGGCCTGCGTCTGGGGCTAGATCAGTTCTTTCTGCATTCCAAGACGGATTGCCCCTTTCTAATGTAATAAAGATGTTCTGAGTTGATTGAAGATAATTGCATCATTAGAGCACTTTCTTTGAAGGCCTCTGTCCAGATAGCTTATCTTTGGCAGGCTACTCACGGAGCGTTTGAAAAAGAATTTTAATGAGGATGACAGCCAGCTGCCTCCGCCCGCCCCATGTCCACTCAGGACACTCCGGAGGTGGCCTCTGGGTGGATGAAGTGGGGGCCTGGCTGCGGCCTGGCTAGCTTGGGGGTGGGATGGGGCCATGGGGCCAGGCGCAGGGGCCAACCTTCAGGACCCGCTCCCTGAGGGTGTTAGACTGGTGTCTCTAGTTCCCAACAAGGCTGGGCCAGTGCTGACCAGGCCCCTGACTGGCACTGGCTCCAGCAGGCGGGTAGAGGAAGGAGGGAGGGAGGAGGTGGGGCTGGGGGAGGGCCCCTGGGCTTGGATATCACAACCCAGACCCCAACACTGAGCTCAAACAGGCCTCCAGCACAGTGTCGTCTCCAGCCCCGCTGGGCCCTCGGATGGGAGATGGGGCAGGGGATGGTGGCAGTGAGAAGGAAGGGATCCCACTTCTGTCAACGGGGGGGCTTTGGGCGCAGAAACATGGACCCTGTGTGTAGGGGAGCCTGGGCACCGTCTCTGGCCACCAGGAGGGATGAAGATGCATGCAGGGACCCGGCTTCCCAGCGGCCCAGGAGCAGGCCAGCCAGGCACGTTGTGTGGACAGGAGCCCCCACCGCCACGTCCCAGGTGAGCCCCTGAAATGACGGCAAAGCCCCAAAGACTACCCCACTCAAACTGCAGACACTGTCCCCAGTTCGAGTGGCAGTGTTCCTGCAGTTTGCTCTGAGCTGTGAGGGGACAGGAGGTCAAGCAAAGGCCCAGACACTTCTATTTGCTGTGTTCCTGTGCCTTCCTTTGGTGCTGAATTCATGGGGAATGAACACATCCTTAGCTTCCAGAAATGAGTGACGAGTACGAGGACAGACACGGGGGGGCTGGAAGCCCTAAGGGGCCTCCTCAGTGGAGTCAGTGTAGCGAGATGATTCTTGAGAATGGCTTTTGTTTTGTAGGACTTATCTGGGCAAGTTTGGTACTGGGCAGGACTCAAACAGAAATGCTCTCCCTCCTCTTAAAACCTGGTGGAGGGGAGGGTTTGATGCTGCAGAGGTGAGGTCACGTAGAGCTCACGCCAGACGGTGCCGCAGGATTGAAGGTGATACCACGTCAGTGATTGAAGAAAGTGTCCCCTTTTGTTTGTGGATGGTGGGCTTCCCGTCCGGGATGCGGTCTACATGGTGGTAGCGCTGTTTGCACACAAGGGACCATGACGGGCCCATCTCCTGGGTCTTGCTCCAGAGCGGGACCACGCACTCCTCAGGGCCCCTTCCAAAGGGCCGCACTTCCCAGACAGTGTAATCTCCAGGGGAAACCATGTTAGAAACCATCGATTTATGCCTCATCTTCTATGTCATCGCTGTCATTGCTGAGGCCCCAGAGCGCCTCCTATTCATCCTGAAAGGCTGGGGCCACTCCCCTCCTCAAAGGCATCTGTGTTGGAGCCTTTGAATTTTTCCTTCTCAGCTTATTGGAAAATTGCTCCAAACACAAGTGGTACTTTACCCATGACTCTGGCCAGAGGGGGACTAGGTGACATGAGCTCCAGCAGCTAGTGGGTGTGCTAAAAGAGAGGCAGGTGGGACGTGAGGTCCCCCAGGTGGGACGAGAGGTCCCCCAGGTGGGACGTGAGGTGCTCCAGGTGGGATGTGAGGTCCCCCAGGTGGGACGTGAGGGTCACCTCCCCAGGTGGATGCTTTGGTGTCACTCAGGAGAGGACCTGCTCTCCGTCAGATGAGGCCCATGAGATGGGAAAGGCTCCGTTGAAAGTGGGAGCTGAGGAGAGAAGGCCCTGGGACTCATCCTGCAACCCCATCACTTCACAGTGTCTCCCCACGTCTTTTTTTTTGGCCACACCTCGCAGCGTGTGGGATCTTATTTGCCTGACAAGGGATTGAACCCATGCCCCCTGCAGTGGAAGCGTGGAGTCTTAACCACTGGACCGCCAGGGAGGTCCCTCCCCACATCACTTCTTTTCTCCTGTTCACCTCTATCTTCTCTGCCAATTTACCTTCACATTTACTCTTTACATCCAGGGCTTTGAAACTTTGCCAAACCTCCTGATGGGGGAAATCAGAGGAGAAGCCCATCTTTATGGAGTGACCCCTCTGTCCAGAGCAATAGGTGCATATAGCTTTGTCCAGTACAGAATGACCCACCCCCCCCCAGGATGTCTGCAGCCTGGTCCCTGGGACCTGGCAATATGTCAGTGTACGTGGCAAAGGCGGGATTGAGATTGAGATTGAGATTTTTTTTTTTTTTTTTTTTTTTTTTGTGGTACGCGGGCCTCTCACTGTTGTGGCCTCTCCCGTTGCGGAGCACAGGCTCCGGACGCGCAGGCTCAGCGGCCATGGCTCACGGGCCCAGCCTCTCCGCGGCATGTGGGATCTTCCCGGACTGGGGAACGAACCCGTGTCCCCTGCATCGGCAGGTGGACTCCCAACCACTGCGCCACCAGGGAAGCCCGAGATTGAGATTTTATTTTGAGGGTTAACAATTTTTCTTTGGAGATGCTTGAAAAACAGGCGGGGGATGGGGGGAAAAATGACATCATGCAGGAGAAGACAGGAATGAGTGTAGGATGGTTTTAGAAACAGGAGGAACCAAGCAGCCACTCCAAGCTTGATGTCCCTTGGCTCCAAGGCCCCAGACGGGACAGTAATTAGACCCAGGGCTTCTCGCCTGTGCTCTAGGGCAGGCTGGACAGGGTAGAACCGTGGCTCGGAAGTGAACTAAGAAGCCCACAAGAGTCCCCTGGTGCCAGCTCTTTGGGCAGCCTGATGCTTACCAAAGTCACTGATATCTAGGAACCAGCTCTCAGATTCATTGCCTTTATTGTTTCCTGGTTTCTATTTCATTGATTTCTACTGTGATCTTCATTGTTTCCTTTCTTCTACTTAGTTTGGGTTGTCTTTGGTCTACTTTTTCAGGTTTCTTAATGTGGAAGCTGTCATTGATTTTTTAAACCTTTCTTCTTTTCTAATATAGCCCTCAGTGCTATGAATTTTCCTCGAAGTACTGCTTTGGTGCATCCTACAATTTTGATATGTTTTCAATCTTAGTTCAAAATAAGAATTCCCTTTTGATTTCTTCTTTGACCCAGGGTCACTCAGTGTGTTACTGAGTTTCCAAGTATTTCAGGATCTTTTAGGGATGTTTCTGTATTGGTTTTCATTTTACATTCATTTGGTAGAACACACTTTGACATGTGTCCTTTTACATTTATTGAGACTTGTGTTACAGCCCCAAATATGGTCTGTCTTGGTCAATGTTTTCTGTTGTCCCTGAAAAGAATATGAATTCTTCTGTTGCTGGGTGGGGTGGTCAGTAAATATCAATTGGGTCAATTGGCTGATAAGCACCTACCTACTGTATTTATTGTTTGGTACTGTAGGGTTATAGGCTCATTTTCTGCCTACTTGTTCGGTCAATTATAGAGAAAGGGGTATTGAAAACTTCAATGGTAATTGTGAGTTTGTCTATTTCTCTGTGATTCTACCAGTTTTCACCTATTTTGAAGCTGTCTTATTAGGTCCACAAATGTTTAAGATTGTTACATGCTTTTGACAAATTGATGCTTTTATCAATTTGAAATGATCTTCATTTCTGTAACTTCTTGGCTCTAAAGTCAACTTTGTCTAATGTTAGTGTAGAGACTCCAGGTTTTTTTTGACTAGTGTTAGCATGGTTTTCACTTTCCATGCTTTTACTTTCAACATAGTTGTGTATTTATCTTTAAAGAGTGCTTCGTGTAGGCTCTGTGCATGTGGGTCTGGCTCTTTTATCCACATTGACAGCCTCTGACTCTTAATTTGGTATTTAGACCAATTACATTGGTGTACTTATTGATAGGTTAGGTTTATTTTTAATTTTTTTATAGCTTAATTACATTTTTGCGGGGGGGTGTTTTGGGTCTTCATTGCTGCATGCGGACTTTTCTCTAGTTGTGGTGAGCACAGGACACTGTTTGTTGTGGTGCGTGGGCTTCTCATCACGGTAGCTTCTTCTGTTGCAGAGCATGGGCTCTAGGTGCATGGGCTTCAGTAGCTGCAGCACATGGGCTCAGTAGTTGTGGCTCGCGGGCTCTAGAGCACAGGCTCGGTAGCTGTGGCGCACAGGCTTAGTTGCTCCACGGCATGTGGGATCTTCCCGGACCACGGATCGAACCCATGTCCCCTGCATTGTCAGGCGTATTCTTAACCACTGCACCACCAGGAAAGTCCTGATAGGTTAGGTTTAAATCTATCATCTTACTAATTATTTTATAACTTCCCATCTGGTCTTTGTTCTGTTTCTTTTTTTGATCAATTGAATATTTTAAAAAGTATTCCAGCATATCTGCTTTGTTGGCTTATTAGCTATAACTTTTATTATCATTATTTGCTACTTTAGGGTTGACAGTATACATCTTCAGTTTACCGCAACATACCTCTAGTGATATCATCCTGCTTTGTGTACAGTATAAGAACTTTACAGTAGTGTTTTGTATCTCCATTTCTCCCTTCTGACTCTTGTGCTATGGTTGTCATACCTTTTACTACTACATGTTATAAGCCTCACACTACATTCTGTTTAAACAGTCAGTTACCTTTTAAGGAGATTTAAACAATGAGAAAAAGTCTTTTCTATTCCTCCATGTAGTTTCAGTTATTGGTGCTCTTCATTTTTTTGGTACATTCATATTTCCATTTGGTATCACTGTCCTACTGTGTAAGGACTTTTTTTTTTTTTTTTTTTTTTTTTTTTTTTTTTTGTGGTACGCGGGCCTCTCACTGCTGTGGCCTCTCCCATTGCGGAGCGCAGGCTCCGGACGCGCAGGCCCAGCGGCCATGGCTCACGGGCCCAGCCTCTCCGCGGCATGTGGGATCTTCCCGGACCGGGGCACGAACCCGTGTCCCCTGCATCGACAGGCGGATTCTCAACCACGGCGCCACCAGGGAAGCCCTAAGGACTTTTAAAAATCTTTCTTGTAGTGCAACTATGAGTCGGCAGGTTTTAGTATTTGAAGACATTGCTCCACTGTCTTCTCATGTGCACTGTTCCCAACGAGATCTCTGCTATCGTCCTCATCTTTGCTCCTGTGCACACAAGGTGTCTTCTCTCTCTGAGAGAAGATTTTGTCTTTATCATTGGTTTTGAGCAACTTGGCTATAACGGACCTTGATGTAATTTTATGTTTGCTTTGCTTGGTGGGTCATGTTTTTGGCACAAGGATTTATTACAAACATCTCCACTTCACAGAGTCACTGGAGGTCATGGGAAACCCCACCCTGGGCTGCGTGCGCTGAGTTCCTTGGGTGGGACCGCATCTGGCTCTCACCTGCACCGCTCAGGGGCCAGCCAGGCACGTGCTCCCTCCCACCTGCGTGCAGGCTGAGGGTCCATCCTGGGGGGTCAAGCGTCGTGGGCAGCCTCGTACAGGCCTTGACTTGGGAGGAGGGACGGGGAAGCTGGAACAGAGAGAGACGTTGGGGGCAGAGGCCAGGGCCACAGCGCTCAGAGGAGGGGCCGCAGGACCCATGGGACTCGTGAGGGAGGGGCCCCAGGGTTCAGAGCAGTGAAACTGCAGTGGGTCTGCAACTGCTTCTCCTAGGAGTTAAACGGCCCACCCAGAGTCTCGGGGGAGAACCCTCTGTCAGGACCCTCTGACCGAGGAGGGGCTGGTGGAGAGGCAAAGGCCTGTGAACAGCTGGAGGCCCTGTGTGGCTGGAGTGCAGGGGAAATTGGGTGCTGGGAGGAGACGGCAGGTTCTGGGGCTGGGGTGTGGCTGGGGTCAGAGCTCTACTCAGAAAGCATGGAGGAACGGGCACCCTGGGGCCCATCTCGTCTCCCTGTCACCTGCCCGTCTACTGCGAGCGCTCTGGGAAGTCCACGGAAAAGTTCACGTGGCACCTGGGCCGAGGGATGGTGACAGCCTGGAACCCCCAAAGCAGCCCCCACCCCTGGGAAGGGGAGGGAGGCAAACGCCGGTTCAAGTCCTCACGACTTTTCTTGGTGCTGCAGGAAGAACTGGCTTGGGGCCCCTCCCTCCCCTGCTCTCCTGGGTGACGGGGTCCCGGGTCTGGGTGGGGATGGAGTGATGCGGGCGGGTGGGGGGCTGCCCAGGCCCACCCTTGGCAGCCTTTGGCTCTTCCCCCCGTGAGCCGTCCCACTGCGGAAGGGGGCCTCTCACGAGCCGTGGGCACTGCGGACAGAAGTGCCGGTGAGGGGCGCCGGCTCGTAGCATGGGTGGGGAAGGCCGCCAGCCCGAACCCCATCCTAGGGAGAGACAGAGGGCTCCTCCTGGGCCCGGCCCCTCCCCCGGGAAGTTAGAGAGGGTCCCGTTCAGCTGGACCACGTGCTCCCCTCCCAAAGGCCTCCTCCCTGCCCGGCCCTACGGCCCAGAGCGCGGCCCCCCTCTGAACGCCTGGCCAGGCCCATTTAATCACGGCCTGGCACCGTCCGGCCAGGCAGGGCTCTCCCCAGGCGGAGGAGTGTTCAAAGGGCCTGAATAAACAGGTGGGGCATTTTGGGGACAACGGGCGGCCTGGTCTCCGGCCTCCAGGCGGCAGGGACTTGTGGAATCCTCCGGCTGCCGCGCTCTGCTCTGTGCAGCTGACGTGCTTTGTGCCATTGCCACCGCGGGTTAATGAGCTGGAAAACACAGTTGCACCTCCCCGGCTGTGAAAATCGCTTCAGGGGCGGTGGAGTCAACTTAGTTGCTGGGAGAACCCAGAACTGATTTCCTTTGTCAGGAGGGCCCAGTGCATCCCGGCAGAGGCCACGGGCCGGGTCTGGGCCTCCTCCCGAGAAGACCCCAAGCAGCCCAGGCCTCAGAGGGGCTCTGAATACAGCCAGGGACCCCAGGAAGGAGAAGACTTGAAAAACAAACAAAACAGCAGGCGCCTTTCTCCTGCCTCCCCCAATTTCCAGAGCCCTCCCCCGCTTTTGGACTGAGTACCAGACCCCTCCCCACATCGGGCGCCACGCCAGGAGGACGATGCTGGGGGCTCGGGACTCCACCCCACCCCCACTCCTTCCAGAGGAGGTCAGCAGGGCCAGCCCTGCCCGAGAGGCCCCCAGTGACCACTCTCGACCTTGCCTGTCTCTTGGCCAGCTCCGCGTTCACGGCTGAACGTCCAGGCGCAGGGGGCATGTCCGGGGGGACCGCAGGGTAGATCTGAATCATCTCTGAGATGCAGGGTCATGAACGTGTAACCAACTTCTGAGCCTGCCGAGAGCGCCTGACGTTTTGTGACGTTTTCTCCCATCTTTCAGGCTGACCCAGTGTTCGGCTTTAGATCTTTATGAAGTTGTTGAAGGCCAGCTTCTGTGGATGCCTTGAAAGACCATGTTCTGGAACGCAGTCTATCCTCATGACACAGGTGGGGCTGCAGGCCTCAGGGGGCCGGGCTGAGCCCTGGTGGGTGGCGGGCTGCGCTCAGGGGGTACCCCTCCCTCTGCTGCAGGGCGACTGGACGCTGGGCCACGCCACAGACGGGCCACCAAGAGCAGTCGACTCGGATCTTCACGAGGGTCGAGGACCTGTGGGTCATTTTCTACTCGGGCCTGGAATTCAGAGCCGAGCCCCTGATTCCAGAACCTCATTCTGTGGTTTCCAGAAGCCCAGAGAAGCTGGAAGTGGTTTGAGGAAGGCCTGCAAATCCCGGGGGGAGGGGGTGTCTCAGGACAGTGAGTGGTGTTGAGGGGCGCCGGTGTCAGCAGGGTGGGCCTGTGTAGTGAGACCCGCGGACCAGAGTGCAACCCCTCAAAATGGGGAGAAAAGAGACGCCTCAGCCCGGGACTGAGAGGTCTCCTTGTTGAATTCTCCTTATTGCTCGTATGTGGACTTTCAAAGCCAGGTGATTTCAGAACAGGAGCAGCCTTAACTTGGGTGCCTTTCCTTTCCTTGAGAAGCTTTCTGTCTCCCTCTCCCTCCACAGCAAGGGAAGCTCTCCTTTGTCCCCAGTAATGAGCCATATCAGAGTGCTACCACGTGCGGCAAGAAGCCTGGAGTTGGGGGCGGTGCCGGGGGCCCTGCTCGGAGCTGCCCGCCCACCCACCTGCCCGCCGAGCCCCTTGCACTTGGGGCACGTGGAATGTTCTAGCTGCCAAGGCCTGGGGGTGTGAGTTGGAGGCGGTGCCCACATCTCAGACCCCCACCCACCCTGAGCTCCACCCTGCAGGCCCCGTGCCGCGCCGTCTCCGGTCACCCCACGCTCCTGGCTCTCAGAGCTGACCCACGGCAGAGGACAAGGTGGGTCTTAGAGAGGGGTCAGGGGACGTGAAGGGGCGCACTGGGAGTCGCGTGCCCGGTTCTAGTCTTGGCTCGGCTGAAGGGCCGTGCCACTGACCTGGTGTCTTAACCTCTCTGGGCCTCAGTTTCCTGTTCGGTCTCCCCTCCATAAGCCGAAGCAAACTTACAAAGAATTCCCTCAGTCATGGTCACCAAAGCCCCTGTGCACTGCCCTCCACCCCCTCCGCTCAGCCAGGCACAGAGGCACTGGGGAAGGGCAGGTCGCCGGCAACCGAGGGCAGCAGGTGGCCTTCGGGAGAAGCAGGGGCTACTGAGCTCTGCCTCTCAGGGGAGGGAAGGGAGCCGTCCTGTCCTGGGCCCTCAAGGACGATGGGGCCCGCTCCAGCTGCCCGGGGCCTTGAGGTGGGAGGGTGCCCCTGGCTGTCCACTGAAGTGGGGGGTCCTGCCGAAGTGCCCTCCGCCCTCCCCGACCCCTGTGCAGCAGGGACCACTCCCACAACCAGGACGGCTGGGCCGCTCATCCTCTGAGCCTCTGCGGGAGGCTTCTGGGGGTTGTAATCCCACCTAATCCTGCTTCAGATCCCTGCGGGCAGGAGGAAGGCCACACACAGTGGCCTCGGCAGATCCTGGTCCTGGGGACAGGCCAGGGGAGTGGCCCCCTCCAGCCCTGAGACCCTCCCCTCGGGGTCTGGGTCCAGGACCTGCGTGCACAGGTGAGAAGCTGAAAGGCGGAGGTGCCGGCCTCTCTGTGGCCTCCCCTCGGCCTGGGCGAGGCCACGCACAGAAGGCAGGGTCAGCTAGCCCGGTCCGGGTCCAGGGCCAAAGTAAACCAGAGCTGGGGCCTCCCCAGCACCTTGGATGGGAGCTACCGGGGACCTTAAAGGGCGCTCTGGCGTTTTTGTTCGCACTGAACATGGACCCTGCCTCGGGAAGTATATGCCTTGGGAAGTCTTCTCTGAGCTGATGGCCTCCATTCCTGAAAATGGCCAAGTTGGAGGCCAACTTGTGATGAGGACCAAAGGGGCCAGCCCCAGAAAGGGCATCCCCCCAGCACGCCCCCCACTGCCCCAGCTGTGCCCACTCAAGGGGAAGGGGGGCCTCAGACCACTTGGGCCCTGTCCACCCTCCAGAGGCCACTGGGCAGCGCCTGGACCTCTCCAGGGAGACGGAGGGAATAAGGGGCAGGGAAGGGCCGGGAGGTCACAAGGGCACTCTTAATGCCTCCTCCTACAGCCCTACAGCCACGAAGCCACATGACACAGGAGAGGGACGATTAGGTGGCCCGGTCAAGGAAACCCAGAGTGAAATCTGAGAGGAGACTCTAAGGCCAGGAGCGCTGTGGGGACAGAGGCGAGGCCGAGAGCCGGCACCGCGGGAGAGGGAAAGGGGACCTCGGGTCGTCAAACCTGTGGTTGAGACTCTGGGCTTTGTTCTAAACGTGGTGGTGGGGGGCAGGGTCAGGCATGAAGCTTCAGAGGCTCAGATCAGAGGGGCTACAGCAGCTCTCTATTCCCGCCTAACAGATCCCTCCAGCAGGGTGGGTGGGCAGCTGCAGTCAGGAGGCGGGTGGGCAGGCAATGAGGGCCTGACGGGAGCCAGTGGAATTCCTCCGCTTGATCAGAGAGGGCTGGCAGTGTGAACTGGGCACGTTTGTGGATGATCCATGACCCGAGGCTTGTTGTGTTTGAAAACAACCTATAGAGGGTAATTAACAATCAAGTATCCAATTTAATCCTGGTCTGAAAGCTCATTTAAGACTGAGCTGCTGAGTGAACACTTGGGCAGGGGCTCTGACTGCCGGGCTCTGGAGGAGGGCGGCTGTCTAGGCCCTGGGCTTCAGTCGGGGGCGAATGAGGGCCGGGCACACCGTGGTGCTCCCAGACTCCAGATGGGACGGGCGACAGGCTCACCGTGGGGGAAGGTCACTACTGCCAGGCTGGCATGAAGGGCAACACCTTCCCTGGGATGGCGCAGGCCCCAGGCAGCCATCCTGGTCTTGGAGCCCGACTCACACGTGTGACCTGCATGCAGCTTGTGCCCGGCTCTCGCGGGGCCTCTGTGTGTCGGGCCAACCGAGGACTGGGCCTTAACCAGAACTAGCATCTGGATAGTTCTTTACTCCCTTGGTTGCTAAGCCTGAGCGGGGTTCCCATTCTGTGTGCGCCTATTAAGCTGCCACCCCTCAGCCCTGCACTGGACCTTCTCTGGGGCACGGGTGAAATCCCGGAGGCGCTCATGCAGCCCAGAGCCGGCGGCAAGGAGCCCAGGTCGCCGGGGAGCCGTGCAGGGCCGAGGGTTCCCTGTGCTCTGAGGGGTGGGGAGACTTGCTGGGGGTCTAGAGCAGCAGCAGGGCCCCTCAAAAGGGGCAAAGCTGAGGGGCGTCCCAGGCCCTTGCTGCCGTGTGGCCCTCGGTCACCCAAGACGAGCACGTCCTCCTCTCCCTGCCAGGTCAGGGCTGGGCAGCCTGTGCCCACCCATGACCCAAAGAAGGATAATGCTTCCCCGGTTCTTGGCGGTGAGGCGGGCTGAGCCCCGGTAGGCAGGCATCCAGGCATCCACGGCCTCTGCACCACCACGCCCTCTGCACCACCACCATGTCCGCAGGACTCTGAAGAGCGCCCACCAGGCCAGGAGGGGCAGAGCCAGGCTCAGGCAGCCAGCGGAGGCTGGTCCCCAGGTCCCTGGGTGCTGAGCACGTGCCCCTCCCCAGGGCGCTCTCTGGTGTCCCCAGCGAGGGCGCTTTGGCAAGGAACATTTTCACCGCCCTGCCTCTCCCCAGAGGGCCCCCCACGCCAGTCCTGCTCCTCCTCCACCAGACGGGGGTTGGAGGGACCCAGCGCTGAGCTCTCGTCAGACGAGGAGGTCCTCGAAGGTCCTGCGCCTCCGAGTCTGTCAGGTTGTTGCAGGAGGAGGCTGTGAGCTGAGGCCCCTCTCGGATCCCCAGGTCGCAGACCAGCCGGAATTCTGCCCTTTGGCCTCTGGGGTTGGCTGCTCGTCCCTGGTTCCTGCAGTGGCCAAGGAAAACCAGGCTCCCTGACTCAAGGATGCTGTGGCCACGAGGGCACCGCCGCCTCAAATTCTTCCTGACTCCGGAACAGGCAGTTCTGGCTTTGGCAAACACCGGGGTGGTGAGCCCAGGGCAGGCACCAGGCAGGGGACCGGTCGGTGGCAGGTTTCCCAAGGGAGGGCTGGAGCCACGACCCCCGGTTTCCCGGCAGAAGCGCCCAGGAGTCGGGGCCGGAGAAGCGCCGGAGGGGCCGGGTCGGACCAGCCACACTCGAGTGCGCGCCGCCCTCAGGGACAGTCGGCCTCGCGGCCCGCGGCCCCTTTGTTATGCACATGAGGGTGCCGAGGCTGAGTAAGGGTCCCCAGCAACACGGAGTCACCGATGAAGAGCACTTTGTTTCCCAGTCTGCGGGCTTGGCACATGCCTGCTGTTTCCCAGTGGCCTCCCATTCAAAGGGCCCGGTCCGCCATTCTTTGTCCCCCTAGGTGCCCGGCCGACAGCCCCCGGCAGCTGCTGCGCTTTCAAAGGCGCTATAGAGCGTCTCTGCAGGTGAGCCCTCCTGCCAGGGGCTCCCGTCAAAGGCTCTTTGAGACGTCACCGCGGAGCGGGCCCGGGGCGGGTCGCGCTCGCAGCGCCCGCACAAAGGCCGCGCCACTCAGCGCGCCCCGCCCGCGCGCTTCCGTGGGGAGGCCGGGCAGTCCCGGGTGGAGGGCGCCGGGCCCCCAGTCCTCCGGCCCTCTCCCCCTTCCCCGCCCCCTCCCCAGACTCTCCGTTTTCCCGCCGGCCTCCCCTCCACGCTCTGTGCCCCCTCCCCATCTCGCCGCCCAGCCCCTCGGGGCTCCGGCCTCCCCGCCTCCGGCCTCTCTCCCCCCTCCCCGCCTCACCCCCCCCCCCGGCCTCCCGCCGCCAGCCCGGGGTAATTGCTCCTTTGAAGCCCCCGCCGGCGTCGCGGCGCCCTGAGCGCTCCCACCCCGCGCGCGGAGCTGCCGTCCGGCCGCTAGGTTTCAGCTGCTTTTCATCCTTTCCTTTTCAACTTTATTAAAACCAGCGGGGCAGCCGGCGCGTGGGGGCGGGGCCGTGGCCGCGGGGGGCGGGGCCTACGCTCTCGGGGGTGGGGTGGGGAGCCCCGCCCCGCCTCTCTGGGCCAGCGCTTGGGGGCGGGGCCCAGCTTGCCTCCGCCAGGCCTTGCGTGGCCAGCCGTCCTGGGGCCCCAAGGTGACCAGGGACTCTCCCAGGACTCTGGTCCTCCTGGTTGTTTTGTTTTTAGTGTTTTTTGAAAGAATGAGACGGGGAAGGAGAGAAAATTCGGAGAATTTCGGGCACAGTGCCACCAAGCCCCCCACCCCAACCGTCCTGCATGGGACCTCAGGCCTCAGAGATTGTGCTGGGCCTACCTGGAGCGGGTGGGTGTGAAGGACCCCATAGGTCCTGGCCCTGGGAGCTCGAGCTGGTGGCTGGGGCGGGGGGGCGGTGTCCTTGGAGTTCAGCTCCTGTTCCCCCCAGCCCCAGCTCTGCCCTCAGGGGTGAGGGCCTGGCCAGCAGACATGGGTGGTGGGGACTTGAAGGGGGGCACCTGCTGTTTGTGCGTTTTCCTGGGAAGTCTATTCTCCGCCTGGAACAGATCAGCTCTTCATGCAGGAGTGCAGAATGTGTGGTGTAAAATCACTTCATTTATTCACTCATTCATTCATTGAACAAACACCTGTGGGGCTTCTGCCGGTGTGGCCGGGCCCTGGAATGCAGCCCTGGGAGGGACCGACTCGTCCATGGCCCTTGGGAAGCGGGAAATGACTCTGGAGAAGAACCCTTTGGGGCCCTGCCCCCAGCGCAGGCCACGCCCCCAGACCCAGGCCACCCCCTCCCCAGGTCGCGCCCCGCCTCCCCCCGGCCCCAGACTGCATACGGGGTTTTCAGACCTTGCGGTGTGGGGTTGGGGGTTAGTTCCCAGGGGCTCTTGGAGGTCGGGCGCCACTGTCCCGGGACTGGACACCTCCTGGCCCGGGTCGAGGCCTGAGTGGGCGGTTCAGAAGGCAGCTGCAAGCCCAGCGGCCACTTGTCCGAAGTGCATCCCCTGAGCTTCCTGTATCAGACAAAACATGGCACTGGTTTGTTGGTAAACTGCAAAGTGTGATGTTTATACAAACCGTTTATTTGGGGGGTAGTTTTAGATACACAGGATATTGCAAAGGTGTTTTAGAGGGTTCCCTGGAGTCCCCTACACCCCACACCTGCGAAGGTTGCATGTAAAGATAAATGTATTTGTTCACACTCTGGAAGTTTGGCTTCCCTGCAGGGAGGAGATGGGTCAAGATGGGAGGTGACCCTGAGGGGTTCCGCTGCCCTGAGGCCTCAGGGAGCAAGGGTCCTGCTTGTCACAGGAGCCGGCTGGTGGCTCAAGGTAGGGGAGGGGTGGGAACTGCCATCGGCAGAGATGGCTGCAGGCCTGGTCCGGCTGTCCCTGGAGGCGCCCAGGTGTGGGGCAGGACTTAACAAGTGTGGCTGCGAGAAGAGGATGGTAGAGTTGGCTGTTCAGACTCAGGCCTCAGCCTAGTGAGGCCACCTCACCCGCTGCCTTGCTCCCCTTCCCCTGGGCAGGGCGACCACAGACAGGCACGGGCGACGCTGTCCTTGCTGGCCAGGTCCCTTGCCCAGGAGCACATCCAGGCTGTGTGGCCCTGCGGGGGCCGGCACCCGGGACCAGCTGTGCGGGCAGTACTGGGTGGGGTCCGGGCCCCAGACCTATAGCCCACCAGAATCCCGCAGGGAGCACCTCTGCTCCCAGCGCAGGAGATGGCCGCCTGTTGTCAGCTCAGAGAATGAGGGCGCGCCCAGGCCAGTCGGAATCCCTGCCTGCCCCGCCCCTGCCCACTTTCCTGCTCTCCTCCCTGCAGCCTCTGAACCCCGGGCCAAGCTACCCCCGCTCCGAGCTGGGCAGGGGGCGGGGGGCTTCTGAGGTGCCCTGCAGAGCGGAGCCCCCTCCCCGGGCCTGGCGCCTGCCATGGTGCCCACACACAAGCCTCGGTCCCTCCTGCAGGAGCGCCATCTCCCACCCCCCGTCCGCCCCTGGGCCTTGCTCCTTCCTCGCCCTGTCCTTCAGCCGAGCGTCACAGAACACCGTTTCAGGTCACTGGGAAGGCCTCCTGGGCATGGCTTCCCCTCCACACACACCATGCACCCTCGTGCACACAGAGACACACACGCACACATACACACAGAGCCCCCGCACACCTGTAGCTCCCAGAGCCTGAGGACCCTGCAGTGCAGGGTAGGAGCTCTCGGCCTGGTGGCCCCCATCCAGGACTCCCAGGAAGTGCCTCTCAGAATGTGGCCCTCGGGTCCCGTGGCAGCCTCTACCTTGTGAGGGGTCCCCGGCACCGGCCCAGGAGGGGCTTCTTCTAAATCTGGGACCGTGACTGCAGAGACGTTACCTGGCCACGGGCCTCCGTGGGTGAACCTCAGGCTGACCGGATGAAGGCGCGGGACAGCGTGGCCAGGCCGAGCGCTGACCGTCACCCTTGCCCCCCACGGGTGCGTGCCCCCCTCAGCTGGGACTGTGGTTCTCAGGTTCCCGGCTCCCCCACCTCCGTGGCAGCACCCGGGGGAAGCAGGGCCACCCCTGCCTCACATGCCAGGCCCACACCCAGAACCAGGGGCTCCATTTCCCCTACAGACCTCACAGTACCTCCTGGGCCCTGTCATGGGCACAGCCTGCCCCACGTCCCCTTCCCAGCGAGGTCTCCCCGGACCACCAGCCCTGGCGGCCACACCCGCCCCTCCCAGCCCTTGAGACCACTAGTAGAATGAGGCCTCTGCTTTTCCCCACCTCCCCACCACAGGGCACGCTCCTGTGCTCGGCGGGAGTCCTATAAATGGGTCTGGAAAGTGCTCCGTGAACATCTGTTGGTGAGCAAATTTGTTGAATTTGTTGTAGGCGGAGGGCGCCCAGAGCAGGCTGGGCTTCGGGTGCCCGCTTCCTGTCCAGACCCCTGGGAAGCCACAGGGTAGAGGATGCAGGTGCCCGTCCCAGGGACGCCCCCGCCCCAGCCTCTCTTGGAGGTGGTGTGATCAGGAGCTGCCCGGGCACTGCCTCCTGTTGGGGGAGAGAAACGTTCCTCTACCCTTCTAGGCTCTTTTGGCTGGTCTAATAATCAAATAGGCATAAGGCAGATAAACAGGAGAAAAACAAACAAATTTGATTTTGTACATGCGAGGTTCCATATGGACCTAAGTCTGTGATCAAAACAGACTGCTTATATATCTTTTTAGACAAAGAATCAATTCTTTGTGACTATTTGACAAAACAAAGGGATTTTTGCTTGGGGTGGCAAATTAATGAAGAAGTAACAAAGTTTGATTATACAGCAACTGGCCTTGAGTTCCCTGTCTCCGGCCCAGAGGGTGCCCTCCATCCCCCTGCCTGTGGGGATGCTTCTCGTGGGAGTTTGTTTCCTGCTTTCAGGGAGACAAAGGAGGGTCAGAATGTCCTTTGCGTACTGACTGTTTCTCAAGTAACTTTAATTCAAAATAGTCAACGTGCCACCTGGGCGTATTTTGGGGTGGCCTGCTGCGAGCCCTTTCACACCCCGTGCCCCTCCCAGCCCGCTGTGGTGCTCACTGGGCTGGTGGGCGTTTGACAGCTGTCTCCGTGGGTGCTCATGGGTACGGTGGGGGGCCAACCCCGCCACCCCTCTTCTGTCCTCCCTCAGGGGCCGCACGGCAGCTGCCTGGCCACCCCTGGCTGCTTCTCGCCATATGCTCCTGACGCTGACTGCTGCCTGACCCGCCCCATGAGGCCCTTCCTTCCACGGTGTCTCCCCTCCCCCAGGTTAGGGCCGGGCAGCAGTGGGGGGCGCTTTGTGACCAGGCCTAGCCTGCTCCCACCAGGCCCAGGGTCTGGAGTGCAGCAGACCATCACTGAGGCCTCCTGACCTCGGACGGGGAGGGCTCAGGGGCTCCTGGGGTCCTGGGTCAGGTCCCTCCCCAGCTGGGGGCTCTGCTGGCCGTGGCCCCTGGAAGGGCTGGGCTGGGGGCTCTGTGGTGCCTTGCCCAGGCCCTGAGACATTCCCTGCTCAGAGACTGGATGTGCTGTTTTAGGGGAGCCTCCCAGGCTCCAGAGCCTGCTGGGAGGGGCTGTAGGTGCAGTGATGCCTGTCTGGAGAGCCTGCCTGGGGGTGGGGGCATCACCCAACGCCTGGTGGTCACTCCATTGCTACCAGATGTCCCCGTAGATGCAGCCTCAACTGGCCCACGTGGACAACCCTGTAATGTCCACGTTCGCTCAAGTGAGAGTCAATTTACTGCACATCTATTTAAGATATCTGTGCCGATAGCCTGTTACATTAATAATGTTACAAAGGCCGCGAGGTTTGCAACGCTGGGTGCCTACAGCACAGCGTGGCTGGACTCTCGGGGCCCACCCCAGGCTTGGGGCAGCCCTGTCTGTGCACAGACGCGCGCCCCTGCAAATCCTGCTCCCGTCGGAAGGCCACACATCCTGCTGCCGGGGGCTGCGGCCTGTATCAGGCTGGTCCTCCGGCTCGGGGCTGCCAGGGGCCACCGCGCTCAGTCCCTCTCTCGCCGGGACGGCGGGCACGCGGCTGGGGGGTCTCAGTCTTGCTGCAGGTCAGGAGTCGGGGGTCTCGCCCCCTTCTGGGGACACTGAGCTGTGGGGGCACGGCCGGCCAGCCGAGCCAGAGTGGGGATAGGGCCCAGCTTCCCCAGACTTTAGAGTCGCCCCAACCTTTAGAGTGAGGTACGTGGTGCAGGTCAGACCAGACATGGGCTGGGGTGCAAGGCAGTGGCCTGGCGTGGTGGAACTCTGCAGGGTGGTTGAGGAGTTGAGGAGGCTGTCCCGGGGGGGGGCTGTCCCTGGGGAGGGGCTGTCCCCGGGGGGGCCTGTCCCTGAGGGGTGCCGTCCCGGGGGAGGGGGTGCTGCCCCAGGCTGAGTTCAGCTGCGTAGGAAGGGGACGTGTCCCCTGTGGCTGGTGTGGGGGAAGGGCAGGACCACCACAGGGCAGTGGACACGGGGTCTCACAGAGGGCACTGACCGGCCGGGCTCTCAGTCTGTCTGCAGTGGACACCTCCGTGTAACTGCTCTGCCCAAGAGGAGCTGCGGCCTCCAGCAGCTCGGGCCACACGGGGCTACTGAGTCCTTAGCCCTTTGTCTTTGGCTTTTCTAAAATTGCATTCAGACTCCACCTTGACCTGTGGTGTTCCTGCCCTGTCACCCGCCCGAGGTGCCAAAGGACCTCAGCACGCCGACTTGGTAGAAAGCTGACACCGTGAGGACTGGCCACTAGCTGCCCAACAGGAAATGCCAGATGGGTGAGGGGTTAGGTCAGTGTCCTGCTGTGGCCTTGAAAACAGAGAGGAAGTGAGTGGCTGGCTGCCCGCCTGTCCCACAGTGAGGGCTCTCAGGGTCTGGAACGTGGGAGGTAGGGCTCCTCCAGGGGGGGCACGTGCCCCCCTGCAGCCTGCTGTGCGGAGCTGGGGGCCTTCCCTGCCTCTGGGATCTGGGAGGGCCCCGGCCTGCGCGAGGCTCTCTGTGCTCCAGGCACAGCTCGGCGGGGAGCCGGGCCCCCAGCACCATCTCCGACCCTGGTCAGGGGCCCCTTTCCACCTGCGCTCGCCTGGCGCGGGCTTTGCAGGGCCCAGGGCTCTCCTGCCGTCCCACATCGGGCGGGACCTTTGAAGCCCAGGACCCCTTCTGGGGTCGTGGGGCAGGCCCTGGCCGGGGACAATCCCTGAGCCTGGAGCTGCACCTGGGGGCGGGCGTGGTCCAGGTGTGGACACAGCTGGCCCATGGCAGAGGGGCCTGTCATGTGTGGAGTGACATGCGTGGAGCTCGGTTCTCCCTCCCTCCCTCCCTCCCTTCCCAAATACGTCTGCTGCCTGGCAGCCCGGACGCAGAGATGCCCGCCGTGTCCACCTCATCATGGAGCCCTGCCAGGCGGGGCCAGTGAGCCCAGACGCAGCGCCTGTGCTGGGGGCTGCTGGGGAGGGATGTGACTCCGTGGGGGCCTGACTCAGAGGTGCCCCCTGAGGTCTGGAAGCTAAGAGGGAAAGCGTGACTGGCAGGGGGGTGGAGGCTTGGTGTGGCCAGAGCTCTGGGACTGAGGGGCTTGGAGGGTAAGGGGCCAAGGGAGCTCGGGGAGAGCAAATCTGGGGACCCCGCGAGCCAGCAGGCCCCATTTCCCCCAGGCAGCACCTGTGGCTGTCCAGACACCGTTCAGAGGCTCAGACAGCAGCGGGCCGAGGTCATCCAGTCCAGCCTTGATGCGAGGGAAAGAGGGGGGCAGCCCTCCCACGTCCCAGGAGAGCAAAGACCAGCCTCAGGGGGTGTGGTCAAGCAGGGCGCAAGGACAGGATGGTGCAGGAGCGGGGGTGGGGGTGCTGGCTCACTCGCTGCTTTTCCACATCAAGGGGTTGGGGTTAGAGCAGAATACGACCCCAGCCTGGTTGAGGCGGGAGCCCTCTGGGCTCTGCTCTCAGGAAACACGCCCAGCCCCGTGGGGCACCAGCGCGCTGGGCTCCGGCAGGAAGCAGTTCCTCCCTGCATGGTCAGCATCTTGTTGTCACAGCCGTGGTCACGTGGAACTGCCACTGGGGCCGTCCAAGCGAGTCCAGAGCTTGCAGGCCCCGTTCCTGTGTTTTGAGTGCTCTGGTTACCAGTGAGCTTCCTTTAACTCTATCTTGCCCATATGCCATCTTGGTGTTTTAAATGGAGATATAATACACGTACCACAAAATCTTCCATTTTAAAGTATACACTTTAGTGGTTTTCATTGTATTCACAAAGTTATGCAGCCATTACAATAATCTAATTCTGGAACAGTGGTTAAGAATCTGCCTGCCAATGCAGGGGACACGGGTTCGAACCCTGGTCCGGGAAAATCCCACATGCTGCAGAGCAACTAAGCCCGTGCGTCACAACTACTGAGCCCGCGTGCCACAACTACTGAGCCTGCGCTCTACAGCCCGCGAGCCACAACTACTGAAGCCCGCGTGCCACAACTACTGAAGCCTGCACACATAGAGCCTGTGCTCTGCGACAAGAGAAGCCACAGCAATGAGAAGCCTGCGCACCGCAATGAAGAGTAGCCCCCGCTCGCTGCAACTAGAGAAAGCCTGAGCGCAGCAACGAAGACTCAATGCAGCCAAAAATAAATAAATAAATAAATCAGTTGAAAAAAAATAGAAATAATTAAAAAAAAAAAAAAGAAAAAGAAATTCAGGCCAGGCTGTATTGGGGCCCCTGCTGCAGCAGGCGGGAGGGAGAACAAACAGCAGGATCCCTTGCTTGCTGGCTCCCTGGCTGGGGCGGGGACAAGAGGGGGCGAGCTGGTTCCTTATATGGGGCGAGGGTAGGGGCGTGTCCAGGGGTGGGGCCAGAGGTGTGGCTTAGGTGGTTTGCCCACCCCTTAGGTGGTGGTGTGTGCAGGGGGCAGGGGCAGTGCCCTGCTTTTGCTCCCGGCCCCCTGCTTTTGCTCTAGGATCTTCAAAAGTGGCAGTTGTGTTTTTGTGGTCTCTGTATCTTTCGTCCAGAATTTGTCCCAACTGCCTTGCATGCAGTTCTTTTTAGTCCCACACAGTTTCTTTGTATTTTGCTGCTCCAGGAGATGTGTGTCCAGGTGCAAGCTCTGCAGCACTGCTGCAAACAGTCCCAGGTCCCAGCTTGTCTCACCTGCAGCCCTGGGCCTTGCTGAGAAGCAGTCCACAGCTGGGCAATGGGGCTGTCCACCTGCCCGGCTGGGAGAGGCTGTGGCCCCAAAGGGATGGCACAGGGGTCAGGGTGCACAAAGCCGGTGGCCCTGGGAGTCCTCTTGGGAGGCCCCGAGCCAGGCCTGGCTGGGAGGGCAAGAGGCCCTGAACTGCCTGCCCCTG
Organism: Physeter macrocephalus; assembly: GCF_002837175.3. NCBI lineage: Eukaryota > Metazoa > Chordata > Mammalia > Artiodactyla > Physeteridae > Physeter > Physeter macrocephalus. The sequence continues at coordinate 84,618,483 of NC_041233.1, forward strand.
TGCCGCCTGGGAGGAGAGGGCCCTTCCAGAGGAGCAGTGCTTGCTAATGTCCTGCAGCAAGAAAGCACCAGAGCCGGGACCCCAGAGGAAGGGGGGAGCAGAAAGTGGGGTGCCCTCCCTCTGGGCGGGAGTGGGCTGGCGGGCAGGTGCAGCTGTCAGGAGGGAGGCTGATTTGGACAGGGCTGGCGCATGTTCCCCCCTCGCCCCCCGGGTCCCACCAGCCCCCACCCAGCCCTGGACCCTCCCCTTCCTTCAGAGCAGATGGGCCCCCTGGGCCACTTCCTTTCTCTTCCTCTGAAGCTCTTCTTGCTCTTGTCAGGGAGGAAGAGCCTGAGGCGGCCATCCAGGCCTAAGTCCAGCCAGCAAATAAGCTCAGCGGGCAGTTCTGGGTCCTGGAGGCCTTTTCTCCTGTGACCGAGCCTGGTGCTGGTTTCTTCCGTGAGTACACGATTAATTTTGCCTTACTTCCACTCCAGGCACCTCCCAGGCCTGTGGGTTTCGTCCCTCCCTGGAACCTTCCGCTGCGCTGTTGGAGAGGGGTTCTTCTCTCCAAGGCCATTTGCAGTTGGACGTGTCTCCCGTGGGACATGGGCCCTGAGACCCACATGCAGCTGTTTTTTAAAAGAAAACAAAATTTTTATTCATGGCACTGAAGCTATTGAGAGGCAGGTTTTCAACGGACACAGTTAAAGGTGAGCCCCGGGGCTGGGGGGGTACCTGAGCTGGGGAGAGCCTGGGGGCCCTGGGAGCTCCAGCCCCACCCCCTGCATCATGGGGCCCAGAGGTGATGCCCCTCCTGGGCCCCTGAGGGAACCCACCCAAAGCCGGAGGCAAAGCAGGCACTGGGGGAAGCACAGAGCCCCCACCAGAGAGCTCCTGAGGACCACCGGACACTTCCTGGGTGACCGTGGGAGGCCTGTCGGACTGGGGGGGCGCTGTGAGCGGGCTGGGGGCGCCGGGCTCAGGATGCTGCTCCGAACCCCCAGGAAGCCAGAGCCAGTCCCAGGTGGACAAGGACGACAGGGACAAGTGGCCTGGCTCCCAAGCTCCCGAACCCTGGGGCCGCCCACAGGGTGACCTCGCTGTTACAGGCCTTAACTGTTGCGTGGATGTTTCTTTTCAGGTTACGCCATGCTCTGACCATGCCCCCCAGCCAGCCCCAAACTGGAAGTCGGAGGTCAGTGACCTGCCAAGCAGACTTAAGACGAGGGGGCGGCGGTCAGCTTCCGGCCTTGGCCCCGGGGAGTGTGAAAGCCGGACAGAGGCGTGGGAGGTTTGGGGAGGTGCGGAGGTATACGGGGGTCGGGGGGTGGAGGAAGCTGGGGTTGCCACGTGCTCCAGCCCAGAGCCTGGTGGGGCTGCGCAGCCAGGAGGGCTCTGGTCGGCAGATTGACCCACCCAGACCGCGGGGCTCGGGTGCCCCCAAAGCTGTGGGTGTTGGGGTGTCAGGGGGCTCCCACACAACCTTTCCTGGAGGACTGGCCCGGCCAATGGCACTGCCCCCACCCTGGGCGCCTGGGAGTTCTGCCCCGGGGACCCCACCCTCTGCACGGGTAACGGAGCGGCTGGGTCCCCACCCCTGCCCTGCTCCTCCCGGCCTGCTAGCCAGCCGGCCAGGAAACTGACCCCTCGCCGCCTTGCGCGCAGGCGCCTCAGGTGGCCCGTCCCCCTTGCTTTGGAAGAGTCCACCTGAGTGGGCGGAGCGGAGCAGGACCCCCAGGGAGGGACGAGTAGTGAGTCGTTTTCATCCTTCGAAAGGTGGCGACGCTGGAAACGTAGGTCCCTCGAGATCCCATGGTCCCGGCACAGTCAAGTCAGCCGCAGCTACGGCTCCTGCGGAATTTGGTCCTCAAAGGGCAGAGCCCTCTTTCCAGGCCTCCTGGAACACGGTACCGGTTCTGTTCCAGATCAGAGGGGACAAGTCTGGCCACCGCAGCCGACCAGCACTGGGCTGCGTCATCAGTTCTGGGTTTGGTGGTTTTATGGGAATAAAAGAGTAAGTACCACACTGATTTAACGTGGGTTTCTTCGTCAGGTATGAGGTTGAATAGCTACTTTCTAAGCGATCCCATGGGCCTGATGGGAGCCTTTGAGGGCCACCTTCCCCAGGTGGGAGGGAGTCATCGAGGGGCAGGGCCCCGGGGGACAGCGATGGCCACTCCCCGGGCTACTTAGCAGAACTGCTGAAGGGGCCAGGTGGGCTTCTGGAAGCCACAGGAGGGTGGGGCTGCCCCCTCCCCTGGGCCCCAGGGGCCGGGGAAGTTACTGGAGGAGAGTGTGGCTGTTTGGGGAGGGTCACCCAGCAGCTGGGATCTTCCCTTGGAGGGGCAGTCAGCCCCAGGGCGCTGAGGGTGCACTCCCACCCCTGAACCCCACCGGGCCTGCCCCCCTGAAACCGGTCACCCAGCCCTTCCCGTCACTGCTTCCAGCCGGAGGGCCTGGCCCGGCCCCGGGAAAGCATGGGGCTCCGCCAGGGCGCCCTCATCACTGGCACCACCGTCAGACGGATTTCGAGAGCACCCTGGCCGTCCTGCCTCCCAGACGTCCGGGGTCCAGCCCGTGCCTTTCCCCAGCACCTCAACCCCTCCTTCCTCAGTCTGCTTCCTTCTTTCGTTTTCTCGCTGTTTGTTAGTTTTAGCAGAGATGCCTTCGGAAAGTGTTGGCTGGAGACTTCCTTCCGTCTGGGGGAGCATCCCCGGCTGCCCCCAGGCCTCCTCGGAGGACTGGGGTGAGGAAGTGGGCGGCGTGAGTGCAGTATTCAGACCGCTGGTGCCCAGGACAGCACAGCGGTGGCCTCCGCCTCCTCGGCGCCTGGACGCTGTGGAGGGAAGCGCCCTTCCCCGCTTGCAAGTGCAGGTGAGAGGACCCGGGGGGCGGGCGGGGCACACGACCCTGAGCGCCGGGCTCTCCCACCGTGTCCCTCAGAGCCTCCTGCCCTGACGCTCAGCTGCCAGCTCCAGGAGGGGCCGGCCGCGGCACGAGGGCTTGCTAGCCAGGAAGGTGTGGTGCCTTCCTGACGCAGGGCAGGCGGCGTCAGGGGTCCCTGTGGAAGGGGAGAGTGGGGAGACAGTTTCCCGGAGCTGCTGGCTAGACCGCGCGGGCCTTGCAGGGCTGGCCCAGCCCTCGTGACCCCACCCTGCCCACCCATGTGGGGAGGGGTCTCAGCTGGGGACCCCCGGCTGCAGGGAGGTCACAACCCACCTCGCGCCTGTGGCTTTGCAGGGCTCCAGCAGGAGGGCCGCTTGCTGGGGCCACCACGGCTGGCCGCGGACACGTGAGAAAGCTCCCACGATTGAGTCCTGGGGAGGTGGCGCTCTTAGAGACAAGCAGACAGACCCAAGTAAAGGCAGTTCAAGCTCAGCCCTCCGCTCACTGAACTGCAGCAGCGGCATCTCGATGGGAGGGTGTGTGCAGAGCAGAGAAGGTCTAGTGCCCTGGACGGCGTGGCTGCCCTTCCTGGGCGTGCTGTGGGTGGCCCCTGGCCCAGTCCACTCAGCCGCACCGCACCACACCACACCGCGGGAGCTGCTTACACAACACACGGTCACATCCCACCGCTCCAGAGGCTGGAGGCCCCGCACACCAGGGGCTGCGTGGTGTGGTTCCCTGAGGCCCGCTTGCTGGCTCCTAGACACTGCGTCCTCACGTGGGCTGGGGGTGCTCTCTGGGGTCTTTTTTATAAGGACACTGACCCCATCATGGGGGTTCCACCTGGTGACCTCGTCACTTCCCAAAGGCCCCGCCTCAGACCATCACCTTGGGGGTTAGGATCTCACCACAAGAAGTCTGGGGGGGGACACAGACATTCAACCTCCCATGACCACTGACACATGAGCCACAGGTGACTAGAAGGTGTGGCCACCGTAAGCCCCAACCCTTTTGGAGCTAGATGTCCTGTGGACGTCGCCGGAGACCCCCGGGTGGGCTCAGCAGAGGCTGGTTGCCCGGGGCAACCTGGAGTGGGGCCCAGGTCACTGGGGTTTGGCAGGCCGGGGAGTAGGAGGCTTCCTAGTGGGAAGGGGGCTCAGGCTGCCCCGGGGGGCTGGGTCCTGGAGGTTAGTTAGGGGAGCGTTGTGACTCTTTCTGGTGGGTCCCGAGTTGGAAGGGGGAAGAGTGACAGTCGTTGGCCATGTCCTGCTGGGTTTGGGTGGCTTGCGGCTTCCCGGGCTGGTAGCGGCTGGTCGTGACTGCGGCTCCGCCTCTATAGATGGTCGGCCGTGGTCCGTCTGCACAGTCAGCCTGTCTGTCTTGGTCTCTTTCAGCCTAAGGGCAGTTTTCTCTGCAGGGACCAGAGGCAGATTCGGGGCAGCGCCCGTGGGTTCCAGTCCCAGGGAGGAAGGCGTGGCCCTGGCCGTCCCCCACTGAGGCCAAGCGAGAAGTCCCACCTGTTTGTGAGTTACAGCAGCGTGGACGCCACGTGGACCCACGGGCTCTTCAGTCCCTTGGAGGCGGACCACGCGGGGCTGAGGGCCTGCCTGCACAAGCAGGACTTCTCGCCGGGCAGGAACGCGCTGGAGAGCACGGCAGCCTGCATCCAGCCGAGCCGGGGCTTCGTGCAGAGCCGGGGCTTCGTGCAGAGCCGGCGGTGGCTGCTGCAGGCCGACTGGCCCTCTTGGGCTCCTGCCTGGAGGGGAAGCGGCTCATCCTGGTCCTACTGAGGGCCTGCCGGCTCCTGCTGCACCTCAGCCTGACCTACCTGGAGGCTGCGGACAGCCGCTTCTACCCGAAGGTGGTGCAGCTCCTGTGCCTCCCCAGCCACTGCGTGGCGCGCCCCGGCCCTGCGCTCGGCCCCCACCCTCTACAGCGGGGAGACGCTGCTGACCCTGGACTGCGCCAACAGGGCAACCTGCCCTCGTGGAAGGTGGGCACCTTCAGCACCCTGGGTGTCCCGGACCCCTTGAAGGGGGTGCTGGAGGACCCCGAGGTGCACAGGCATGCCGTGGGCACCGTGAGCGGTGCTCGGCCGCCCGGGTCCTGCCTGCGGTCCCGGGGCTGCAGGATCACACTTGGCATCGTCCTGATTCTTCTCTCCTTGGCATCGCTGCTCCTCCCCTTGCTTTTAGGGCTCAGGGAACGCCACCCAGCTCAGCGGTTCCTCCTGATCACCACCAATGCATTTTTCTGCCCCTTCCTCATGGTCTTAAATGTTTACACCCTGAACTGGTTCCGAAGGTTTTCCAAGAGGAAGATGCAGGAGCTGGTCCGCAGAGCTGGGGAGGCCAACCCGCTGCCGGCACCGCACTCGGCGCTGATCGGCTGCGAGACGAGGAACAGACAGCTTCGTGTATGTGCTGCTGGAGGACTGCAGGCGGGCCCTCCTGGGCGCCCCCGAGGGCGAGGCCCTGTTCCAGGAGGCCCTACTGCAGCTCTCGTCCAGCTACACCTGCCGCCCGGCCCACGCACACCGCCCCCACTGCGAGGACACCGCCCCCACTGCGAGGACGCCGTGGGGGCCCCGGGCCACGTGGAGCTGGGCCTGTGCTTCTGCCAGTCCGTCTCTCTGCAGCTGAAGAGACTCGGGGGGCTCGGGGTTAAACCCGTGTGACGGCTGGCGGGCCCTGTGGACGGGGCTGTGCTGAGCCCTGGCTGGTGCACACAGGCCTCTCCCCTTGGTCCCCTGTGCTGAGCGTGGCGGCGCTCAGGCCCCCGTGTCCTGCCAGGCCAGAGCAGGCCTGACTGCAGAGCGGGCGCCCCTTCTGCTCGTGGCCTCCCCTCCGGCTCCGCCCCAGCTCCTGAACTGCAGACCTGGTGGCTTCTCCTTCCCCTGCGGGCGGAGGGCGTGCCTGGGGCTGCAGCCGCGCCCCCTGGGGCAGGTGGGGCCCACCCCCCTCCCCCGGCGCTGCCCCTGAAGGCTGGCGCCGCTTCTGCTGACGCTGTTCACCCCGAGAGAGCGGCCTTGGAGCGTGAACTGGTTCCGGGCGTGGGGGAGCCGGGCCACCTGAGAGCCCTGGCTGCGCGGCGTGCCTCCCATCGCTCTGTGCCCCCCGGGGCAGCAGGACTCTGGCCGGGGTCCCCAGAGCTCCCGACGCACCAGGGCAGGACGTCGGAGGTGCATAGTGGCCCTGGGGCTCTGTCCTGGGCCTCAGTTTACCGATCTGCAGATGAGCAGCTGGCAGAAGTTCCTGGCCCTCCTCGGGGAGCCCCCGGCCCGCGGCCGGGTGCTGTGCTGGCGAGAGCTTAGCTAAGCCCCTGCGTGGCATCGTGGCCCCGCAGCCACTTCCTTTGGCCGGCAGTCTTGCAGTCAGCAAGTGCAGGCCGCGGACAGCAGCCCCAGAGTCACAGGCCAGGGCAGACTCCCGAGGGGCCTTCCCAGCAGCCCTGCGAGCCACAGCGCCCTCCCTCCCTGGCCTGCCTTCCGCTGGTGCCCCTTAGATGAGACCCCCAGGGTGGACCAAAACCCCACTCTTTTGGTTTGAATTGACCAATCCGGCCCAGCCCAGGGACCCCAAAGCACTGCCCCCGTGGACCCTGATGCAAGCCCGTGCTCCGGTCCTGCCTGCCTGCCTGACCTCCCCTGCGAGTAATAAACTCGCCTGTTTCATTGTCTCTTGTGGTCTGTTGTTGAACCTGGCTCACCATCCAGCACCCTGTGCTCCACTTAACAAGGGTTAATTGAACGAAATTAACACGAGTGTCTTGCTGGAGGCTGGCACAGAGGCTGTACTGGTCACCTCCATCCTGGGGCCAGCATCGCACAGAGAGGCTCCCCCCCCAGAGGAGACTGACCAGCAGTGTGAGAGACAGAGAAGAGGAGGCTCTGGGTAAGGGGGCCACGTGAGCAAAGGAGCCAGGCAGGAGCCGGACCTCGGGGGCCCCAGAGATGGGCCCTGACACAGCCTCTCCGTGGCCCGTGGGGCCTGGCCCCCCTGCAGATTTAAGGGTTGGGGGCTGATGGGGAAGCAGCATGGCCAGGATGTGGTGATGGGCACAGCCAAAGGGGGGAGTGTCCTGTGAGTCCCAGAGCCTGCTGGGTGGCTTGGGTGCTGGAATGTTCTAGGGGACAGTGCTTAGCAGCAAGACCCACCCCGAGGGTCCCAGCACCTGGCCTCTGAGATGCCCAAGGAAGGGCACCATGTGGGCCTCCCATGGAGAAGGAGCCTCGGAGAAGTGGGGGCCCTGCTGCCTTCCAGCACCCCCCCCCCAGACCCCACTGGTCCTCCATCCCCAGCAGAGCCTCAGCATGGGTCCATCCCCGCCTGCTCCAGGCCAAAACTGCCTCTCGGACTGCACAGGTGGCACCCACAGTTACAGAGAGGCCGACCCCAGGCCACACTGGCCACGCCTGCCCAGGCCGAGGGTCCACTCAGTGCCCAGAATGCATCTGTGTCCGAGAGCACGGGAGCCCTGGGCGCAGAGCTGGGCAGCTGGGCAGGCTTTAGGGACCAGACTCCTGGGGGCAGCACAGGAGCCCTGGGAGGCAGTGCCTGGGACCGGGGGCGGAGGCCTACCTGTGCGCACGCACCCACATGTATCCGCACATTCCCACATGTATGCACACGTGCCCACATGTAACCTGCACACGCCCACATGTAGGCCCACGTGCACCCACATGTATCCACATGCGCACACCCCCCCACACACACATGCACACGCACGGCCCCTTGGCTCCTCGGGCACACTGCTGATGGCATTGGCACCCCAACCCAGTAGCACCGAGCCGTGCAGCCGAGAGATGGGAAAACGGACAAAAAGAAGGGCAGAGTCTCTGTCACCTCAAAAGGCCGGACTTTTTTGCCATGAAATAGCACATTTGTGCAACCAGAAAGGGGAAACGTTTAAACGAGCCTTTCTTTGGGAGCGTTATCTGCAACGTGGGCTGTGGGAAATCCAAGCCTGTTTTGGACTGTGCCCGCGGCAGGCAGGCCCTGCCTCAGCCAGCCCTGCTCCAGCTCTCGGGGCCTGGCCACCCCCCAGTACGGCCCAGACCCCCCACTGGGGCCGGGTAGCTCCCGGCAGCGGTGGCGCTAGACCTGGAGAAGTGGTCCCCCCAGAGTGCCCGCCGGGGACCAAGATCTGGGGGGCCCCAGGCTGGGCAGCCTCCAGCACCCACTCCAGGGCCATGGAACCCAGGCCTGCCACTCCAGAATGCCAGGACGCCTGCCCACCTCCCCGCAGCCTGGACTCAGGGCTGCCCAGGCTCACACCGCTTGCTCTGACCCCTCGGCCTTGCCACCCGCTCCAGTGGTCGGTGGGTGCGGGACACCCAGGAGCAGGGCTTTCACGGTGGAGGCAGGAGGAGAGGCCCCGAGTGCCCAACCTCCGCTGTCTGCCCCAGGACAGAACCCCCAGCTCACCACCCTGGGCAGGTGAGGATGCAGGTGCAGGCTCCGTGGACCTGGGAGCTCCACACCCTGCAGACGCCCCAGGAAGCTCCTCTGCTGGGTCCTGGACTGGTTCTCGGTGGGGTGACCTCAGGCAGGCTGGGGCCTGTGAACCTCAGGGAGGGGCTGAGGCTCTAACCAGTGCTGGGAGGCCCCTCGCAAGGCTGCTGGTCACCGGGTGCTCCGGCAGCTGTCCGAGGCCGGCCCTGCGTCCCGGCACACCACCCGCTGGTAGCCACCCCACGGGGCCTCTGCAGCAGCCCCCCCCTTCAGCCCCGCAGTTTCCCATGAGACAGGAGAGGAAGGCCTCCAGGATGAGGCTGCACACCCTGGTGACCCCCGTCCCAGCTCAGGCCTGGACTCAGCAGGGGTGACCTGAAGCTCTGAATGGACTGTCCCCAGGGCCCCATACGACCCTCCAGGGCCTTTTAGGACCCCCTGACATCCCCAAGACTTCCTAGGCCCCTCCACTGACCCTCCACCTGGCTGGGCTCTGCCCTGTGGGTCAGGTGAGCCTTACCATGGACGGTGGGGGGGGGCCAGAGCTGCCCTCGCCAGGATCCTCCCCCAGGGGGACAGGGTGGGGGTGCAGCGCCCAGTCAGCAGAGGGCTGTCCTGAACCTGCGCTGGGCGTCCTGAGCACTGGCTCGAGGCCATGAGCCAGGCGCTCTCCCCAGAGGTCCTCCCTAGAGGGGAGACCTGGGCGGGGCCGGGGGCCACCAGGCCCAGCTGGGACGGGGGGTGAGGGCAGGTCCCAACCGCCTTGCTGAGAAGCGTCTCCACAGGTCTTGGGGTCCAGGGTAGTTGAGAGTCTCTTTGGCCAAGGAGACGGCGGAGCTGCGTGTTGCTGCAAGGGGTCCACGCAGGTGACGGGGTTGGCCATGAGGGTGGCAGCAGTGGGGGAGGGGTCCCTCAGCAGGATGCCCTTGGTGGGGTGGGTTGCAGAAGGTACCCTGGGAGCGGGTTGATGTTGGCGCTGCCCAGCAGAGCCTGGGTGACCCCAGGGGCACAGAGAGCCTTGTTCCAGAGCGAGGGAACCCACATTCGTGAGAGGGGCCCTGTCCCAGCAACCCCACAGGCACCAGCTTGCCTGGGTCCCCATTTTACAGACGAGGAAACTGAGTTTTCAGGGGTCTGGCCCCAAGAGACTGTGCAGCCTCCCGTGGCAGGGCTGCGGCTGACTCTCTTCTCTGGCCTAGGTCCCCCGCCCTCCGATCCCCAGCTGCTAGGTGAATGGCAGGAACCCTGAAGCAGGATGTCCCACCTGGGGACACAGCCACAGCCAGGTGGGTTCTGGAGGCCGCTTCTGAGGGGAGTCGACTCAAAACACAAGCCAGGAGCCCCCATCCCAGTTCGACCCCCCGGGACAGCTGCTACCTCTGCGGGCTTCCACCCGCCGCCCCAGCTGGGGAAGGGTCTTCACCCCAGAAGAACATGTGTGTGCACACGTGTGTGGGGAGGGAGCTACATCACCGGACACCTGGGGGGGGGGCTGTGGGAGTATGTGTGCACGCGTGTCGGCATGTGTGCGTGTGCCTGTGTACATGTGACTGTGTACCCTCAGGCTCCGTATCCGAGGATTCAACCAATTGCCAATCAGAAATATTAAAAAAGAAAAAAATTCCAGAACTTTCCAAAGAGCAAGAGTTGAATTTGCCAAGCCAGAAACTTTTTGCACAGCATTTACATGGTATTAGGTATTATAAGTAATCTAGAGATGATTTATAGTACATGGGAGGATGTATGTAGGTTATGTGCAAATATTACACCTTTTTATATAAGGGACTCGAGCATCCCTGGATTTTGGTATCCACAGACTTGGATATCTGTGGGGCGTCCTGGAACCAATCCCCGTGGCACCGAGGCACGACTGTATGTGTGCACATGAGTGTGTGCACCTTTGTGCACAGGGAACCCTGGAAGGGTCACCACATCGCAGGCCGCAGGGCGGGGGAAAGTCTTTGCTCCCCTGTTCTACTGCAGGCTCTGCACTGCGGGTCTCGCTGCGGGGCCGGGGCTACTGCCGGGAGCCGGGCAGGCCCCCCAGCGCCGAGCCCCAGCCCACAACCTGACACTGGCCAGAACCCACGGCCCTCTTGGGCCGGGTCCATCCCAGGAGCCTGTCCTGGTGCGGCCAGGTGGGACGCGGGACCCCGCAGGCGGCGCGGGGAGGGTGGAGCCCTGCTCTTTGCTGCCCCTCTTGGCTTAGGTTCGCCCAGAAGTGGTGCGCGCGGCATCAGTTCCTGTTGTTTGCTACTGAAAACCCGGGAGAGTCTTAAGAGGATGTAGCACAGGCAACTCATTTTAATTTGAAATGGCTTAAATTTCACCTCAGCAATCCTGGGTTTTAGTTCCAGGAGGTGAGAGAAGTTCAGTTTAAGATCTGACTCCGACCTCGCGGTGTCGGGCGGGTGGGGTCCGCGCTGTTGGACGCTCGGAGGGCTCCTGGGGTATGAGACCCATAGGGAACCTAATTAGTGAAGTCTGTCACTTCTGGGAAATGTCTTTAAAAGTTTAGAGAGATTAAATGTATTAAATGTATAAATTAATGGCGTATTAATTAAAGAATAAGTGAAGACATATACAAAGGTTACTAGGTTAATAAATGCTTTTAAATTGAGCTTTAAAGCTTGAGAAAAGCTGGGCAACGGGGGACAGGATTCGGGCCCTCGCCCGAATGGGGTTGGGGGGTCAGCAAAAAGGCCGGAGACCCGAGGATGCTCAGGAGAAGCGCGAGATCCAGGTGGAGGTGAATCTTTACTCAGAGAAAAGCGACAGAGCTAGAGGCTCACGGGGCGGGGGGCGTCAGCGAGGGGGCCTGGGAGCAGGGGCGCGACCACGGCGACCACAGAGCGGGGAGCGTCGGGCGAGGGCGGTCACAGGTGCCGGCATGGGGCGCTGCGAAGACACAGGGGAGGAGGCGTGAGGCGGGGCAAGCTGGGCCGGGCGCACGACCACACCGCCCACCTGCGTGCGAAGAACGGAGGCTGAGCTCCGCCCTCCCGCCTCCGGTTCACCGGGCCCCGCCCACACTGACCCCGCCCCGCCCACACTCAGCCCCGCGACCCCGCGCCTTGCCCACGCCCCCATCCCCCATCCTGCCCTGCCCACGCCCTCGTCCCTGCTCCCTGCCCGAGGCCGTCACGCGGTCACAGGGGTCGCCAGGGCGGACAGCACCCCTGAGTAAGGCTCCGGCAGAGCGGGCCGGCGCCCCGCCCCTCCCCGGGGTGGTGGGGCGGATAGGGAGGAGGGTCCCACCTACCCGGAAGGGCTGCGACCCGGAGGCCAGAGGCCATCACTGGGGGGCTGGGGGCGGCGCGCTCCCCTCCACCTTCTGAGCCGCCTCCTTCTCTCCCGGCGCCGAGGCCTCCCCGGAGGGCTTCCCCGAGGGCTTCCCCGAGGGCTTCCTCGAGGGCTCGGTGACCGCCGCCATGGCCGCGCGGGCAGGCGCCTTGTGCGCCTTGGGCGCCTCCTTGAAGGCGTGGTAGCTCGCGGACAACCACGGGGTCTCCGTGCCGTGCTTGCGGCCCACTGGGTAGGCCCCGATGGCCGCCAGAAGGCTGCGGTGGTGCTCGGGGTCCAGCTCGGTGTAGTACATCTCCAGGGTCAGCGGGGTGCAGATCTTGTGCTGCGGAAGGGGGCCGGTCAGGAGCGGGGCGGGGGGTGTGTGGCGGCCGCGCCCCTGGCTCGGGTGTGCAAAGCGGGGTGCGTTTTTTCTCAGTGGCATCAGCCGCGATGTGGGAGCCGCGTCCGTGGGCCACCCGCGGCGGCGGTCACCTCTGGGCCTTCCCGTCCCTTCTACTTTTGAGCAGTTCGGTCATACTGTAGACAGTGCCCCTAAATACACTGATTTCTGCCGTAATTTCAAGCCATCAAGGGTTGGCCTCCAATTCAGAACTGGAGGCTCCCCCAGAGAGCCAGCCTTTCTCGGAACGCACCTGTGGCCGGTGGCCGTGGCCTCCTCCTGAGTGAAGGGGAGGGGGCTCGGCGCGTGCCCCGCGGCCCGCCCCCACCCCGCGGTTCCCCGAGGGAATCCCAGTGAGTGAGGGACGTTAGCAGCCCGGTGCACCCCTGGAAGTACAGTGAGGGCTTGTGGCCTCTGTGGGGGGAGCGCTTCCCTCTCAGGGAAAGGGGGAGGATTTATCTACTGAAAACTTAGAGTCTTGAAAAAATACACTGAAAATGGTAAAAGTCACCAAAAGCAAAGCTGAGAGAAAAGAAACAAGGAGGGGGAAACACTTTCCAAGCATACAGAAAACGTTAACATCCTGTGACATAGAAACACGCCACATGCAAGTGAGGGAGACTTCCCTCCACCTGGACCTCCTTCCTTACGCTTTTCTTTTTAAATTACAGGAAGAGAAAACCTCTCGCTAAAACACCTTTTCTTTTAATTTTTCTGAAGATAGGACTTGAATATACCTGGAAGGTGACGGGGCTTGAGGGCCTTTGCAGGTCACGTTCCCATAGAGCTGGGAACACCCCAGACCAACCCTCCTGGGGGTAGCTTGGGGGAGAGGAGGGGAGGCACCCCGTCCTTCCACAGGACACCCCCCGGGACCCTCCCTGGCGCTCTGCCTGCAGGGCGCGACTGCCCTTCCCAGCCCTGGTGCCCAGTCCACCGGCCTTACCCGAAGCAGGAAGCCGTCGGGGCAGCTGAACTGGTCATACCAAATGGCCTTGTACATGATCAGGAGGCAGCCCATGAGCGCCATGGTGAAGGCGATCATCCGCCCTGTGGGCATCTGGGGGGTGGGCAGGTGCGGAGAGGAGAGGTGGGGTGGTGAGGCTGCGCAGGGCCCGGGCCGCGAACCTCAGGCCCGGCGCCCTTTGCGCACACAGCCCAGGGCTCACCGGCCTCTCAGAAAGGGTGGGGAAAGGAAAAAGGGGCAGAGTTACTACTGGGAAATGAAAGGCTTTAGAAATGGTACACTAAAAGTTATAAAAAAAAAAAAAAGCCACCAGTGGTAAGCTGAAGACCTAGAGAAGGAAGGGAAAACACATTTGCCAGAGACACAGCAGGAAAAGTGAGTCTCCATCGTATACGGGAAACCCGCGAGTCACCGAGGAAGAGGCAGACGACCCACCCGGGAAAGGGTGCGGGGCACAAGCAGGCGCTGCGTCTCCTGCCAGGAGCTCCTCTGAGCGCGGCGGCTGCTCCCACCCCACGTTAGGGCAGCAGCAGGGAGGCTGGCAGGAGCCTGGTGCTGCCCAGGCCTGACCCCTGCCTCTGATGGGGTGATTCCCTGTCCAGCTCTACTGAGAGCAGGACGCTGACCAAGGGCCCCCAGCCCACCCAGCCCAGAGCCTGGGTTCCCGTAGCTTGCAGCTGCCTCTCCACCTCCCCTGCCCTGACTCCCCATGGACTTGGCGGGGAGGGTTGGGTTACCCTGCCACGTGCATCCTCCGGGTGGCCGCCGCCCAGCTTCTGGGCCTCCAGGTCGGAGAACTTTGTTGGCTGGTCCCCGGAGGACAGCTGGTATTCCGTCTGTGTCTTAATGACAACCTGTGGGAAGACGTGATGCAGGAGGACCCTGAACTAGGAGGGCTCGGAGGGAAAGGGGGCAGGGGCCGCTGCCCGCAGTGGTGTGGGTGCTAGTGGCAGGGCTCTAGTGGCTACAAGCTGACACCAAGGGAAGGGGACACTGGAAGTCGGCCAGGGCCGTGGCAGCCCAGGGCCTGGCCAGGTGATGGAAAGAGCCCCTATGTCTGCTGGCTGCCTTCGGCTCTGAGGACGCTAGCTGTCCCTGCCAGAAGCTTCCTCTTCGATGGCACCACAGCTTGGTCCCCTCCTCCAGGAAGCCCACCACTGAGGCTTCCCTTTGGGAACCAGGTCCAGAACGGCAGCAGGCATGGTCGAAGCCCACACAGATCGCTGGAGAACTGCCCTCGACTCATGGGAGCAATGCTGGGAAGTGCCCCCTGCCCGTCAATGGCTGACTGACAGGGGCCTCAGGCTGGGACAACTCTGCGTGCCATTCACTCTGCAGAGCTCCGGTGGGGTCAGGCAGGGCCGTGCCTGAGCTGAGCTCTGCTTCTTAAAGTTTCCTTCTGCGTGCTCCCCCTCCACCCACCCCTTGCCCAAGGACCTCATCTCAGGCCGCAATCCAAGAAAGAGCACGCCCAGCAGAGGAAGGGGGGTAGTTTTTGCTGCTGAGCCCCTGCTGGACGGCAGGCAAGCTGGGCACTGTCTGTGAGAGCATGTGAATCCTCACCACCACCCGTGGCCAGTTTACCCTTGTGTGCAGATGAGGAAAGGGCAGTTCTGGGTGGCGGGGGAACCGACTGGGTCACACAGCAGGCTCAGCCTGGCCCTTCCTCCGCTTGCTCAGCTGCCCCTTAGAGGAGGCCACACCTAAAGCCACCTTGCTAACGCCCATGTGTTTCCAGGGCAGGATGAGACAGGCCTCCACGCTGGCCCAGGCCCCTCACCTGGTCTGAGAACGCAGGCTGTAGCTGGCTGACATCCAGGGGGCTGATCAGAGGGACGCTGTCCATGGTAGCCCCGTCCCCGGAGCCTGTCTTCCCCGAGAAGCTGCAGTTCAGCTTCACCATGGTGGATGGCAGTCCTCGTCCTGTCCAGAGGCAGACACAGGGTCACTGGCCACCTAACAGATGTCCACACCAGCTGGCTGTGGAGTGAGAGGGCCCCAGGCTGGCCAGAGGTGGGTCGGGCCGTGGGCGGCCAGGCCAACCTCCCCAGGACAAACCGGGTGAGTCCAGCCACAGGATTCTAGTCCCTTCCTGCCCACTGGACTCCCTTTGGCCCCCACAGCCGTGCAGGCGATAGTGCCTCTGACTGGTGACTGCCTGGCAGAGTCTTCCACTGGCCCACCTGCTCCAGGAGATGTTCTAAGGGCAGCAACCAACAGAAAACAATCCCAGATAGAAGCCTGGAGAGTAGGGTGGCCAGACTTAGCAAATAAAAAGTACAGTACACCAGGTTAAATCTGAATTTCAGATAAGCAATGGATGCTTTTGCTTTTTATGATATATCCATGTAATATGCAATACAGGGACATACTTATACTAAAAAGTATTGTCTATCTGAAATTCAAATTTAACTGGGTGTCCTATGTTTTATCTGGCAACCCTACTGGAGATGCAGGAAGTAACAAAGAGCTACAGAAAGAGGATGCTGGTGAATGAATCCAAGAGCTAACTGCACAGAGCAGGGCAGTAATGGTGTACATGGACTGGACCATCTGGGGAGCCGGAACGCCCTGACAAGAACAGGAGTGGGCGGCAGGGAGGAGGGGGGAGGGACCTGTATGGCTTGGAGAAGCACAAAGCTTCCTGGGGGAGGTCAAGATGGTTTCACTTCTAGGCTGACCGATAAGAGAAAAGGAACACAGCAAATGACTTGAAACTGAAAAAAACAGAAACACAAAATATATTCAGTCAATCAAAAGGAGAAAGAACTGGTCCCATGTCCACTAAGAAAGTAAATCTGTTGTTAAAATCTTCCAACAAAGAACTCCAGGCCCAGGCAGCATCACCCTTGGATTCTACCAATCACTTAAGGAGGAAATAATGCAAATTTCATACAAAACTCATCCAGAGGAAAGAACAAGGGAGCACAGCCCAGCTTGTGAAGCCAGCACAACCTCTATCTCAGAACTCGGCAAAGACAATGAGACAGAAGACCTCGCAGGCCATGCTACCCACCAACACCAGTGCCAAGGCCCCAGATAAAATGCAAGCATGTGGAATCCAGCAAGATATTAAAAGGCTGGGTGTATTCTGGAAATTTCACATCTGAAAAGCAATCATTATTTTCACCATATGAACAGAATAAAGAAGAAAAATGATCTGATCAATTTCAATAGTAGCTGAAAAAGTATCTGTAAGATTCAACATTTGTTTACTATTTATAAAAATCTATTGGAATTCCCTGGTGGTCCAGTGGTTAGGACTTCACGCTTTCACTGTCGAGGGCCCAGTTCAATCCCTGGTCTGGGAACTAAGATCCCACAAAATGTGCGGCGCAGCCAAAAAAAAAAAAAAAAAAAAAAAAAATTGGGAAGGAGATACAAGGCCCTTTATTATCAGTTCTATAAATGATGGTGATTTATAGAGGTCCTAGCCAAGCCATATGGCAGGAAAAAGAAATAAGAGGTACAAAGCCTGGATGAGATTAGGTAAGACTCATTATTCACAGAGAAAGCATCTTTTGTGTGTAGAAAATCTAAAAGAATCTACATATAAATTATACGGATTGGAAAGTGAGTTCAGCAGAGTTGATGGGTTTAAGGTATTCAGAAATCAATTCTGTTTATATGTATCAGTGACAAAAAATTAAAACATAATTTGTTGAAAGATTCCATTTAAACAGTATCAGAAATATCGAATGCTCAGGAGCAGGTCTAACAAGAGATTAGAAGGCCCTCCCTGTGGAAAAACAGAAGAAACCTCTGTCAGCACATTATTGACTGGGATTTCCCTGGTGGTCCCGTGGGTAAGACTCCACGCTCCTAATGCAGGGGGCCCAGGTTCGGTCCCTGGTTAGGGAACTAGATCCCGCTTGCCTGCCACAACTAAGAAGCCTGCATGCCACAACTAAGACCCTGTGCAACCTAAATAAATAAATATTTTTTTAAAAAAGACATTATTGACTGAGACCAAATAACTCCTAAATTCATTAAATAAATGGGGAAAGATATGGTCATGGATTTTGGAAGTTTCCATGTTTAAAAACGTCATTTCCCCTCAAAGTGTAGCTATAGAATCAATAAATCCCAATCAAAATTCCAAGGTGAATTTTTTTGTGTGAATTTTTAAAAAATATATCAATAGTTATGTATTTTTAAAATACATTTATTTATTTTATTTTGTTTATTTTTGGCTGCATTGGGTCTTTGTTGCTGCACGCGGGCTTTCTCTAGTTGAGGCGAGCGGGGGCTACTCGCATTGCAGTGCATGGGCTTCCCGTTGCGGTGGCTTCTCTTGTTGTGGAGTACAGGCTCTAGGCACGCGGGCTTCAGTAGTTGTGGCACATGGGCTCAGTAGCTGCGGCACATGGGCTTAGTTGCTCCGCGGCATGTGCGATCTTCCTGGACCAGGGCTCGAACCCGTGTCCCCTGAATTGGCAGGCAGATTCCCAACCACTGCGCCACCAAGGAAGTCCCTTTTGTGTGAATTTGACAAGCTTTGTAATTTTATATGGAAGGCAGAGGGACAAGGACACTCATAACATCTTGGAAAAGACTGAGGGGGGCACTTGTCTGCCAGGCGTCTAGCTTGTCACATAGCTGTGTGGTATCACTGCGTGGTGTACAAAGACCCATGTGACACACCCTACACACATGGACCACGGAGATGTCACTGCAAAGCATGGGGATGGCCACCCAATGTCCACGTGGCAAACAGTGGACCCAATCCCCACCTCACACCCCACACAAAAATCCACTCCAGGTGGATAAGCCAAGATGGAAAAGCGTCATGGAGATAATACAGGAGAATATTTTCCTGGTCTCAGGGAGGGAAAGAGTTTTTCAGTATCACAAATAAGCACTAACCACAAAAGAAAATATTGATAAAAGAACTACATTAAAATTAACAGCTTCTTATAACAAATGTATGGTTACCAAAGGGGATAGCAGGGGTAGGGGGAGATAAATTAGGAGTTTGGGATTAACATATACACACTACTATATATAAAATAGGTAAACAACAAGAACCTACTGTATACCACAGGGATCTATAATCAATATCTTGTAATAACCTATAATGGAAAAGAATCCAAAAAAGAATAGCTGTATATGCAGAACTGAATCACTCTGCTGTACACCTGAAACAAACACAACACTGTAAATTAACTACAGTTCAATTAAGAAAATTAAGAGCTTCTGCCCATCAAAACATAGTGTTCAAAGAATGGAAACAGAAACCAAGACTGGGAGAAAATATTTGCAACCTGCAAATGAGAAAGGACTTGTTGTGGGTTCAACAACAAGAAGAGCCCAAGCCCTAACCTGGGCACCTGTGAACGTGATCTTATTTGGAAATAGGGTCTCTGCAGGTCTAATCAAGTTGAGCTCATACTGGATTAGGGTGGACCCTGATCCAATGACTGGGGTCCTTATAAGAAGGGAGAAATTTGGACACAGACACACACAGGAAGGAAGCCACGTGAAGATGGAGGTGGATACTAGAGGGAGGTGGCCGCAAGCCAAGGGACTCCTGGGGCCACCGAAGCTGGAAGAGGCAGGAAGGAGCCTCCCCTGGAGCCTCAGAGGGAGCTCGGCCCTTGCAACATCTTGATGTCCCACTTCTTGCCTCCAGAGGTGTGAAAGAATGAACATCTGTTGTTTGGAGCCACCCAGTTACGGTGGAAGCCAATACGGGTCAGGCATCCACAATATCAACAGAGCGTCTCAAGTTGGTCAAGAAAGACAGACAGATAACCCAAGAGAAAAGTGGACAGAAGAGGATTTCAAACGGCCACGAATACTGAAGTTGTGCTCACTCCTTTATCCTTGAAGAGACAAATTGCGGGGGTGGGGGGGCGGGAAGCCCGCCACCAGAACCCAGGAGAGCAGGAACAGACGCCGCCACAGGGTGGGGTGGAGCCGCTTTATCTCGGGTGTTGAACCTGTGAGGGCCTCACTCGCTGCTGGGCAGACACCCCGCAGGAAGGCGGGTGTGCAGCCACGTGCACAGCAGCACTGCCCACAGACGGGCGCCACGGGGCATCTCCACAGTGGAACAAGCACATGAATAGAGGCGTTTCTGCGAGTTCGTCAGAGCAGGGAAGGGAAGGGACCACGCTACCTGCAAGAACAGCCCTGAATCACAAAACCAGCGTTGGCCAAAAGAAGCCAGGCCCCAATGAAGGTTGGAGAATAAAGAAACACAACCGCCTTGTTTAGGAACCCAGGAGCTCGGAGTTGCGGCCAATGCTCCTGCGTCTGCAGAGTCCCGGGTGGTGCCCTTGGGGGAGGGGAGTGGCTTCGGGGCGGGGCGGGCATTTCCGGTCTTCACTTGGATGCTGGACGCCTGGGGTTCACTTATGACGAATCATTAGGCTGCATGTTTGCTTCGTGTCCTCTTCTGAGTTCGTTATATTTCACAGCAAAAAAGGTTAAAAACAAACAAAACCGAACGACAGCGGGCAGGTAGCAGAGGCACAGCCAGGTCTCGCCCTCTCCCAGGACTGAACAGCCTTTTGCCAACTGTGCCCTGGCCGTCCCCTTCCTCACGAGGACCTCGGGCTGAGCTTTCCGCCCTGGCCTCCGAATGTGGCCCCTCCCTCGCCACTGCCTGCACCCACCCTGCAACCCCCAAACTTCTGTCCTGAGCGACCCTCTGGGCATCAGCTCCACCACCGCCGGTGCCTGCCAGGCCCGCACTCAAACCCCGCAGCCAGGCCCTGCTGTGGGTGCCGGTGCGGGCAGGCCAGGTGGGAGCGCAGAGGGGGAGCGCCTGCCAGCGGCCGAGTCAGACAGACCTGCAGGACGTGTGGGAGGCGCTGGGCAGGGACGCTCGGGGCGGCCACTGTGGGGAGGGCAGGAAGCCCCCGGCCCAGGCTGGGAGGGGGGCCGCCCCATCGTGGACTCACGCCCCAGGCGCCCGCGGAGGAGGGTTCTCTTAGGGTCTTGAGCCGGCGCCCTTCCCCGGATGTGCGCGCCTTGCCCGGGCCGTACAGACCGGCAAAGCGGCCCCACTCCGCGCCCACCCCAGGCTGGGGCGGTGTGCTCCCTGAGGTGGGTCGAGGCCTGGCCGGGGCTCGGGCCTGTGGATGACGTCCGGGCACCTGGGCACCTGCCCCAGGCGGGAGGGACATCTGTCATTCTCCGCTCGTACAGCGCTTATGTGACGTCCACGCTCCACGAGGCAGAGATGGACAAGGAGCCATCAACGTATAAAGAAAAAAAGGTCGGGCGATCCAGTGCGAAGAAGAAAATAGAGATGAAAACCGCCGAAAGGGGGCCGCGGAGGGGGGCGGGGGGAACGACCGGGGACCGCAGGGGGGGTGCTGTGCGAGGTGGGGACAGCAAGCGCCCCGGCCTTGAGGGGAGCTTGGCGAGGGGTTGGGGAGGGTGCCATCCAGGGGGAGGGGCTGGGGGCCTTCACGCAGCAGACGCCCCGCGACTCTCAAACCCAACCTGCGGTTTACAGACAGGAGGCGAGAGGGGGGCAGAGGGGGCGCAGCCCCCCCCAAACCTGTCAATCTCAGCTTGGTGGCCACGCCCCCTGAAAGGCGGAAGGCCGAGGTCTCCCCCTCCTCCCCCGCAGGAGGCCACTACCCATACGAGCTCCGCCTCTGGATTCCCCTCAAGCCAAACGTAAGCTCCAACTCCTCTGCCTCTGCATGACGTCAGCGTTACATCATCTTGGGTTTCCATGGCAACAGACAGGCAGGCAATGACAAGTCTTCTTGAAGAAAAGAAGACTTGGGGGCCCAACGGACCCTCTGCGTCTGGCTCCAGGCGCCTTGTTCCAGGCAGAATGCTGCGGTAGGGGTTGGGCTGCATCTGGGAAGCGCCCCCCCTCCCCCGGCAAAATTCCTTTCCCTGTCTGAGTCATGCAGAGCCTCTGGGCAGGCTGGCTGGGCTCATTCACACGACAGACACATAGCTCCGTGGAATGGGAGGGGTCTTCCCTACTCCTCCCGCCGGCCCCCTCCCTCCACCCTGCGCTGTAATTGTGCCTTCGACAGCGGATCAGCTGCTCCCCGCTCGCCGTAGGCTGCTGGGCTGGGGTGTGGGGCGGTGTACGTCTCCTCTAGGAGGCTTGGGGAGGGGGCACAGGTTGAGCAGTGAGGCTGTGCCGAGGCTGCGATGGGTGGCTGGACGGGAGGGCACGGACCCTCAGCTGAAAGCCCTCAGGCAGCTCGGCTGCAGGTCACGTCACAGACTCGCTTTCACACATACGCCACCCTGGGATGCTGCGTCACTCGGAGGTATGCACCCGCGCCTGCATGGGCGGGCGGGCACGAGCGTCCTGTGCGCATTGGGCGTGCGTGTGACAACGGAGCGCGGGGGGCCCTGCGCGCTTTGCCGAACCCCGCAAGGCCCCCGGCCCCGCGCCGCCCCTTCCAGGCCCAGCTGCAACGCCCACCCAGGTGCGCTCCCACCCGTTGCCCTGCAGGCCGATGGTGGGTTTGACTGCCGGTTCAAGGGCAGGTGGACTGCAGGCGCCAGCCCAGCCCTGAGAGGCTCAGGCGAGCGGGGCAGGTGGGGGGAGGTGCAGGTCTGCCCCCGGCTTCAGCGTCCCGAGTACCAGCCACCTGTGGCTCCGCACCGAGAGCCCGCGGCAGGCGGTTCTGGACAAATGGCCTCTCTCCGCTTCTTGGCCACGTCCCGCCTGCCACGCAGCCTCCCTCACCTCCGCCACCACCGTGCCGTTGCCGGCAGCGCTTCGTGATCTGGTCCGTCGGAGGCCCCTCTGCCTCCCCCACCCCCTCAGGCAGAGCTGAACCAGTCCTGGAACTGGCGCCCCTTCCCCACCTCGGGACGCCCATCTCCCACTGGCTCTCTCAGACCTGCAGAGGTGGAGCTGGCTCGCGGGGAGGGGGCTGCAGTCACCATGGAACGGGGGGAGCTGATGTCCAGCAGTCCTACCCCACCCGAGCTGCCCCGCTCTACCGCGGACGGGAATCCGGGCGGCACGTCGGGTCTGCGCAAGGCTGGACACCCACGGCCCTCTGGAACATCCAGGCAGGGACTCGCCCCGCGGAGGCCTCGGATCCTCGGGGGGGCCTGAGGACAACCTCCTGCGCTCGGGTCAGCAGAGACCCCAAGGGAGGACCCCTGGCCGGCCGGCCGCCAACGGGCCAGCTGCAGTCCCCCCTCCGCCACTCTCCCACCCCTGCACACGCCCCTCGCACATCCGTGCACACACACCAGTATACCTGCGACCCCCGCACACCCACCACGCACACCCGCGCAACGCACGCGCACACCCCTGAGCACACTCGGCCCCCCACGCGCCCCCCAGCTCCGCTCCACAAGGACAAACGTGCAAATGGCTCACAGGCGGCTCCAACGGGCAGCTGCAGCAGGCTGCGGTCGCAGGACAAGGATGCGGAGGAAGGATGCGGTTCCAGACGCTTCTCAGCTGGGGCGCGGCGGGGGAGGGGCCGAGCCCCAGACCGAGGCTGCCATTGTTGCCAGGGAGATGCAGGCTGGAGGAGGGGAGCACTGCGTCTGCCGCCGCTGCCCCCCTCCCACGCGTGCCCGTAGGAGCTGCGCTGCACCCCCACCCCCAACCTGTCACTGGCTTAGGCACGAACACCACATCCACCCGTGGCACACATCTCACACACACATCACACACACACACCATTCACACGCTGCACACACATATACATACACCTCACACACTCACACCACCGGGGGGCGGGGCGGGGAGGGGACGGACACCCTGGCCAGCATCCTCCCCTGGGGATGTCCAGGCTCCCAGGCACCACCTTGTCGGGTGCGCAGACTTGCCCTCTTGCCCCCTTTGGGCCGCTTGGTTCAGGCACAGCTGGGTTGGGCCCCCATCCGCCCAGAGGGCCTCCTCCTCACGTCTTGGCGTCCAAAGCCCCGACTGTCCGCTTTCCGAGGGCAAGCCTATGGCTCCTGGTAGCCGCTGGGGCCCAGAGCCTGCACAGCGCCGGGCACAGAGAAGCCGCCGCGCAGTCGCGTTGTCCGAGTGAGCAGGTGAGCGGCGGCCGTGGTCTCAGGACCCCGGGGCTCAGCCCAGCAGGGTCGGGGCTCCACACCTGGGCTCACAGCTGCCCGAGGAGCGATGGCGCGGCTGTGTCACGCCTTTTTGCTGTTGCTTAGTGCCCCGTGGTGCGGATGTGTCCTGTTTTATCTGTTCAGTCGCCAGGCTCCGGACTGTGTCCGAGGTGTGTCTACTGTTGACAGCGTTGCTGCCAACGTTCTTGGACTAATGTTGGTGTGGACACAGCGTTTTCATCTCTCTTGGGCAGGTACCTAGGAGTGGAATTGCTGGGTCATATGGTAGTTTACATGTAGTTTTTAAAGAAAATGTTTGAACTTTTTTCCAAAGTGGCTGCAGCATTTCATATTCCCACCAGCGGTGCAGAGGGGCTTGGCTTCACCCCCGCCCCGGACGCGTGTTACTGTCTCTCCTTTTTGCTGCAACCATCTGTATTCGCTCGCTAGGGCTGCCATAACGAAGTACCACAGACCGGGTGGCTTAAACAACAGGAATTATTTCCTTGTGATTCTGGAGGTTGGAAGTCAGACATCAAGGTTTCGGCAGGGTTGGCTTCCTCTGGGCCTCTCTCCTTGCCTTATAGAGGCCGGCTTCTCCCTGTGTCTTCAGATGGCCTTTCCTCTGTGTGTATCTGTGTCCTAATCTCCTTTTCCTTTTTTTTTAAGCCTTTAAAAATTAATTAATTAATTAATTAATTATTGGCTGCGTTGGGTCTTCGTTGCTGCGCGCGGGCTTTCTCTAGTTGAGGTGAGCGGGGGCTACTCTTGGCTGAGAAGCACGGGCTCTGGGCACGTGGGCTTCAGTAGTTGTGGCTCGCGGGCTCTAGAGCGCAGGCTCAGTAGTCGTGGATCACAGGGTTAGCTGCTCTGCGGCATATGGGATCTTCCCGGACCAGGGCTCAAACCCGTGGCATTGGCAGGTGGATTCTTAACCACTGCGCCACCAGGGAAGTCCCTAATCTCCTTTTCTTATAAGGACACTAGTCAGAATGGATTAAGGCCACCTATATGACTTCATTTTAACTTAATTATCTCTTTACAGACCATATTTCCTCATACTGTCATATGCTGAGGTCCTGAGGGTTAGGGCTTCTACGTATGAATTTTGGGAGGAAACAATTCTGCTCATAACGCTGACCTCATACCCACTAGTAGGATGCGTGATATCTCACTGTGGTTTGAATCTGCATCCCTAGTAACTAATGATGCTAATGTCAACAAAAATTAATCAGTGGTCCATCTAAAGAAGAAATAGAGAATTTTATTCAAGGCAACCTGAGGATTATAACTCAGAAAACTCTGAGGACTGTTCAGCTTGCTAGAAGTTGAAGGCACAGCTCTATACATTTTCAAGACAAAGGATTGTTCATCAAAATGACCCTGACATTTTATGTAAAGTTCACCGAAAATACACACTCCAGCTCTACACGTATGAATCGAGTGCAGGTCACCACGACCCTAGCAGAACTAGGAAAAGAAGGAAGGAGGAAAAAAGAAAATGATCTTTTTGGTGAGGCAGACATTCTTGCTCTTGAGGAGGCCCAGGGCAGGGAGTATCGTCTGCTTAAATTTTCTTGTCTTGTCTTAAAAACGTACATTTTATTCCATCATTAACTATACATCTCTTTGTGGGTTTCTTAGCCACCTGTATATCTTTGGTGAAATGTTTGTTTAAATGTTCTGAACATTTTTCAATTGGGTTGTTTGTCTTGTTGTTACTGAGTTGTTAAAACTCTTCATATATTCTGGATACAAGTCCTTCAGCAGGTAGAAGATTTGCAAATAGTCTCCCCCAGTCTGTGACTTGTCCTTTCACTTTCTTGATAGTCTCTTTTGAAGTGCAAAAGTTTGTAGTTTTGATAAAGTCCAAGGAATCAATCTTCTCTTTTATGTGTCGTGCTTTTGGTGTTGTGTTAAGAACTGACCCAAGGCCGTGAATATTTTCTCATTTTTTCTTCCAGTGGTTTTGTAATTTTAACTTTTACATTTAAGCCTATGATGCATTTTGAGGTAGCTGTGTGTACGATGTAAGTTATAGGTCTAAGTTATTATTATTTTTTGCATATGGATATCCAGTTGTCTCAGCACCTTTTGTTAAAATCACTAATCTTTTCATGTTAAGTTGTCTTGACATCTTTGTCAAAAACCAGTTGTCCATACATATGTGGGTTTATTTCTGGACGCTTAATTCTGTTTCACTGATGTGTGTCTCAATTCTTATGCCTACAGTATATCTTTTACCACTGGGGCTTTGTAGCAAGTTTTGAAGTGACGTAGTGTATCTGTTCTAATTTTGTCCTTTTAGAAATTATTTTGGCTCTTCTGAGTCCTTTGCATTTTCATATAAACTTTAGGATCAACTTGTCTATTTCTACAGAGTTCTGCTAGAAATTTGATAAGAATTGCATCGAATCTGTAGATTAATTCTGGGAGAATCACCATCTTGACGAAGACTTGAGTCTTCTAATCCATGAAGAAAGAATATCTCTCCATTTATTTAGATCTGTGTTTTTCCTCAGCCCAAATCTTGTGCTTCTTTTGTTAAATTTATTCGTAAGTATTTTATTACTTTCAATGCTACTATGAATGAAAAATTCTTCCTAATTTAATTTCAAATTGTTCATTTCTAGTATATAAAAACAACTGATTTTTGTATATTGATCTTATATCCTGAGATCTTACTGAACTCTTTCTAAGTATGGGATCATATCATCTGTAAATAAAGACAGCTATTTTTCCATTCCAATTCAAGCATGATTTTTTCTTTGTCCTGCCTTGTTGTGCAGGCTGGACTCTCCAGCACAGTGTTGAACAGCAGGGTGAATGTGGAAGGTGAAGTCTCCTCCCCATCTGAAGGTGAGAGTTGGTGGTCTTTCACTACTGAATATGATCACCACTGTACGTTTTTCTGTACATGCCCTTTTACCAGGTTTAGAAAGTTCCTTTCTACTTTTACTTTTTTGAAAGTTTTTTAAAAAATCATCAATGGGTATTGGCTTCCTGAAAAATAATTTCAGATTCTTTTTGTGTCTATTAAAATGATCATTTCTTTGTCTTTCATGTTATCTATATAGTATAGTACATTAATTAACTTTTTGAATATTAAACCAACATTGCATTCCTGGGATAAATTCTTTTTTCTGTGTTGCTGGATTTCGCTGGTATTTTTTTAATCTCATTAATAGCTTTTTAATATGATTTTTTAAAATTTATTTATTTATTTATTTTTGGCCGCGCTGGGTCTGCCTTGCTGCGTGCATGCTTTCTCTAGTTGCAGCGAGCAGGGGCTACTCTTCGTTGCGGTGTGTGGGCTTCTCATTGCGGTGGCTTTTCTTGTTGTGGAGCACGGGCTCCAGAGCGCAGGCTCAGTAGTTGCGGCGCAGGGGCTCCGCCGCTCCGCGGCATGCGGGAACCTCCCAGACCAGGGCTTGAACCCTTGTCCCCTGCATTGTCAGGCGGACTCCCAACCACTGTGCCACCAGGGAAACCCTCGCTGGTACTTTTTATTAAGGATTTTTGTGTCAATGTTCAGGAGGAATGTTGGTCTGTATATAGCTTTCTTTCCCCTGTAATGTCTTCGTCTACCTTTAGAGTCAGGAGGTGCTCTCACCTCCTCTACAGGTTGTGAAAGGTTATTTTTGCTGTTATTCCTTCTCAAGCATTGTCTGCAGGCCTCCGGTGTTTCTGATAAGAAGTCAGCTTTAATCGTGTTGCTGGTTCTCTGCTCAGAAGGAGTAGTTTTTCTCTTGCTACTTTCAAGATTTCCTCTTTGTCTTTGGGTTTTAAAGTTTAACTGTGGGCTTCCCTGGTGGCACAGTGGTTAAGAATCCACCTGCCAATGCAGGGGATGCAGTTTCGAGCCCTGGTCTGGGAAGATCCCACATGCCACGGAGCAACTAAGCCTGTGTGCCACAACTACTGAGCCTCTGCTCTAGAGCCCGCGAGCCACAACTACCGAGCCCACGTGCCACAACTACTGAAGCCCGCATGCCTAGAGCCCGTGCTCCACAACAAAGAGAAGCCACTGCAATGAGAAGCTCGCGCACAGCATCGAAGGGTAGCTCCCGCTGGCCGCAACTAGAGAAAGTTGGCACGCGGCAATGAAGACCCAACACAGCCAAAAATAAATAAATAAAATAAATTAATTTAAAAAAAAAAGTATAACTGTGATACATCTTTGTTTTTATCCTATTTGGGGCTCATTGAGCTTACTGGGGTCTGTAGATAAATGCTTTTCATCAAATTTGGAATGGTTTTTGCCATTATTTATTGAAATATTTTTTCTGTCCCTCTCTTTCCTCTACTTCTGGGACTCCATGTATGTGTGTGTATGGTGTGTGGTGTGTGTGTGTGTGTGTGTGTGGTGTGCATGCATGTGTGTGTTGTTGTCTCACAGGTCTCTGGGCCACCAGGGAAGTCCTTGGGATGCTCTTCATTTTTCTTTTTTTTCTCTTCCCTCAGGTTGGATAATTTCTATTTGTGTCTTTAAGTGTTGATCTAACTTAAAGGTATATACTTAAATATGTCTTCTATTAAGCCCTCTAGTCAATTTTTTATTTTAGTTATTGTTTTTCAATTCCAGAATTTCCATTTGATTCTTTTAAAAATGTCGTTTATTGAGATTTATTTATTTAAATCACTTTCATCATATTTTCCTTTAACTCTACACATGGCTTCCATTAATTTTTTGTTCTCTAAGTCCAATACCTAGGTCCACTAAGAACAGTTTCTATTACCTGCTTTTCTCCTGAATATTGGTCACACTTTTCCTGTTTCTTTGCCTGTCTTGTAATTTTTGGTTGAAAAATACATGTTTTAATTGGCTCATCATTTGTAACACATATATAACCAATGTCAGCTAATAGGAGGGGAAATGGGGATGGGGAGAGGGTGTTACGGGAACTCTGATTTTCTGCTTAATTTTTCTCTAACCCTGAAATTGCTTAAAAATAAAGTCTATCAGGGGACTTCTCTGGTGGCCCAGTGGTTAAGAATCTGCCTTCCAAGGCAGGTGACATGGGTTCGATCCCTGATTGGAGAACTAAGATCCCACATGCCGTGGAGCAACTAAGTCCTGGCACTCTAGAGCCCGCGTGCCACAACGACAGATCCCATGTGCTGCAACAAATATCCCACGTGCCGCAACTAAGACCCGACACAGCCAAACAGATAAATAAATATTTAAAAAAGTCTATTAACCAAAAAAGCTAGATGTCTTAGATTATATTTTGAAACAGCTATGGATTATGATATTTTCCCCTGAGGGTAGTGGTTAGCTGTTTAGCAATTTCCTGCACTAAATCTGTGGACTGTTTCCTTGTGGTGTGTGGCAATGATCTCTCTCTGCCAGGGTAATAGATAAACGACAAAGACCTTTCCTCTTAGGACGTTATTTTCAATGATACTTGTTAGTGGTGCAAGGACCAGAATTAGAAAAAAATACGGACTAGATCCTATGTGTACAGTGACAATAAATGGGTGATCAAAGTGTTGTCCTCTGTTTCGTAATAGTGTCAGTAGGTCCCCTACAAGTACTCAGAATAAACGTTGGTTAAGGGGTCGGAATATTATACATTGTTGTTTTGTTGTATGAAGTATTGGGACAATTGATAAAATTAGGATTGAGAAGATTAAGGACAGTATGCTCCCTGTTTGTTGTGAATGGATCATACAATTGTGTTTGTAAATAAGAAGTATCATTCTGGCTTGATGTGGGGGGCTGTGTTGAGGGGGTTAGGAGGAGTATAATGGTCTGGGTCCCCTAGAAGATGAGATGAGACTAGTACCAGTATTAGTGAGATTAGAATTAGGAACAAAGCATACCAGATATCTTTAATTTTGCAGTGTGGATGAAACGGGATTTTGTTCATATTGGATGAGATCTTTGTTGGACTATTAGAGCCTGTTTCATGAAGAGTAATGGGTGAAGAACTACTAAAGCTGCAGTAATCAATGAATGGGAGGATAAAGTGGAAGGTGAAGAACAGGGAAAAGGGTGGCTTTATCCACTGAGAATCCTCCTCAGCTGCATTTGACTAGGTTAGTGCCAATGTAAGGAATTGCTGGAAGGAGATTTGTAATGTAATGTAACTCGCCGTAACTAGAGAAAGCCCGTGACAGCAACAAAGACCCAACACAGCCAAAAATAAATAAATAAATAAATTTATTTTTTTTAAAAAAAGCTATTTAGCCTCATGGTAAGACATAACCTGTAAATGCTGTGGCTATTACTTTAAATAGCAGGATGATTCCAATGTTGCATGTTTCTAGGAAGGTGTAAGATCCATAATACAGACCTATCCCAACATGGGTAAATAAGCAAACAAAGAATATGGAAGCTCCATTTCCATTAAGTATCGGATAATTCATCCATAGTCTCCATCTTGGTAGATATGGGTTATGGACAAGAAGGCAGTTATTGATACATGATACATGATAATGTATTGCTAGGAATAACCCTGTTAAGATATGTAAAATTAAACAAATACCAAGCAGGGAACCAAATTTCATCATGATGAGATATTTGATGGAGCTGGTAGATCAATAAATGAATCGTTAACAGTTTTGATTAATGGGTAGGTTTTTCTAATGGTGGTCATTAGCGGGGCTTTTAAAATAAATTTATTTATTTATTTATTTTTGGCTTCATTGGGTCTTTGTTGCTGTACGTGGGCTTTAGTTGCGGCGAGCGGGGGCTACTCTTCATTGCGGCGTGCAGGCTTCTCATTGCGGTGGCTTCTCTTGCTGCGGAGCACAGGCTCTAGGCACGTGGGCTTCCGTAGTTGTAGCACGCAGGCTCAGTAGTTGTGGCTCACTGGCTGTAGAGAGCAGGCTCAGTAGTTGTGGTGCGCAGGCTTAGTTGCTCTGTGGCATGTGGGATCTTCCCGGAGCAGGGCTTGAACCCATGTCCCCGGGCAGATTCTTACCCACCGTGCCACCAGAGAAGCAACGGTCATTAGTGTTTATATAGTTGAAAGACGATGATTTTCATGGCATTGGCCATGGTTACATTCCACATAAGAATAATCATGACATACATTGTATTTATTTTAAGTACATTTTGGTAGTTAGTTTTGAAGGTTTTCCTTCAAAAGCTTCTCTTACTTATGGCGGGCTTGGGTTGATTGTGAGTGGTTGAATAGGTTGTGGTATTGTAATAAGTGGGTTGTAATAAGTGGCTCATTTTGGTGGCTCATCTTTGAGCTTAATGGTTTTTAAGTTTATTTAGGGGGACTGTTGTTAGTTTTTGGTTATACAACAGCTATGCCTACGGAGCAGCAGCCTGAGGTTTGTGTTTCTGACAAAGCTGTCTTAGGGCTATTTCTTTTGGGGTTGATGATGGGGCTTGCAGTGATCCTTTTGCTTAAAAAGATGAGGAGCAGGGATTGTGTTTAAGTTTAAGGGGATGGGGATTGAATAATTTATGCTACAGGAGATTCCGACTTTTTAGTGAGGAAGCTACAGGAACGGCGGTGTGGTACAGTTACGGTACTCGACTGGTGATTGTTACGGGTTGGTCACTGCTTATTGGTGTTCTGGTTATGATGGGGATTACCCGTGGACATTAAATAGGGTTGTACTTAAGTGTAACGAGGAAGTAGAGCAAACGTAATTTAACTGGGCCTATACGTGTTCGCCGTAGGCTGTGAATAATAGCTTTGGAGCATATACAGAGCGTGGCTTTGAAGATTGCACGTGTGAAGGTATGGAGGCGTGCTAGGCAGGGTTTTTGCCGTCGGTAGCTAGTATGTACTCTGAGGCAGCGATGAATGTACTGACCCCTATTAGGATGATGGTGATGTTGGAGCCTGAGGAAGATGACGTTCCTGCACCCGAGCCAGGGCGCTTGTCCCCTCGGAGCAGAAAGCAACTCTTGACAGCAGGTGTTTGCGGCAGAGAAAGGGTTTATTTGCAGGCTTTAAACAAGGGCATGAGATTCAAGCCTCAGATCCACTCAGACCAGCTCAGATAAGCCTCCGACCAACTTGGTCTTTGAGTTAGGGGGATTCACTGCTGTGGCCTCTCCCTTTGCAGAGCACAGGCTCCGGACGCGCAGGCGCAGCGGCCATGGCTCACGGTCCAGCTGCTCCGCGGCACGTGGGATCTTCCCGGACCGGGGCACGAACCCGCGTCCCCTGCATCGGCAGGCGGACTCTCAACCACCGCGCCACCAGGGAAGCCCAGAGTTAGGGGGATTTTTAAAAAGGGGAACAAAGAAAGAGGCTGGGGTTCGTCATCATTTTGTGACATTTCTGTGCCATTTCTGGATCTAGTTTCAGGAGTCAGGCTGTCTCCGGTTTACATTCTCAGGCCAGGCGGTCCATGGCTGGGGGGTCTGTGAGCTCATCTTGCCCTGGAGAAACAACCTAAGTTTGTGATGTCTGCAAGGCAATTGTAGAACATTCGCGATGTTATCAGCAGCAGCCATCATAGTCACCTGACTCTGGTTGATCAGTGTTCGGTTAGCACAGGATTGAGGGCAGAGGGGACAAGAAAGGGAATAAAGTTTTGGGTGGAGAGATGAATCATGACCTCAGTAAGGGAACTCGGTTTTAGGGGGACTTGGTGTCACTACTACAAATAATTCTCTAATTAAGCTGATTGTTGGGGGCAAGGCTTGTAAGCCTTGCTAATAGTCGTCATTGCCATTAGTGGAAGAAATGTTTAGGCCACGGGCTAAAATTATGGTACGGCTGTGAATACGTTCGTGATTTGAATGTGCCAAGCAAAATAGTATAGATGATGTGAGGCCATGAGCAGTTCTAGGCCCTGCAACATCAAGGTGTCCGGGTAGGAGCAGCTGCGCCGCCAGCGCGGCCCGTGGAGGAGCGGCGGTGAGTGACTTTCCGTCTGTTCGGCGCACGCGGGTTGAGCTGTTCTAATTATTCCTCATTAGGATGATGTAGGGATTGGATCTGCTCTGTGGCTTTAAGGGGTTTGGGAGTTTGAGTGCTGCGGCTGCAGGAACTGTAGATCCCGCCGTCGGGGCTTCTACACCCACCGTGCAGTCAGAGGTGTAATGCGTAGAGGGGTGTTTTTACTGTAAAAGCTATTACGTATGTTAATCGTATGAGAATATTGAATCGAGAGTCAGATGTTGCTTCGGTTCGGTACTGGATCATTAAACAGTTTGGGGAGGGCTTCCCTGGTGGCACAATGGTTAAGAATCTGCCTGCCAATGCACGGGACATGGGTTCGAGCCCTGGCCTGGGAAGATCCCACATGCCGCAGAGCAACTAAGCCCGTGCGCCACAACTACTGAGCCTGAGCTCTAGAGCCCGCGAGCCACAACTACTGAGCCCACGTGCCACAACTACTGAAGCCCGCGTGCCTAGAGCCCATGCTCCGCAACAAGAGAAGCCACGACAATCAGAAGCCCGCGCGCTGCAACGAAGACCCAGTGCAGCCAAAAAAAAAAAAAAAAGTTTGGGGAACCTGTGATATTTCGGAGGAGTCCAGCAGCTGCGGCTGAGGGCCCAGCGGGCTGGGTGGGCTGGGACACCCTCCGGCTTCCATCCAAGCAGTCAGCCCCGCTTGGGGTCCCACGCCCCCGGGTGACAGAGCCCAGGGCCTGGGTGGGGCGGAGGCTGTGCGAGTTCCAGTGTGCGGAGAGGTGGGGGGAGGTAGGGCTGCGTCAGGTGGCTGGAGCGGGCAGAAGTCGGGTGCTGGAGAGGGTCATGCGTGTGACAGACAGGTGGAGTGGGGGCCGGCCCGGTGGACTCAGTCACCTCGGCAGCCCAGTCAGGATCCCGCCCCGACCTCTGTCCAGACACGCCCACACGGGGGCCATAAACCCTCGAGAGGCGTGGGCGGGGAGGACGAGGACCAGACGTCCGGATCCCTGGGCCGCTGGCTAGCTGGGTCTGCAGCTGCAGGTCCCCCAGAGAGCCATCTACACTGAGGAGGGGACCCCAGCATGAGGAGGTAATGCCCAGCGCCTGCGAACCCGGGTCCCCACCCAAACACCCCACCCACAGCTTTGCTGTGCGGTCACTCGGGTCCAGGAGCCCTGGACTCGGGGAACAGCCCCTGCGGCACCTGGGTCCCCAGCCCAGCCCGGTTTCAGATGGGGGTCGGGGCTCTGTCTGCAAACCAGTCTGGCTGGTCCCCAGGAGCACCGGCTCCTCCCGGGTGTTACGGGCTTGGGGACAGAGCTCTCCCTCCCGAGTCCTCCAGAATGACTGTAGCCCCTGGGCTCCAGCTCCAGAGGCCACCCCTGTAGCTCCTGAGAGAGACCACTGTCCCTTGGGGTCCCTTGACCCTGTGGAGAGTCACCCGGGAGCCCCTGGAAGCGGGTGGGAGGCACCAGGGCCAAAGAAGCCAGGTCTGTGACTGACGAAATGAAAGTGGGTGTCAAGACGCTGAGACGGGGCTGGAGGCTGGGGGCCGATGCGGGCGGAGCAGCTGGAGCCCAAGGGGTCGTCACCCCGGGAGCTGGGGTGTGAGGCCTGGGGAAGCACTGGGGCTCCTCCAGGACCCTGAGGTCAGAGGCCATTTCCCCTGAGGGGGTCTCCCTCCGCCCCCTCTACCTGTGGCAGGGGTGGGGGGCCCCTCCCGCTCTAAGTCAGAGCTCTCCCCGGCCCTCCTGTCCTGGGGGGGTTCTCCTAGGGACCCCGGCGTGGACCAGAGGCGGGCTGATCAGTGACATGGGGACCTCTTGGTGTCCAGAGCCTCTGTCTAGGGTCGGTGCCCAGGAGAGGCAGGGTAGCTGACCAGACTGGGCCAGTGCCCTGCAGTCCAGGGCAGGCCCCCGCCCTTTGCCCACTGGGAGTGCAGGGGAACCTCCAGCCCAAAGTGCTGAGTCACCCGGAGGAGCGAAGGTCTTTATGGGGCTGGAATCCGGGCATCAGGCAGGAATCCTTGATGGGCCGCCCCTGCCCCCTCCCCCCGGCCACGTGCTCCCGGCCCGGCCCGGCCCAGCTGCGGAGCAGAAACCTTCCTGCCCAGGGACTGCCACTGCCGAGAGATAGATGCACTGAGGCTTGTCAAACATTCTGAGTTTATTTAAGCAAAACTGGATTCAATTCGGGGCGGCATCCAATCTAGCAGATAGAAGGGAGCTCCAGGGAGCTGTACAGAGTGAAAGACTTCTACAGGCCGGGGGTGGGGAGGTGGGGTGAACAAAGAAGTTTCTGTAAGCAAAGGGCGCTGGTTGTGGTCGGGTCACCTTCCTTCCGGGGAAGGCAGGGCCGTGAGTGCCGCCGGGTGGTTCCGGATTGTCTGGCTCAGGATTCCATCCCTGGGAGGGGAGGGGAGGGGAGGGGAGGGGAGGGGAGGGAGGGCCCCCACCCTGTACCGAGGGAGGCCCACGGCCCACCCTGTACCGAGGTCTCAGTTTGGTGATGAAGGCTCAACTCAGCAACTCCACTGGGGGCCTGTTGTCTTGTATTTTAATACCGCAAAAGACACGGGGCACATGCACACCACACACGCGCACGCTACGCACACCACACCACGCACACGGCAATGCACTCGCACAGGCACGCGTGGCCACCCTAGCCCCACGCCAGGACGGGACGCATGGCGCGTCCCGTCGCAGTCAGCCCCGGCTGTCCTCTGCTCTCCCGACCCGGCCTGTCTTGGGTGAGGCCTCCTCACCGCTGAGTCCCTCGGTCACCTTCTGTCCTGTGCGTCCCTCCACATCTCCTGCCTTCGGCCATCGCTCCTCTGACCCCTTGCTTGGGCTGGGTCCTCGGGCTCCTTGAGGTCAGGCTGGACGTGTCCCGGCGGAGCACCCCATCTTCCCCGCCCCTCCTGGGCTTCCCGCCCAGGCAACGGCCCCGGCGTCCACCCACGGCTCTGGGACAGAGCGGAGTGCCACCTGCCTCTGAGGAGCCATGGGCACAGCCTCAGGGGTGCTGCGGGCTTGAGCGCCTGCCAGCTGAGCCCCAAGCCTGTGCCCCATCAGTGCCACAGCCCCACTGTGCCAGGTCCCGAAGGTGCGGCCGCCACAGGCCGCGGAGCCAGAGGCAACGCTGGGACCACCAGATCCACGCGGTAACCCGGGCCTGCCGGGTGGGGTCCGAGGGCCCGGGAGCAGGTGTGGGCCTGTGGAGGCCCCATCTCTGTGCCTGCGTGGCCTGCTGTGTGACGTGGGGGACAGTAAACCACCTGTGGACCTGATCAGGACCCAGCCCTTGGCCCCCCTGGCTGGACCATCACTGGCCATGCAAGGCATCATGCCTGGAGGTCGCGGGGCAGAGGCAGAGCCTTGCCTGTCTCTCACTCCCCTCCCTGGTCCCCCAGGCTCCTCCTGATCACCAGCCTGGGGGCTGTGTTTCTGCTGGAGGCGAGCTCAGCATGGACCCCCCAGGTATGTGCGGGTTCCTCACCCAGCCGCCCCGTGGCTTCCGCCCTCAGCCCCACCAGCAGGGGGTGGAGAAAGGCACCAGCCGGCCTAGGGCAGGGAAGGCGTGGCGCCCATGGGACTGCAG
Source organism: Physeter macrocephalus (assembly GCF_002837175.3). Lineage (NCBI taxonomy): Eukaryota > Metazoa > Chordata > Mammalia > Artiodactyla > Physeteridae > Physeter > Physeter macrocephalus. The sequence goes on from NC_041233.1 coordinate 84,653,910, forward strand.
GTCCTGTGCACCGGGCGGGCCCGTGGGCACCGGGGGGACCCTCAGGATGAGGGGAGCGGCCCCTCTGCGGGGTCTGATGGACAAGTCTCGACGACCCCAGGGGAGCCAGGTGGAGGAGGGGACCCGATGACGCTCACCTGTGCTGTGAAGGCCAGGGCACCGCCACATGCAGGGCTGCCCAGGGGCCAGGACTGTGCTGCGGCCGTGTTCTTTACCAGCCCTGGGTCCGGGCCACTCAGCCCTACACCCTGGGAGTGCCAGGTGAAGAGGGAGACACAGGAGGACCGCCACAGCTGTCCCACAGCTGCCGGGCACTGGTCACTGGGCTGGGTCCCCCGTTTCATCTGCTCCCCTGTCCCCACTGGCCCCCGCAAGGAAGTACGGGCAGAGGAACGGGCCCCCCTTCCTCAGGCCACCAGGGGACAGGTGGTGCAAGTATAGACCCCATGCTGTCCCCAAGTCTCCCCAGAAAACACATGGCCTCCAGCCAGTCCCCGGAGGAGGACCCTGGGAGGACCGCACCGAGCCTCACCTGCGACCTCTCTCTCCCAGGTCCTCGTCCAGACCAAAGGCAAAGTCGGGGCTGAGCAGGGCACAGAGGAGTGAGTGTCCCCGGCAGCCTCGCGCGCCTTCCCCTGCTGTGCCCGCTTTGCGCATTCCCTGAGCTGGGCGCCTTCGTGGATGGAGGGGGGATCCTGTCCTGCAGCTCTGGGGCGGGGAGGCATGGGAGCCCCTGAGATCCGTGAGCAACCAAGCAGTGCGCAGGGCCTGGAGGACCCAGTCCCGCCTCCTGCCCCGCCCAGCTCCTCTGCTCCCCTGTAGCCTCCAGCGTGGCTCCCGCCCGGGGTGGCCAAGGCAGCAGACTGAGCCAGCCGTGCCCCCTGCCCGCACCCACGTGAGACGGCCGGCCAGGCGGGAGGACGCAGCACCGCCTGTAGACTGCGCTCCGCTGACCTCTGCACAGGAGGGAGCCCCGGCCAAGCCCATGGGGCTTCTCAAGGCCTCACCCTCGGGGACCTTCCCGGGCCCCACGCACATGAGGGACGTCGTGGGGGCGCCTGGTGCGGGGGTTGGGGGCGGGGCGGGGTGCTGTCCTGGGCTCTCCCGCTGCGCACGGTGACCTGACGCAGACGCTCTTGCCCACAGGGCCTGGGGCGCCCGAGCGGTGGAGCCTCCGGGGAAGGACAGCCAGCACATGTGGCTGTTCATGGCACCAAAGCTCTTGGCCACCACCGGGGAGAAGCGGCAAGGTCAGGACAGGCGCTGCCCCCTGGGGAGGGGCGAGCAAAGTCATGGCAGGGGGCTCCCGAGGGGCCGACTTGGACGGATGAAGCCTCGGGAGGGAAACTGAGGCCACGCTTCCCCCTGTCTGTCCCCAGGTGCCGAGGCCCTGGCAGAGACCAAGGACATCCTGGGCCGTGTCCCAAGCCCCAGGTGGGGCCCTGAGCCTGACCATGACAGCCTGTACCACAACTGGCCCGAGGAGGCCCAGGGGGAGGCAAGGCCCTGGGCTCAGGTGCTGCCACCTCAGCAGGTGCTTCAAGGGCCAGAGGAGGACCGAGACCACATCTACCACCCCAAGGAGGACTCCTGGGAGCCTTGACCCCCCCAGCTGGAAAAATAAACCCTGCAAAGAGGCGGAGGCCACATGTGTCTTCAAGAACAGCGATTGTGGGCCCCGCCTGCTCTGTCTGGGAGAAGGGGGGCCACAGGCTGGCCCCCGGGCAGCTCCAGGCTGACGCTTGGCTCCTGCACCCAGAGCCCATGCTCTGGGAGCCGTCTGCTTCCCCCAGGCCTCCTCATGAGCCGGGGTGCGGACAGGGCTTCTCCGGGCTCCCCGCGGACAGGACCGGAGAATGGAAAGGGCTCGGGAGCAGGGAGCCCAGTCGCGGACTGCTCAGGGGGACGGGGGGGCAAGGGGACAGGTGCTCAGGGGGACGGGGGGACAGGTGCTCAGGCGGACGGGGGGACAGGTGCTCAGGGGGACGGGGGCGACAAGTGGACAGGTGCTCCGGGGGACGGGCAGGCAGGTGCACAGGTGACTGGGGGTGGACTTGGGCCCAGCCTTTCTGTCCTCATTTTCTGGGCAGTTGCCGGCGCTCTCTGAGGTGACCAGACCTCTGACACGGCCTGGCTCAGCAGGCCTGATGTCGCAGACGCAGGTATAGGGTCACTGGAATTTTCCACAAGTTGTACATGTGCTGGGGTGTGTGCAAGTGCAGGCGGGGTTTCTGTATGGCAATCGCGCTCCGGCATCGAGAGGGAAGCACTTGGTGCCTGAAACTTCCCCGCCGCCCAGACTGAGACTGCTGGGGGCTAAGACAGAACGAGGCACCCGGCTGCTCCAGAGACCATGGGTCTGTCCTGGGGACCTCACGTGCCCTAGAGTTCCTATGTCCCCCTACGAGTCCCAAGCTCCTGGAGGCCTCAAATGGCAGCCTCACCCCAAGATGCGCTGCTCAGAGGCGTACATGCCTCCCGGCTTCGAGGCCCCACAGACAGAAGCTCTGTTGCCCCCAGTACCAACGAGGAGACCGAGGCCCTGACAGTGACCTGCTCAGACCCGAGGTCGATGGTGGCCACGGCCCTGGGCAGCCGAGGGTGGTGTTTGTGGCCAAGTCTCTCTGCAGCCGTGCAGGAGCCAGGCCCGCAGTGGGCACTGCCTGCCCCGAGGGCACAGCCGGAGACCCAGCAGGAGCAGGGGACTTGGGGGTGAGCAGGAGACGCTGGCAGAAGCCGCAGGCCAGCTCGGCCCCTGTGACCCCCGCCCCCACACGCCCGGGCGCACCGCCACGGCTCACCCCTTCTACAGAGGGTGCTAAGCCCTTTGAGCGGGGCCCACCTGCCTCTGCCCCCTGGCGTCACTAGGCAGTGCCGCTTCTGCAGAGTGACCGCTGGTGGGTGAGGCATCCAGGCAGGGAATGAGACAACTGAGGTCATTCCCGGGAGCCGCAGCCCTGGCTTCCTGACGCAGTGGTCCTGCCGGGGACCCTGGACGCTGCACCTGCGTCTGGGGGCACAGGCTCTTGGCCAGGCGGTGCCCATTGACCCTCATCCCCACACCCCTGAGCTGCCCTGAGCCACAGAGCTGCTGTGACCCACTGCACCTGTGGGACGTTCTTCCTCAGTGGGTGGCTGGCAAGGGCGGTCTGTGCTCTTCCCTGAGTCTGAGCATTTGGTTGAACCCAGGACCCTTCTGGCGGGCACTGGGGCTCCCCAGCAGGAGCCTGGACTAAGTGCAAAGTACTGTCGTACTGTGACTTACAATCGGAAATGTGTGTGATCTTCATCCCTGATCCTGGGACAGGGCTCCTCAAACCCTTGGAATTTCCTGAGTGATGGGCGTGATAAAGTTATCCTTTGCTGTGTGACTGAGGTGACTCTGGGAAGGTCCCTAAGGATGGGGCCGGTTGCAGGGAACTGACCAGGAACAGAGGTTTGGAACCTCCAGCCCCACACCCAGACCTCGGGGAGGGGAGAGGGGCTGGGGGTCGGATCAATCGCCAGTGGCCAGTGACTGACTCAAACAGCCTGTGTAGTGAAGGCTCCACAGAAACCCAGAAGGATGGTTCTGGAGAGGTCCGGGTTGCTGAGCCCGTGGAGGTGCGGGGACAGGGGTGCTGGAGAGGGTACGGAAGCCCCTCCCCGTACCTCGTCCACCTGGCTGGTCCTGAGTCCTATCCTTTTAGGACAAGCGGTGATCTAGGGAGTGAATGTTCCCCTGAGTTCTGTGAGCTGCTCTAGAAAACTAACTGAGCCTGAGGAGGGTCAAGGGAACCCTCTATCTACAGCCGGTCGGTCAGAAGCCCGGGTGCCCCCTGGACTTGGGACTAGCATCTGGAGTGGGGGCATCGTGGGGGGCAGTCCTGTGAGACTGAGCCCTGAACCTGCGGGGTCTGATGCGTCCCGGGCAGGGGGGTCAGAACCAAGAGGACTGCGGGACACCGGCTGGTGCCGAGGGGCTGCCTGGCGGTGGTGGGAACCCCTGCCCCTCCCCCACACACAGTGGAATTGGTGACCGGAGTCATTAAACGCCCTAGTGCCCAAATGGGCAAGACATTGACCATTCATGTCACCAAAGAAAACAGAAGGCACACACACCCACGAGAAGATGTTCAGCATCATTGACGATCGGAGAACTCACCACTACAGTCCCCTGAGAGCGGCTCACGGGAAAGACCAGCAGCCAGGATGAGGACCAGGGGTTGGAATGCACATTCCCAGGGCTGGGGATGTAAAGCAGCTCAGCTGCTTTGGAAGCAGTTTGGGAGTTTCTTACAAAGTCACACATACACACGCCCTACGGCCGAGCCTTGACCAGAGGTGTTTACTCCAGAAATGAAGGCCCTTGTGTGTGGCTGGAAGCGGCTGGCCGTGGGGTCAGGAGTGTGAGATTAGCACAGGCGGATCCTGGAGGGGAGAGGGGCCAGAGGGGGCGGGTGGCATATTGGGGCGGGGCCCGGCGGGAGATGGGCGTGGCCTGAAGGGAGGGTCCCCCGGAGCGCGGAGGACTTGGGGTTGCGTGGGCCGCCTCGGGCGGGGCCGACCCCAGCCTAGCCCCGCAGGCGCCGCCTTCCGAGGCTTCGCTTTCCCGGCCAGGTCCAGGACCCGGGCACGCACGTGTGTTTGTGTTGGAGCACCCCAGCGCCCTCCGTGCGTGAAGGCCTCCTCTCCAGCCCCCATTCCGCCCCCAGGCCTCGGGGACTCGTCCCCCACCCCACCCCCCCAGCCCGCAGGGTCCGTGGTGCCCTGGGGTGGGGAGGGCTGGGTGGCAGCACAGGGAGGACTTACTCCTTCACCCCACACTGTTCACACTGGAACGACCCTGAGGGCAGGTGGGTGCGACCTCTGGGCCAAGCGGGTGTGCTGAGAGCACCCCTACGCTGTCTTCCAGGCGTCAGCCTGCCGAGACCCCTCAGGTACCTGGCTAGGGTGCCGCACCCCTGCCCAGGGAAGCACTGCTCTGACTCCCCGTAGGGGCCCCAGCGACCTGGGCTCCACAGGACCCCCATCCCCGCCCCCACGCCCCCCAACACTAGGTGTCTTGATTTTGGCGGGGAGAGATCACCTTCAGCTGGCCAGCTGAGGTGCATATAAAAGGAATGATTTCAAGGAGCCCATACATCTTGCATTTTCCCATACATAGGAAAGCACTAAATTCATTAACCTGAGATGTCTGGTTTTCTTTAATTAGCAGTAATGTTTTGCTGTTCGGACTACCTGTTTTTTTGTTTTGTTTTGTTTGCAAAAACTCCTATACATACTGGCGCCTCCTGTTACCCGAAAACTGGGTTCACCTCTCGGTGGGTGTCGAGCAGAAAGACACAGCGAAGCCAGCAAAGATCGGGAGCAGGAAGGATTTATCACAGCAAGTAAGGAGAACGCCGGGGATCTTTCCCAAAGCAGCGCCACCAGCACAACTGGGGAAGTTTTAAGCTAAGGGCACATGCATATTCAGGAAGGGGCTCGAGCAGAGAATTTAGCATAAAACTGGGGCAAAGGTCACGTCGACAGACCCAAGTCTTTGTGGATTTAAGTCAGGACGGTCAACATCACCATTCCACCCTCCACCTGGGTAGGGACCTTAGTTCCTGCACAACTCAAGGTATATTATGATGTTTATCCCCTGAGGAGGAACTAGGACCCTGCTTTATCACTGCCTTTTCTCTGTCCGTGTTCCTCTGTTTGCTTAACATCACTGAGTACCGAGACCTGTTCCAGGGCAAGCACCGGGGCCAGGCTTCGATCACAAAATGGCTTTTGGACCAAAACGGGTTCTCATATGTTCAGAAAGCCATTCCTGGTTCTCTTTCTCCGGGGACCCCCTGCCCTATCTGCTTACACTTCCTTACCTCTTCGGAACAGTCCCTGAGAGCTGAGAGGCTGTATCCTGGGCTGAAGTCCTAAGCAAGTCCGCCGAATAAAGCATAATTCTCAACTTTTAGGTTGTGCATTTATTTCAGTCGACAGGTATGACTGTGTTTTCCCAACATGGCAGCACCGCCGCCATGTTGTATCTGACACGCCACAGTGAGTGACGCGCCTCCCCTGAGGCGGGTTTGTCCCCTTCCTTGAACCAGGTGGACCTTTGTAACTGCCTCCAATAGAATGCTGCACATGCTGCTGCCTGGCTTCTGGGGGCAGGTCATAAAAGGCAGTAAGGTGGGACTTCCCTGGTGGCACAGTGGTTAAAGAATCCGCCTGCCAATGCAGGGGACACGGGTTCGAGCCCTGGTCCAGGAAGATCCCACATGCCGCGGAGCAATTAAGCCCGTGCGCCACAACTACTGAGCCCACACGCCTAGAGCCCGTGCTCCGCAACAACAGAAGCTGCTGCAATGAGAAGCCCAGGCAGCTCAGTGAAGAGTAGCCCCCGCTCACCGCAACTAGAGAAAGCCCACGCACAGCAACGAAGATCCAACACAGCCAAAAAAAAAAAAAAAAAGTCAGTATGGCTTCCTCCTGATTCTCTCTTCAGAACACTTGCCCTGGTGTTATAATCAAATGCAACCGAGAAAAATCTCCCAAGGAGACAAAACCAGTTAGACAAGCACAATTTAATTTAGTTTATTTTGCAGGACAAGAAAGATCAACTTGACCTGGGACAGTTCTTGCTTATGCCTCTGAAAATCATAAGCAAAACGTAAATAGTTCCCCCAATTGGCATGAGGTAACCACTAGCCAACTCTCTTTCATTTAAGAAAATTTGAATCTTGTAACCAATCACTATAAAGAATCACTGCCCTCACACTATATACGCTGCTTTGTAACAACATCCTCTGAGCCTCATTCCATGTTTTGGTCTGAGTACTCCTGGCTTGCAAACTGTCTTTCTGGTGTGTGCACAATACACTTTTACTAATCTCTACCTAAGTAATGTGTTGGTTTACTTCTGTTTTTTGTGAACTTCTGACACTGGGACTGCAGACACGGTACTGGCAGGAAGCCGAGGGAATGAACGTGGTGAGCCCTCCTGTGGGCATTCGGCCCACAGCCCCAGCTCAGCCCAGTGACGCTGCATCAACCACCAGGCCAGGGAGCGACTGCTCAGGCGGGGATCCAGCTGAGGCCCCAGACTTTTGTGGAGCAGAGACAAGCTGGTGCATGGTGGTCTGTCTGGATTCCTGACCCATACAGACTGAGAAAGGAGAACGATGACTGCTCCTTTAAGCCACCGAGTTTAGGGATAATTTATCATGCAGCAGTAGCTGACTAATGCAGGTGGCTCCTGTGCCCTGCCGAAATGTCACCAAAAGCCCTGCTAACACTGCCCTTGGCCTTCAACCCTGTGTCTGCTCTCTCTCTACCCCGCTCCACACATGCAGGCTTGAGTGCAGACCCCAGTGCAGATGCCCGTGCCTGCACCGGCCGGATCACACCCCCGCTTAAGAACCCAAAACCTAACTTCACTGCCCAGCCTGCAAACGTGCTCTCGCTCAGGCCAGCTGGCTCTCAGCCCTCCAGGCTCTGGCCCTCCTTACAGGGCTGCCCGGTTTGCCTGCCGGCCACCGGAGTACTTACTGCTGCCTGTGCCGCAGGAAACAGCCCAACCCAGAGCTGGGACAGGCCAGGCTCTCTCCCCTCGGAGCCCGCCCCCTTCCACCTCATTCCCAAATGGACCCTCAGCCCTGCGGTGACACGCCCGGAGGCCTGGCAGCTCCTGCGGAAGCTCTGTACGTGAAAGATGGCAGAGAACCTGAAGTCAACAGACAACCCACGACCACTGCCCGGCCCTGGGGAGCCTCGCTGGTCAAGGAAGCTGCCCTGGGAGGTGGTCAGCAGGGCCCACACTCAGGCCGCCCACAGTGGCCAATTCCACCCAGTGTGAGCAGTTTCTACTCCAAAACCTGAGTGGAGAGACTTGAAGTTAACATTCCCTGAAGCTTATCTTTTTAGTAGGAATATAAGAGGGAAAAGCCAATTTTATACAGATAGATGAGAATGAAAAGTCTCAGCTTCAAACACAAATCAAAACCCCAAAACAATATGGGGCCGGAGATCAATTAACTCAAGAGGGAGTGGAGGGCTCTCTGGGGCTTGTGGTCCTCGAAGGCCCGCTGGGGTTTGTCTTCAAGCCCGTCACCCACAGCAAAGCACAGTCACACCACTGGGTGGTCCCCAGTCTTCCCCAAGCCCGGGGCCACCACGCAGCCTGAAGAGAGGGTCCTGTTCCCTGGGCCTGGGGGTGGGGCCCCGTCCCTGCCACGTTCTGGAACCCAAACGACCCTGTGGGTGCAGACCTTCGAGACACACACACTCTCACGTGCGGGTTCCACGTCGAGCCCTTTCTCGGCTTCCGGCTGAGCCGCTGAGACAAGGGTACCCGCGAGTTGTGAGGGACGGGCCCCTCACAACCGGCCCCCCAGCACTCGGGGCTCCGTTGCTCGGAATCGGTTATGAAGGTCACCGCCCAACGCGTGTGAAAGATTGAACTAATGCACGGACTTTCTCAACTTTAAGGTTTCCTCCTGCACGTACCTCTGCTTGTTCATTCTAGATGGTATGTCACTAGTGCAAACCCCGGTTACACAGCGTTAATAAATGGGGTTCCCACCTCTACTGCCATGAAGACCGCCCGGCTGGGCCCAGCCTTCCGGACCCCAGGGGAGCCTGATCTCACGGTCCCCTTGTACCTACTCCCTTTTGCCCACCGTTCAAGGGCGACTCCATCAGAACTCAGTGTCTGCTATCTGGGGAGGGTCTGTCCCGTAATAGAACCACTGCACCCTTCTCAAACTCCTGACCACGGCACACACTGCAGAATGACAGGGCCTGGGTGGAGACCGCAGAGCTAATCCCCCCGGGCAGACGGTCAGCAGAGCAATTCTTTTTGGGGCCCCGTCCCCAGCTGTGCAAATATGACCAGAGCACAGGGCGAGTCATCGAAGGTGCTGGGAGGCCAGAGCTCCACAGGCCATCTCAGCTCTTCCTCAGATGCAGGTGGGTCTCTCTTGGGTGTTCAGCATGGGTCCTGGGTTGGGGGACGGTACACACTCTGGGCCCAGCCCTGCCCAAGGCCGTGACTGCAATCCCACATGCAGAAACCTCCGCTGCGCAGGCTGGTCAACAGGCTACCTGCCCACGACTGGCTGCAGGACAAGGTGGAGGAAACGCCTGTACCAGGTGCTCAGGTCTTCGCTGGGTGGCGGCTCCCGGAGGAGGGCTCTGAGGCCCGATTCCCAGGACAGGCAGGTGCACGTCTCACCGTGGAGCACCTGCTTAGGCAGAGCTCTGCCCTGGGCTCTGAGCGGCACCCGTCACGCCGACAGCTGAGGCTCTCTCTGCAGAGCAAGACTGATGGGGCGGGGCTGGGGGCGCAACGAAGCCAGCAGAGCTCACCCCTCACCTGGCCGTCTGTTCACCTGCAGCACCAAGAGCCAGGGGCATCCTCACCGTGCCGGCGTCCGCTCCCAGAGGTGCAGCTGTTCTGGCCTCACCTTGGAGGGTCTGAGGACATTCTGAAGCCGGGGGGCCCTGACCCAGGCCAGCGACTGCCCCCTTCACCCCTCCCAGGCAGCAGGAGGACAAGGGCCTTTATCCCGTGCTCCAGGACTCATACGACTCTCCCCCTGGACGCTGCTCGAGAATCTGGTGTAAAATGGAGGGTTTAGAGTTCCGAGCTGGGCTGTGACCTGAGGATTAAACAGCAGGTGTCTGGTCGGGGCACAGGTGTTTCCCGGTACCTCGGTCACTCATTCACCCAGGGTCCTGCAAGGTGCCTGACACTGCACGGTGACCCGGGGGACGCAGCTGGCCCTCCCGGGGATGAGGCCACCAGAGGAACCTTGGTGGGTAAACTCTACGTCCTCCCACAGCAAAGGGCGCTAACCCTGCGCCGGGTCTGGGAACATGCATTTTAAACCGACGCCCCAGGGATTCCGACACAAGCAGTCCTCACACCAATCTGGGAGCCTCGGCCCCCAGCAGCCCAGCCCCACAGGGCAGCCCTTCCCTTCCAGACGCACTTGAGCTGACATGCAAGGATTCGTGCAGGGAACGTTCGCTGCACCGTCGCCACGACGGCTCTGAAACAAGAACCTGGACACGGTCTAAACATCCAACACCATGTGAATAAGCAGATCACCACGTACACACATCATGAACTATTGCAGGGCCACCGAAAAGAATGCTAGTACGAATAGTATTCCGCCATGAAACGAAATGAAACTGTTAGTGCTACAACCTGATGGGCCTTGGAAATATTATATTGAATCCAGTGACAGAAAGAAAGTGGAATAGAGGTCCCCAGGGCCGGGGGCTGGAGTAGGGAATTAGTGTGGAAGGGGTACGGTTTCTGTCTGGGGTGAGGAAACAGTCTGGAGCTGAAGAACACTGTGAATACACTGAATGCTGCTAAAATGTACATTTAAAAATGGGTAAAATGAAAAAAAATGCTAGTCAAACAAAAGAATAGGGTGCAGTTGTGTGACAGAAGCAGAAGGTGATCAGCACACCTTGCAGGAACGTGTACATGGAGAACCATTTTTGTACAAAGAAAACTGAATTTCACACCGGAGCATGTGTTCACGCACGTGGGCACAGAAAGACATCTCGAAAGCCACGACCCTGTGAACAGTGGTGACCCTCGGAATGGGATGTGGGTGCCTTACTTTAAGAACCTCGTTCTGTTTGAATGTTGTTACTGAGAATGACAGACGTTTTTAAAAAGTGACAAAAAATTCAAATCTAGCGGAAACTAAAAGAAAGGCATGATGTGACCTGAAGCTTGTCGTTAGTCAAGAGCACGTCTCTTTTTTTTTTTTTTTTTTGCGGTACGCGGGCCTCTCACTGCTGGGACCTCTCCCATTGCGGAGCGCAGGCTCCGGACGCGCAGGCGCAGCGGCCGTGAAGAGCGCGTCTCTTTAAAGGTCCAGCAGCGGGGCCGTCCCTCTGAGCGGCCACGCCCACCGGCTGCAGACGACACCGCGGCCAAGCTGGGGGTTCTCACGAGAGCCGGGTGAAGGCCAGCTGCTGCTTGGTGGGGCGAGAGCCCACACAGCCCCCCAGGGCCCCTCACAGCTGGAGAGAAGCTGTGTGTCACTGCCACTGCGTTTGAAAGAGAAGGATTTATTTGCTTCAGAAGCTGACAGGCCGTGTTTTTCCTCTTTAACTCGAGGTGCTGAGGCAGAGGCAGCCAGCTCTTACTGGTCTTTGAAGTTGGCCTTTCTCTTCTCCACAAACGCGGACATCCCTTCTTTCCGGTCTTCCTGGTGAGAGAAGGGGAAAGGCAGAGGTGGATGGGGATGGTCACTCTGCATGGAGCCCAGGTGCGAGGCTCTGCCTGTGTCAGGGCTGCTCACTGCCTGCCGGGCTCCGCCCTGCCCTCGGCCGTCCACCCACCGGGTTCCGCGGCGGGATCACCCCGAAAACCGAATGCTCCCAATTCCCAGGGGCAGCTTGGGAATGGGTATTTTTCCATTAAACACCCCCGCCCCGCCTTTGCGATGGCCATTCAGGAACCACTAACCTATGACTCGAATAAACTCCCATCTACAGAGAACCTCAGATTCATGTACTTGGGTCGTTCACCAAATCAGGACCTGGATTTAGCTGTGCTCCAGGTCAGTCGGTGTCCGGAGGGTCAGGAAGCAGGACACGAGAATCCAAGCTCTACCTCTGCATACCTTCCTCTGTGTGCACATATGCACACATGCATGCAATCACACACACGTGCACACACGCACCTGCACTTCCTCAAGAGCTAAAGCCATTTTTAATCTTTCTTTTATAAAACACTTAGATATGACTTTCTGATAATAAAAGATCAGTTTTAATGACTATCAAGAGAATGATTTCCTTTGAGTTACTGGCAGATATCCTAGAAAATAATGCTCCAAGGCTTCAGATTACAGTATTATGATACATTCGAGCCCCATTCCAAGTAACTGGAACAATCTAGGAAAATTATGAGTAAATGGATTGCATTTTAAATACAGGAGTTGCTGTTTAAGGGTGCAATTTGTAAGATCTTTTGTAATAGGAAATAACCCTGTGTAAGTTTCTGTACTTTTGAACTTCCACACACTGTACTTACTTGAAAAAAAAAATCAATGCTCAGTGACAGAACACATGTGATCCAGCTACAGGGGAAGCTAAGAGTTCTGACTAAAGAGAAATGGTATTTAGTGATAAAACCTATAAGGAAATGCCAGGAACGTCTATGGCTGGACCGTGTGTGATCCTCCACGTGAATGAGGCTTACTTACCGTAGCAAAAGTTGAATAGAAGAGTTTCTTCTCTAACTTAATGCCCTCTGTTAATGTCATTTCAAAAGCTGAAAAGGAAAACCCTGAAGTTAGGAGCTGAGATGCCAGATGTGGGCAGAACTTTTTTGTGGAGGCAGGAAACACCCTCGGGGACTGATGTGGACTTTGACTTCACCGACGACGTTTGAAGTACAGCCTCCCCGCTCAAGTGCACCACCCCAGCTGAGACGCCCAGAGAATCCTGCTCCCGGCCTCCCAGTGGCCTGCACGGGGACCTGGGTGCAAGGTGCGACGGCAAACTCTGTCCAGTCACGAGAGGGCTGAGGAAGCCCACGACACTGAACTAAAAAAGCACGACAAATAATTAAGGACAACGCCCAGAACACAGAACTCTGTGCAGAACAGAGCGAGTCCCGGGCCATCTTTGCAGTGGAGGTGACGCAGGCGCGCGGCTCACGGAAGCGTTTCCTTGGCGGCACCTGTAGCCGGGTCCCCGCGGCCAGCGCCCGGCCAAGGTGACAGGTGCCTTGGGCCTTGCGGCACGTCCCCTCCCCTGCTGCGTGCTCCACACCCTCCTGCTTGTGTGAACGCTTTGGCCGAGGCCGGGGGCCTGGGAGGCCGGGGGCCCGGTGGGCAGAGCGGCTTGCCGCGGGCACACACGGCTGTCCCAGCTCACCGTCCTCTTGACAGGCAACACGGAGCAAAGGAACAGCCTCACTCCAACGCTGAGAACAAATCGCCATGTTAACACTCAAGCGATTCTGAGGCGGGGCGGTCAGAGCTGCTCCGCCGGCAGAGAGAGGACGCCCAGTCCACATCGACAGTCGGGGGGCACGCTCTCTTCCCCCAGCTCATCCCCGACGATGGGCGGAGCTGCTGGCCGAGAGGAGCCTCTTCCTCCCACGTGCCCCAGGTGACACTTCCCGGGCTTCCCCTGCACGCCAGCGCCAGCCCCCTGCCGCCTGTCCCCCAGGCTGGCCCTGTTCTCACGTCCTGCTTCCAAGGGGAGTGCAGGCCATTTCAACAGAATTTGTGAGCGAGCAACTAGAAACTAGAACTCTACGAAGAGCCAAAATCGAAATACCAAGAACCCTAACAATTTGTGTCCAGACTGATTAAGATGCATACTTCTGACCCCAAATTGTCAAGCCTCACAGCTACTGTGCGGCCTTCTCCACTCTCCTCCCTACCTGCATTCACGGATTCTTTGGCCATCGCTGTTACAATTTTAGAGTTGCTGGCAATTTTTTCTGCACACTTGATGGCTTCTTCCACCAGTGTCTCAACAGGAAAAATTTTGCTTACAAGACCTAAAACACAAAAAGGTAAACAACACGTGGAAGCAGCTGGTTCTTGTTCTCTAAGCCACAGCACAGGCCTCTGGGTGCCGACAAGGCAGCAGGGATACAGGAAAGGGTCCACGGTGTCCCCTGGTAGGGCCGCCCCCCTTGGCTGCTGCGGCCACTGGGGATCCAGGAGAGGGCCTGCGGAGGGTCTCGGAGACCCTGTTGCTCACGTTGGCTCTGGGAGGTGGGGCGGTTTCACTATTGCTCTTTAACCTGCATGCATGTCTCAGTCACTCCTTTGAGCACGTGGTATTTCAAATAAAAAAACAAAGGCAGCGAGTCTCCTGGGCTCCCAGGACACGGGAAACCTCTGTGCTGATCACCGGTGGGAGCCCCTGGACGCAGCCCTCCGCCCTCCACTCAGCTTCCCGAGGGCGCAGCTCCACGGGAGGCTGTGGCCCGTACCTGCTTGCTTGGCATCCTGGGCCGAGATCCGGTCACCAGTGAGGACCATCTCCATGGCCAGGGACTTTCCGACGGCACGGGTCAGTCTCTGGGTGCCCCCTGCACCTGCAGGGCAGACGGCTGCTGGGCACGGCTGGCTCTACAGCCAGGATGCACAGACGTGCTGTCCCCAAGTGCCCCAGGGCTGAAGATGGGCCCCTTGGGTGGGGTGGGTGGGCAGAGCCCAGGCGTCCAGCAGGTGGAGAAGCCGGGGGAGGCCCGAGACTCCGCAGGGGAGGCTCCTTTCCACACTCGGGCCCCCCCCGCCGGGTGCCCTGGGTCCCCTGCACCAGCACCTCTCATGCAGGAGTCAGACTAAGGACAGACACAAGGTGCTCGTGGCCCAGGGCCCCACGCCCTGACCCAACCCGAGGGCAGCCAGGGGCGGCCTCCCAGCACGGCTTGCTCTGCTCCAGGTGTGGGACGGCGCCTCCCCGGGCCCCACGCCCTGCCCCCTCCTGCTCACTCCACGGCCTCTAGCTGGAAAGAGAGCCGTCTGCCCGGTCATCCGCCCATGGTGAACCCCAGGGCTGCCAGACCGAGACAAGGAGCCACCTGAGGGGGGAACCCACAGTCCAGCAGACTCGGACACTGCCTCAATGCAGTGGAGACCTCAGGCACTGGGATGGGAAGACCCTGGTGGTCAGCCTCAGCTGACCCCAGACACCCTCTCCTGACCCCACGGCTGCTCCCTGCCCAGCCGGCTCGGGAGAGGCCTGGGCTCCAGGCTCTACACTCAGGGCAGAGACCCTGTGGGGACACAGCCCAGAGTCCTCGTCAGGTGGACCGAGGGGCAGAGGTGTCACTGTTGGCCCACTGATCCAGGCGCCCTGCCCACGGGGGAACTGATTCCCTGCTCTGAACCCGGGTGAGGCCATGGGACTCGCTCTGGCCACCGAAACGTGAGCTCTCAGTGTTGGCCCGTGGTCACCATGTTCTTTTCTCTGAGCTGCTGACCAATAAAGACCCAGCGCAGATGTGGCTCACGAGCAAGACTCGCTGCGGTCAGAATCCACCGTGTGGCCAGCCTTCCCTATTCGTGTCGGACAAGGGATGCGGCCACTCCAGAGGAGCCGGCACGGCTCCGAGGCCCCCAAACCACTCTCAGCACTGCTGTGCCCACGTGACCTTAGTGTGCAGACAGGCAGCCACCGTCCAGGCTCACAGGACAGCCCCACGTGCTTTTGTCTGACACTGGAACAGCCCAAATGCCCCCAAGACGTGGGCAGATTGAGGACGATGACTTGAAGAACCGATGCCAAAACTACCATCGGTCTTTACCTGGGATGGTTCCTATTAGGATCTCTGGCTGCCCAAACTGGGCTTTCTCTCCAGCATAAATGATGTCACACATCATAGCAAGTTCACAGCCACCGCCAAGCTGCAAAACAACACGAGGTACCACGGAGGAACCCAGTCAAAAATCACTGTTTGCTTATTTGAATTTTCTATTGAAGTGAAACACAGTCTAGGGTACAGCAAAGATTAACACAGAGATGCAGTTAGTTAACTGTTCCCACAAATTACCTACACAGTTGATGCCAGCAAACTTTCTGTAAAGGGCCAGAGAGCAAATGCTTGTGGCTTTGCAGGTCCTACAGTGTCTCTTGTGGCCACTCCACTCTCTGCCGTGGGGGCTCGAAGGCAGCCAGGAGGGAGAGAACCGACGGCCATAAACTCTGCCCGCTGACCCGCTCACCCCAAGGGAGCTTTACTAAGGAATCGTGAGTTCAAACGCCCTCCTGCCTTCTCTACAGGCCACAACCGGTCCCAGAGCTTCTGAGCTGTCCAGGTGCCTATAGGAGACCCCGATGGACCAAACAGGGGAGGCAGAGCTTTCAACAGTAGTGAAAGAGGTTAGTTTACAGGGCAGTGCAGGTTGGAAAGTCATCAAAACTGCACAGAGAGCCAACATGGGTGCCCTTAACCTTGCAGTGGGGGAAGAGCACTCCCGGGGAGCCTCAGGACTGGGGGGCCTTTACTAACAAAGGAATCTGAAGCCCAACAGCTGAATCCCCACTAACACAGCAGATGCTGAGACACCTCCTCCCTTTACAGTTCTTGGCTCTTCAGCATCACTGGTCAGAAAAGGCCTGTGAACCTGGGAACGAGACTCAGGTCTCCCCCAAATAAAAATCAGTTCTACCGCACACTCAGAAGTATAATTCCTTTAAGTGTTCTGAGTGCAAGGAGGTGGCATGGGCGGGTACTCACGGCGTAGCCATTGACAGCAGCTATGACTGGCTTCTTGACCTGAGAGAGTAGGTCCCAGTGGCTCAAGAACTTGCTGGAGTAGCAGTCCTGGAACGTTAGATTCTGCATTTCCTTGATGTCGGCTCCAGCTGTGGTGGAAACGAGGTCCCGGTTACCAGAGCAGAGACCCCACACCAACAGGTAGCTACTGAGTGTGCCCCGCCAGCAGGCACCAAGGGTTGCAGGGGACGGCCACGTGGACACACAGCTGGGCAGGGGGGACAGTGCAATACGCTGTGATACGAGCTGATGGAGGTGATGCAGAGGGATGTAGACAGGAAACAGAGCGGAGGGGGACTCAGAAGAGGCGGGGCTCACTCACTAGTCACTCGCACCCCAGCCGTGACTGCCCCTGAACAGACTGGTTTTGCTGGCGGAGCACACTCGACGTTAAGTCAGAGGGGCCCCTCCAAGCAGCCTAGGGTTTGGTCTGCTTTATGTAAATAAAGCCCCAAGTTGCAGAACCTTCCTGATGCATTCACGGAGGTGTAAGGCTGACTGCCTCATGCCACGGGTGCGACCGCACACCTGGGCAGCCTGCCACCACACTGCCCGCCTCACCTGCAAACGCCTTCTCCCCGCCCGTAAGGACGATGGCCCCCACAGCCGGGTCCTCCTCGAAGGCCTGTAGCGCCTGGTTGAGCTCCACGATCAGGCCATCGCAGAGCGCATTGAGTGCCTTGGGGCGGTTCAGCTGGACCAACCCCACGTTGCTGTTCTTCCCCTTCTTGGCTGTGATGATGTATTCAGAGGCTGCGCCTGGGGGGAGAGGGGAAAAGGGGATGTCCACTCACGGAGGCACCAAACTGGGGGGATGCACCCGTCAGTGGACAGAGCGACCCTGACAGGAACCCTGAGGGCCCCCGCTCAGTCCCTGGTGGCTGCATCATGCAGCTTGCGGCTGCATGGGTGGCTTTTACAGTGCTCTCTGCTTTCACGGATGTTGGAACATTTCCTTAAGTTAAAAAAAACCCAGCAATGAAGAGCAGCCTTCCTTCTGAATGCCTTGGTCAGCGCTTCCCAGGACGCGCACTAGAGACAGCCTGGGATCCTGTAGAAACAAGGGATGAGGAAACGCCTTCTTTAAACAAATGCCAACTAGGTGAGAGCAATTAAGCTGCAAACAGAACAGAGTTCCAGCCCTGCTGGGTGGACAGTCTGGTGGGAGGCACACGGGCAAAGGCCAACTGCCAGGGCCTGGGGGGGCGGGCAGCCCGCTCAGAGCTGGGGCCAGCAATGACCTGGAGAAGAAGGTTAGCCAAGGTGGTGGCTTCCTTGAATGGGGAATCAGGGATCACGGTACCTATCCCATGCGCTTGTGGGGAAGTGACTGAAATCATACGCATAAAGGCACCATGCCTGTCACATACAAGACCAGGAATGATGGCTGGATACAGGCCAGGATGTAGAAGCGGGTGGTCAAAGAGAACTCAGGTAAACCCCACACGACTTGGTAGCTAAGTCAAGTGGACACACAGGTGAAGGAAGAGGCCGCAGAGATTCTTTCCCAGCGACATAGACATGGCCAAGAGTTCCTGCGAAATGCGGGGTGGGGGTGGCGAGGGCGCTCGGGAGAGAGGAAGAGGGGCGCCCGGCTGGCTGGGGTGGGGCAGAACCTGAAGGACACACCCGGGGAGAAGCAGTGGACATGGGGAGGCCTGGGCAGGAGGCACTGCAGGACAGCACGTGCGACCCTTTCCAATTGCAGAGGCGCTAACCGCACGTCCTCTTAAAGTCTGAGGACTTTCACACCGAACGCTGAAATGGCCAGAGGTGCTGGCACTCCGTCCTGAGTCCCCGGAGTTGAGACGCTAGTGACCCCAGGGCTCCGCGAGCTCAGGCAGCAGGTGCTGGGAGGGGTCCGGCCCTGGGATGAGGGCCCGGAGGACCCCCACCGCGGGCCCGCCCCCCTCGGCCCCGCACTCACTGGAGGCGAAGGAGCGCGGCGCGGGGCAGCCGGGCCAAGTGCACAGCAGGGCGCGGACGCTGGGCTGCAAGGCGCGCAGGGCGGCCATGGCTCTAGCGTGACGACAGATCGCTCCGGCCGCCCGCCCCGCGGACCGCCCCCCGGCCGCGCCAGTCAGGGCCCGCCCCGCCCACGGGCCAACATCGCGAGGCCTCGCAGGTCTCGCGAGATCAGCCGGTCGGCGGACGTGGCTGGGGCGACGGGCCTGTTTAGGAGCGAAGGTCAGCGTGCGGGGACAGGGGTCAGGGGGCGGGGGGAGGGGGACCGGTGTCCAGGAGGAGGGGCCGGGGCGGGGACGAGGGGTGGAGGTTCAGGTTTAGGTCCGTCCCCTGGTCCGCGCCGCCTTTGGCGGACCCCAAGGCGTAGGAAGTAGCCCTGAAGACCTGAGAGCAAACCCTCCGGGCCGGCCGAGCGGTGGGGGTGGAAACACGCGTGGACCGCGCGCCGCAGCCCGAGCCCGGGGTGTGACCGCTCGGGGCCGGCCGGGACGCCCTCGTGGTCGGGAGGGACCGCCGGGAGGCCTCTAAAGTGCGCACCCCGGGCTCCTGGCGGAGCCGTCTGCCGGCCTGCGCCGCCTCTGTTCTTCAGACCCCGGCAGTGCCCTTGGCCTTTGGCCCTTCCCGCCGTTTCCGGGAAACGGCGTGTGTCTGGGTGCGGGGCAAGCAAGTCGTCCCCGCACCCGGGTGACTGCGCCTCGAGCCACAGCTGGGTCCCGGACTCGCAGCTGGAGGCAGTGGCTGTGGGGCATGGAAAGCCAAATCTGCTGAGGACGGGTAGACTGGAGCTCGCTAGAGCTGGGCGGATACACCTGTGACCTGAAGTCAGCCCTCAGGGCACCGTGCAGTTGTAACCCCCGCAGAAAGCCAGACTGACAGCGGGTGTTTATAGGACACCAAGCAAAGGAGTGGGAGACAAGCCTCAGATCCACTCAGACCAGCTCAGATAAGCCTCCGACCAACTTGGTCTTTGAGTTAGGGGCATTTTTAAAAAGGGGAACAAAGAAAGAGGCTGGGGTTCGTCATCGTTTTGTGACATTTCTGTGCCATTTCTGGATCTAGTTTCAGGAGTCAGGCTGTCTCCGGTTTACATTCTCAGGCCAGGCGGTCCATGGCTGGGGGGTCTGTGAGCTCATCTTGCCCTGGAGAAACAACCTGCGTTTGTACGTTAACGATGATGTTTGCAAGGCAATTGTAGAACATTCGCGATGTTATCAGCAGCAGCCATCGTAGTCACCTGACTCTGGTTGATCAGTGTTCAGTTAGCACAGGATTGAGGTCAGAGGGGACAAGAAAGGGAATAAAGTTTTGGGTGGAGAGATGAATCATGAACTCAGTAAGGGAACTCGGTTTTGGGGGGACTTGGTTTCAATAGCACGGAGAAATCAGAGATAATACTGCTAAGCAGCGTGGGAGGAGTTGAGAGGCAGAAGTAAGTGCTTAGACAAGGAAAAGATAATTTATTAACAAAATGCTTCCTTTTAGAGGCATCACGTAACTGATTTTTTCATTGCCAAGCACTGTGGCAAACCTCTACCTCCTTATTTCTCTTCCTGTCCCATTTCGTGGTGTAGGTGCTCATGGAGTACGCACAGTATTATTCAGAGCAGCTGCACGAGGTGGCTGAGGAACATTCTGCAACATTAAACAATTCATAGCACTCTGAAATGTATGTATAGGTCTAGATGTAACACGAGTGCAGCATAACACTGACTCTTTACATTGGTAACTTGGTATGTATTGAACACTAGATTGTGAATAGTTTTATTTGTATAAAATAAGATGTAATTAAACTTTAACAATGAAATCATTTATTTAAATTACTTTGATTTATAAATTTCAAATGTTTAGACACATATTATTGGCCTCCGTTTGTATTCGTGCCCAAGTTATGCAAATTCAAGGGTGGAGATAAAAAGATCACCTACATGGGAATTCCCTGGCGGTCCAGTGGTTAGGATGCTTTCACTGCTGGGGCCCGGGTTCCATCCTTGATCAGGGAACTAAGATCCCACAAGCTGCGTGGGGTGGCCAAAAAAAAAAAAAGGTCATCTACAAATAAAGAGCAAAACGGATATTTTCAGGTAAATAATAAAATCCAAATCAGAATTGAATACTCAGCAAAACTTTATTTCAGGGCTGAGAATAGACTAAAGACATTTTCATGCAAAGAGAAACATTACCAAAACTCTTTACCAAAGGAGCCTCTGTCTTAGTATGGGCTGCAGTACTGTGACAGGTACCCAAAGGGAAATGGCTCCAACGTAAAGGAAGTTTTTTCCTAACCCCCCAGGGCTGGTGTTGAGGTCAGGTGGCTGCTATCCTTCATGAAGTAATTTAGGGACAAAAGCACAAGTGACAAAAGAAAAAAATATATATATTGGACTTCACCAAAATTAAAAAAACTTTTGTGTTTCAGAGGATACAATGAAGAAAGTGAAAAGCCACCCCACAGAATGAGAGAAAAAATCTTGCAAATCATAGATCTGATAAGGGTCTTGTGTCTAGAATATATAAAGAATACTTTCAACTTGCTAAGCTAAAAAATAAAACAACCAGTTATTTTGCCATTTTTCTCTATTTTATAGAGAAAAGGGAGGAAGTTGGGAGGGGTCGTTTAGAAGAAAAGTCAATTGGAGGAAAATGAGAGTTCAGGGTGATGACAGTTCTCGTTGGCCTGGCAGCTGGGGCCGTCACTTTCCTGTAAGAGAAGCAGTGAATCTCTTTCCTGTTGGTGATCCTTCTCCTTAGGTCTGTAATTGACAGTCAAGAGGTGCCTGCCTGGGCTTCCCTGGTGGCGCAGTGGTTGAGAATCCGCCTGCCAATGCAGGGGACGCAGGTTCGTGCCCTGGTCCGGGAAGATCCCACATGCTGCGGAGCAACTATGCCCGTGCGCCACAACTACTGAGCCCACGTGCCACAACTACTGGAACCCGTGCTCCGCAACAAGAGAAGCCACCGCAATGAGAGGCCCGCGCACCGCAACGAAGAGCAGCCCCTGCTCGCCGCAACTAGAGAAAGCGCGCAGCAGCGAAGGCCCAACGCAGCCAAAACTAAATAAAATAAAATAAAAATAAAAAAGGTGCGAGAGCTCCCTCTGCTGGCCTCCCAACTCCATTTTAAACGAGGTTTTTCCCTTTATTAATTTTCACAAACTCAGTAATAAAAACAGTTAGAAAATGAGCAGAGGATGAACAGACATTTCTACGATAAAGATACACAAATGGCTGGTAAGCACACAAAAAGATGCTCAATACTGTTAGTCACTAGGGAAACGCAAATCAGTGGTATCATGAGATACCACTGCACACCTGCTAGGATGTCTATGGTCAGAAAAGAGAGGTAACTGTGAGGGCGTGGAGAAATTGGACCCTCATACAGTGCTGGTGGGAATGTAAAATGATGCAGTCACTTTGGAAAGTCTGGCAGTTCTTCAGAAGGCTAAACAGAGAGTAACCATATGACCCAGCAATTCCACCCCTAGGTATATGCCCAGGAGAAGCGAAAACGTGTCTACACAAAAACTTGTACGTGATTGTTTATAGCAGCGTTATTCTTAATAGCCAAGAAGTGAGAAAACACCCAAATGCCCACCAACTCATGAATGGATAAACAAAATGTGATATCTCAATACAGTGGATACATTAGAATTTATGAGAACATACAATGGAATATTATTTGGCAATAAAAAGCAGTGAAGTGTACTGATATGTGCTACAACACGTATGAACCTTGAAAACGTGATGCTGGAAGAAGCCAGACTCAAAAGATCACACAGTGCATGATTCTATTTATATGAAATGTCCAGAATAGGCAAATCCATAGAGGCAGAAAGTAGATTAGTGGTTGCCAGGGCCTGCAGAAGGGGGTAGTGGGTACTGCTAAAGGGTAGGGGGTTTCTTTATGGGGTGATGAAAATGTTCTAAACTTGATGTGGTGTTGGTTGCACAACTCTGAAAATATATTGTAAACCAATGAATTGTACACTTTAAATGGGTGAAGTGTACGTCATGTGAATTCTAATCAATAAAGCTGTTTATAGAAATGAACTGCCTGATTTGGTTAAACCACAGGTGATGTCACCGGCTAGTTGCAGCTTCTATTGCCATAGGTGGCCCTTGGGCATCAGGAGAAGCCCAAGACTTTGTAGCAGTCCGAATGGAATGAGGTGTGTGTGTGTTGGAGCTGCTGCTGGTGGCCTGAGACCCAGCAGGAGAGTCCAGCACCTGCCCACAGCCGCATGAGCATGTGGGATGGTGATGACAGACCAGCTGCAGGTCAGAGCGCCGGCTGCCCCCGCTGCTGGATTCAAGCAGTAGTGCTACACCGAGGGGACAGAAAGCAGAATGCCTGCCCCCCCACCGCCCCCCACAACTCCTGGGGTCTAAGGTGCTCCCTCCCCCGGAGTCAGAGCGCTGCCCTCTATCGCTGGCCATAAAGTCAGTGCATCACATTTCTGTGACTTTGTCTTTCCTCTGATCGCCCAGGCCGTCCATCCAGGTGAGGTCAGGTGTGAGTGGGATCCGGGCATTTTTGCACCTTGGCCTGCGAGGGCCACCATGAGGGCACTCAGCCACGTGGTCCCTGCCTTTGTAGTGTAGAGTCCTGCCAATCAACAAGAGGCTCCAGGGGGCTGAGCCAGAATTAAGTTTAAGCCCCCAGACCCCGTTTTGGCCATTCCCACTCAGGGATGGTCAGAGCAGAATCTCGAACTTTCTAAATAGGCCTACGTAATCCCTTATCATCCTGACATTTACTAGGGAAAGGTTGGCTGGCAGAGAGGAGGGAGGAGGTGAGAAGGGTGGAGTGGAAATCTTTGAGGCTGTCCCACCTCCTGGCAATACTGTGGTGCAGTGGGTAAGAATCCACCTGCCAATGCAGGGGACATGGGTTCGAGCCCTGGTCCGGGAAGATCCCACATGCTGTGGAGCAACTAAGCCCGTGTGCCACAACTACTGAAGCCCACGCGCCTAGGGCCCGTGCTCCTCAACGAGAGAAGCCACGGCAATGAGAAGCCTGCACACCGCAACGAAGAGTAGCCCCTGCTCGCCCTTGACTAGGGCCTTGACTAGGGCCCTTGCTGCATGGCCAGTGGCAACTGTGAAGGGATGGGAAAGCCAAACACAGGACACAGGGTAGTTTCAGAGGTGACAGAGTCAGCTGATGGGACAAGGACAGTGGGGCTGCAACCTGAGAATGTGGCGGCAGCCATTGGGCCCCGCTGGCAGCCCAGAGAGAGGCCCCAGTGTGCCCGGAGTGGCCCAGGCCCAGCAAGGAGGCCTCCTGCAATGCAGGACGAGCGCACAGATATGCTTCTCAGAGCCCCACGAGGCTGCACCAGTAGCTTGATTTCAGGGGTTACACCAGGGACCTCACTGTGGGCGTACCTGTGAGGGACCCAGAGACCAGTGGTGTGTTTGTCTGTGGAGCTGGGACCCAAAGTCTGCAGGCTGAAGTGTCCGCAGGGTAGACCAGACCACTGGGACGTTGGCAGCAGCCCAGTGACCCCGCTGGGCTTCAGCTTAGCTGACCCTTGGGGGAACCTCACAGGAGGGAGCTACACTGAGCTGGACTTTGCTTCAGGAGGCAGAATGGGGGGTAAAGTTTCCCCCTGCAAACAGGGACACCAGGGTCAGGGTGGCTGCACGCAGATGGGCTGTTTCAGTAGAATTGCCAGGTCGCCTGGCGTTTCCTCATTAGTCGCGGGATGTCAGGCTGAGCGACAAGGCCAGTGTCTGGCTCAGCGTTATGGCTGCTCCCGGGCCCAGCGCTTTAGCCAGGAGTTGGAGCTGCTGACCCCACGCCGCCTCTGGGTCCAGTGGTCACTGCCATCGCCGAAGGCGCGACTCTCGGGCTCCCTGCCAGGCTTCGCGCCTCTCCTGCCCTGCGGGAACCGGACGAGCTGAGCCCCCGCCCGGGACGGGCACGCACGGCGCCCCGGCGGCGCCCCGGCAGCTCCCGCAGCTCCTCCCCCGCTGCGCTGCGAGCGGGGCGCTTCATCCCGGCTCTTTCCCTGCGGGTGGCACCGCGACCAGCGTGAAGCGCGCGGGGCGGGATGGGGAAGGGGTGCGGGGGTGCGGAGGAGCTTGGGGAGGCGGCAGTCAGAGACGGGGGAAGGGCAGGGGGTGCTCCGCGGGTTGGGGGGTGCGGGGCTGGGGAGTGGAGAGCCCCGGGCCACGGGCCCAGCAAGCAGCAAGCAGCACGCAAGCCACCCTGCGCCGCTGCCGTCCCCCGGGGAGCGGGCCGTTACTAGCAGTCATGCCGCGGGCGCCTTGACCTGCTTGGCGGCCTGCTCAGGATCAGAAGCCGGTGAGCCTGCAGTCTGGGCGCAATGGGGGCGTTTTCAGAGGCCGCTTCGGGTCCATGGCGACACCTCTCCGCACGCCTTTCTTTTAAAGGGCAGGCATCCCTTGCATGCACGTTTCATTGGAGAGACGATCCCGTATTTATGCGACTGTTTCCTGTCTCCACTCACTGAGCTCCATGAGGGCTGGGATTCTGGCCCTGTTACTGCAGGGGTGAGGCTTCACAGCTTGATTATTTGCATAAGTACTGTCTTATTGCTTAAGAAGCAATTAGATTGCTAAATCCCTTTTCACATTCCAGGAAGTGGCTGGCACTGGGTGACTGGCAGCATCCTGGGAAGCTATTCTCTGCAAACAGGGATTCCAGGAAGGGGACAACAGGCACAGTTGGAGGTGGGTCTACTGCATCCAGTAAGCTGACCCTCCCCACTCCTGTCCACTCTCTGGCTCCCAAAATATTGGCAGCCAGGTCTATATGCTCCAGGCAGGAGACTGGAAGACTCTTCCCAGGGAGCATGACCAACCCAAGAGGAAAGACCTAGGGATATGGATGGAGGTTCCCCAAATAACAGCCTCCCCAGAATCAAGCTCAAATTTGACGAGCCCCACTCACAAACAGCCATCTGGTCTACCATTCCTCGTCACCAGCAGACAGGCAAACATAACCTGACATCTCAGAGAGCTTCCTCCTGGAAGACAGAGCCAAAAGAAACAGGAAGAAGAACCCAGAGCACAGCGACTGAGAGGAGCATAGCACCTCACGTCTCCAGATGAGCGAGGACAATCTCCCTGGAAGATGAAGCAAGAAGAGACCCTCCCCTTTCTAAAAAGAAGCATTTGTACAAGAAGAAAGGGCTCCTGGAAATGAACACTGTGACAGCAGAAACGAAAGCCTCAATGGAAGAAATCACACAGAAAGTGTCACCGGGTTGACGGGCGTTATAACAAAACAGCTCCAACCGAGGAGGTCAACGGAAGACCCGGACCAGCAATCTTGGTTCCGCGATAGTAAGCAAAGAATAGCAAACTACCGCTTTAAGCTTAAGCATAAAGCAAAGTTTATTTAAGCATAGGTACACTCTCAGAGAGTGCTGTCACCAGGTTGACGTGCGTTGTAACAAAATAGCTTCAGCCGAGGTCAACAGAAGACACAGACCAGCAATCTCTGTCCGCGATAGTAAGCAAACTACCACGTTAAGCTTAAGCATAAAGCAAAGTTTATTTAAGCATAGGTACACTCTCAGAGAGGGGGAGAGAGAGAGAGAGAGGGAAAGCGGGCTGTTTCTGAGAGCAGGCTGTTTCAGCGAAGTGAAGCAAGACCAAAGCAAAGTTTATCAAAGCAAAGGTACACTCTCAGAGAGAGAGAGAGTGGGCTGTTTCTGTGAATTGAAAGCAGCATTCCCGTACAGGCTTCAGGGCGCTTTTAAGGAGCATTTTGCAGGGAGGCGGGGGCAGTGACAGGGGATCATTATTTGATCGACAGTCCCGAGCTATGGAACAAGTGTACTGCTGCGCATATGCTCTCACCCTTCAGTCGCTAAGAAACGCCCACGGGGGTGGGGGCAAAACCATACACAGATTTTCTTATGATGATGGTATAATGAGTTTGGGTTTACTATAGGTTATACACCTGTCTGGTCTGGGCATGCGCAGCCCGGGGACGTTCCCTTGTGTTACTGTGCCCCTCTTTAACAGGATAAGCTGCCCACCATATGACCACAGTTTCAACTGTTCTGGGTGGGGTCGGGGAGAGTCCCCAGATGCTTGGGTGTGACTCGATTGCTTCTTGTCTTTCTCGCCACTGTCACCTCCTTGCTGCGAATGTCTGATTAACTACCTAACAAAAGGAGAGCAGAAACGTAAAGATGGGAAAGAGGAGAGAGCACATGTGAGCATTCAAGGGCCAGGCTCAAAGTCTGACAGCCTAAATTAAGGGCTTTAGGAAGAGGTAAGAGTAAACCCTCAAGAGTTTGCTTAGGGAGGAGTCATCAGGAGAAACAACTGATTAGGGAAATAATCAATGACATCATTTGCCAGGATTGAAGGACAGGAGTTTCCAGACTGAAGGCCCTCTGAGTGCCCAGCACAGTAAGTAACAACCGAGGCACATGGAAGCACCACGTGGTGAAACTTCAGGAGAAGATCTTAAAAACTTCCAGGGAGGAAAATGTCCCCACTGCTTGTAAAGGATTAGAAATTAGAATGGCTGTGGATTTCTTCACAACACTCCTAGGAGGGAGGAGAAAGGGAGCAATGCCTTCAGAGTTTGAAGGAAGAGGATTCTGACCTAGAATTCTATGTCCCGGCAAACTACAAATCAAGTATGAGGGCAAAATGAAGACATCTTCAGCTTTGCAATATCTTTAAAAAAAATGATCTCCCAGACACCTCTTTTCAGCTTCACCAAAACAGGAAAGTGAATCCAAGAACAAGGATATATGGCTGAGGAGGGCAACACAGGGAGAGAGAAGGGCTCCTCCTGGAGAAGGAGGAACACCCCAAACAGAAAGACTACCTGCCCAGCCTGGAGCTAACTCCCCTCCCCGACTACCCTCACCCCACAGGGAACAGGTGGCCACGGAAGTCCACGGAGGCACGGGTGCGCCGTGGTTTGGAGCAGCAGTACCCAAGTGTGGCTGAGAAGGAATGATGTGCCCTAACTGGGTTTACAGGGAAGCCTGAGGACCCTTTTAGCAGAAGGCAGGAGCTTTCTAATCCCTGCAAGGCAGTAGGCGAGACCTGCCGGAACGAGAGGAATTCTCCAGAAATGCCTGCAGGCTTGAATATGTCTTCCTCTCCTGGGGCCGGAGGGGGAGGGAGGGACGTAAGACTTGTTTCTCCATTTACCGTTTATCTTGAACTTTGTATTTCATGTGTGTTGCATCCTGTGTTTGTAGACTTGTGACTGTGTATACACACACACACACACACACACACAAAGTGTCGTCGCCTGGAGGCTTTCTCCCCGTCCCGCCCTGACATCTCAGCACCCACCGTCCACGCGCTCCACCGGGTCGGGAGGTGACGGCGCTCGCCTCCGCGTCTGAAGCTAGAAGGAGGCGCCTCCTCCGCCTTCTGGTCGCCGTCCCCACGTCTCCTTAGGAAGAGGACACAACCCGACTGGCCAGCCGGCCGCCCCGATTCTCCCTCGGTGGGGACGCTTGCCCACACCGGCCGGCACCGGGGGATACTCACGGACACTTCCGCACTCGCCCTCGCCCTCCCCGGCGGCCCTCCGCCACCATCCTAGGGCGTGGGCCAGACCCATAGGGGCAGCCCCAGGCCCAACCCAGAGGGGCGCGCGGAGCCAAGGGGGGCCGACGCGGGGGACGGCCTTGTCCCACGCCCCTTGCTCCACCTCCGGTCCCGCCTTCCGCCCCGCCCCGGGCCCCCTTCCTCCTCTGGCCCCGCCCCGCGGCCCCATCCGCCTCCGGCCCCGCCCCGAGCCCCCTTCAAACTCCGGCCCCGCCCCGCGTCCCGGGCCAGCTTCGTGTCTCTTCCTGGCTCTCCGAGCCTCCGAGCGGCGCGGACGCGCGGGAACTGCCCGGGACGGCGCGATGCAGTCGAGTGGCCGTCAGGCGGAGGCCCCGGGCCGCGGCCCGCGGGTGCTGGTGGTGGGCGGCGGCATCGCGGGGCTGGGCGCGGCGCAGAGGCTCTGCTGCCACCCGGCGTTCCCGCACCTGCGGGTTCTGGAGGCCACGGCCCGCGCCGGCGGCCGCATCCGCTCGGAGCGCAGCTTCGGTAACAGCCCTCCCGGAACTCCTTCCCGGAACTCCTTCCCGGAACCCCTTCCCAGAGCCCAATCCGTGCCGCCAGAGCTCTGCCGTCTCCTGGCTCGGCCTGCGTCCGGGGTTAAGCGACCCGGAACCCTTATCTGGCCCGTTGAGTGAATCCTCGCACTGCTTCAGTTAATTAACCGAAGTTCACTGGTCCCCGAAACTCAGCTGCCCGCATGAGCAGGGCCGGCCCCTGCCGTGCGTGGGGAACCCGTGGCTCTGCACAGTTGCCCCCGGTTCTGGCCCCGCAGGTAGCTCCGCCTCCAGCCTCCAGCCTCCAGGTCGCCCCTCCCGGTGTGCCCCTTAAACTAGGTCTGATGGGCCCTGCCGGGAGAGTCTGTGGTCCTCAGGGACCGTGCGGGCCTCTGGCAGAGTTTCAGAGCATATTTGGGAAGGGCAGGGCTCCGTGTACAGAAGAAGGGCTCAGGGGAGGGAGCCTCACAATGGCCTCTCCTGCTCCCTCCCAGGTGGTGTGGTGGAGGTGGGCGCTCACTGGATCCATGGGCCCTCGCAGGGCAACCCCGTCTTCCAGCTGGCTGCCAAGTACGGGCTGCTGGGGGAGAAGGCATTGTCGGAGGAGAACCAGCTAATCGAGACCGGGGGTCACGTGGGCCTGCCCTCTGTGTCCTATGCCAGCTCCGGGGGAAGTGTGAGCCTTGAGCTGGTGGCGGAGATGGCCAGACTGTTCTACAGTCTCACAGACCAGACCAGGGAGTTCCTGCACGCGGCCGAGACCCCCACCCCCAGCGTCGGGGAGTACCTCAAGAAGGAGATCCGCCAGCACATGGCCGGCTGGACAGAGGAGGAGGAGACCAAGAGGCTCAAGCTGGCCATCCTGAACAACTTGTTCAACGTGGAGTGCTGTGTGAGCGGTACCCACAGCATGGACCTGGTGGCCCTCGCACCTTTCGGGGAGTACACTGTACTGCCAGGGTTGGACTGCACCTTTCCTAGGTATGTGCGTGCCCCTCCCACCCAGACAGTCCTCCATGTACCCAGACCCCTCCGTGCCTCCCAGGGGTCCCCCATGCACCCCAAGTACCCCCATGCAGCCCAGGGGTCCCTACCCGTACCTCAGGCCAAGCTTTGGCAGGCAGGGGATGGGTGGGAGAGACGGGGCTGTTTGTCTTCCTTGTTTTAGGGAGATTGGTCATTTACTTCCCTAGTTTTGCTCACTTATGAAAAAGAAAAGAATTGTTCTCAAAAACAAGTGATTAAAAGAAGGAAGCGGGGCTTCCCTGGTGGCGCAGTGGTTGAGACTCTGCCTGCCGATAAGTTCTGTATTAAATAATAGTATTAGTTATGTTGTAAATATGAAGAAACAATGAAAGTACAGTTCAGTGTTGGACCTCCATGTTCAGTAAAACAGAAAAAAAAAAACCCACTCTTGGGCTTCCCTGGTGGCGCAGTGGTTGAGAGTCCGCCTGCCGATGTGGGGGGCACGGGTTCGTGCCCCGGTCCGGGAGGGTCCCACATGAAGCGGAGCGGCTGGGCCCGTGAGCCATGGCCGCTGAGCCTGCGCGTCCGGAGCCTGTGCTCCGCAACGGGAGAGGCCACAGCAGTGAGAGAGAGGCCCACGTACCGCAAAAAAAAAAAAAAAAAAAAAAAGAAGGAAATGCATCTTGTAATGCTTTGTTCCTCCCACGTTTAGGAGACCTCCTGCTTGTAAGCACTGTGCGGGGGCTTCGACCTCAGAGATGGGCAGACAGGCCCTCCTCTGTGTCGGTGTGGCTGTTCCCCCATGGGGCACTCACAAGACTCTCCAGGACTGCCCTGCACAGGGAGGGCACTGTGACCAGGCAGATGCCCAGAACAAGAGCCCTGGGCTTGGTGAGGAGGGACCTGCTCTCCACAGATTACCTGGGGAGCTTTGCATCCCTTTGCTCACTTAATCCTCCCATGCGACCCCCCTCCCTCCCTGCTCTCCTCCCTGGCTGAGCCAGGCAGGCCCCCAGGCCAAGACCACAGCCCGTTGCAGCTCCTTGATCGGGTGTGAGCTTGGAGGGCTTGTTTCAGAGACTCACCTCCAGGGCCTGGTCCTAACCACGGGACACCTCTGTCTCTCCCAGGGGCTACCAAGGACTCACAGACTGCATCATGGCCTCCTTGCCCAAGGACGTGATGGTTTTTAACAAGCCAGTGAAGACCATTCACTGGAATGGGTCCTTCGAGGAAGCTTCTGCTCCTGGGGAGACGTTTCCGGTGCTGGTGGAATGTGAGGATGGAGGCTGCTTCCCAGCGCATCACGTGGTCGTCACTGTGCCGTTAGGTAAAGCCCCTCCAGTTCCCATCCCAGGGGCCCCTGGCCTCTGGCTTTCTTCAGCCTCATTGGCTCTGGGGTGTTTGTTGGCTGCTAAGCGCACGTTTTCATTCTGAGTTTGGGATAGAGTTACTCGGTTGTGCTTTGTAGCAGTCGAGTGCTTTGGAATAAAGTTTCACAGAAAGAGAAAACGCAGGGCAGCAAGTGTCTTGCTCCTTTTGGAGGTAATTTATGGAAAGGTTGGGAGGTTCACCAAACTGCTTCCTTAGCGGTGGAGAGGGCGTGAAAGCCAGGTCTCGAGTTTAGGTCCCGGTGGTAATCGAGGAAGGAGTCGTGCGTATAATCCTATTTAATTCCAGATCTGATGCTTTAGACGCAAGTCTTGGAGTAGGAGCGGGCAAGTGGGCAAAAGGTGGAGACGGTTGAAAGCAAGTCTGTGCCGGCTCATCTCATTTACTCCTGAGGCAGCTGGGGACACATCTGCCCCATCCCCATTTGACAAATGTGAACAGAGATAAGTCACTTAATCGCCCAAGTTCACAAAGCTAGCAGGTGCCAGAGTGGATGGAAGATGAAGGGCAAGAGTCTCCCCCCACCTCCCCCACCCCCATCCCCACCCCAAGGGCGGTGGCCGCATGTCCTGCCTGTCCCCTCGCGAGAGTCGGGTATGGATAAGCTTGCTCAGTGCCCGGCTCCTTTTTCCCACAATGGAATCCCACCAGACATGTTAGCGCAGTGTTCTGCTGCCCCTTCGTTTCCGAATCAGCACAGACAGGTCTATCGTGGTGTTTTTTCTTTTACATGGACGGCCTCGTTCATGCACAATTGTGGTGCGTGGGTCACTGAAGCTGCTGCAGTCAGTAGGTGCATCGCTACGGCTGTGTGGTCGCTGTTCACAGGGGGCCAGGCACCTGTTCCGTTTGTTCTTTACAGCCACACTGTGTTTTCTCGTATGTAGGTGTCGTTACTTGATACTGATGCAAATTTAGATGGTTTTCACTTGTCCTGTTGCACACAGTGTTGTACACATGTGTGTTTAAAAACACTCGTGGGCACATATGTGTAGGAGCAATTCCAGTAGGAGGAACTACTGAGTTGAAGCTCTGCACCGAGAGGACGGCCGTGGAGGGACGGTCCCCTCTGTGGATGCTCACGGCTGGTGCCTTGTTTCCTGTGGGGTTGTTCGTCCTTTTCTTGCAGACCCGCGAGGTTGGCTTGAGCTGCGAGTATTTCATGTCCTTGCGGTTTGACTTTGGCCTGAACCTGCTTAATTTCCAGGTGGCTTCTGGGTAAAGCCGGCGTGTCTCGCCGCCGCTGCAGGCTAACCTTGGGCAGACTGAGACGCAGAAGAGGCTCAGGAGGGAGAACTGTCCCCACAGAGGAGGCTGGGGCTGCGACCTGCTCCTGCCTGGCCAGGTGTTCATGGGGCCTGTCGTGTCCCTCCACTGAGGTGCTGGCCAGGATTCCCGATGGCCAGCCTGCGTGGGTCCCAGACGCCTCTTTCTCTGACTGCTGTGACGGGGTCAGGGTGCCTTCCCGTGGCTGTCAGTTCTGGTTTAAGCGATTGACGTGGTGTAAACCGAGTCTACTTATGAATTCCAGGTTTTCTTAAAGAACGTCTGGACACCTTCTTTGAGCCGCCACTGCCCACCGAGAAGGCGGAAGCGATCAGGAGACTAGGCTTTGGGACCAACAATAAAATCTTCCTGGAGTTTGAGGAGCCTTTCTGGCAGCCAGACTGCCAGCACATCCAGGTGGTGTGGAGAGACACGTCGCCCCTGGAGGATGCCGCGCCCAAGTTGCAGGATGCCTGGTTCAAGAAGCTTATTGGCTTTTGGGTCCTGCCTTCCTTCGGGTACGTGCTCTTCCCAGGTTCTCTGGGGAAGCCTGGTGTGAGCTCTGCGTGGGGTCCAGCGCCATGTCGATTCTCTGTGAGGTGTTTCTGGAGGGTTTGAATGGGTAGGGACCCCAAGGGCACCTTAAGTGGTGAGACAGACACCCTGGGCCCACCCCTTGCAGGGACAGATGGAGACCCACTGTGTGCAGCTTGTCAGCATCTCTCGGGACCTGGAACGTGCAATGAATACTTGCAGTTGTTTTCCTTGTAAGAGACACACTTTGCTATTTATGAGAAAGTGTCTGCCAGATACCCAGGCCCGAATGCCTCGGGCAGCCGAGCCAGGGTCTGCGTGGTATGCCCCGTCCCCTCCGGCCCGTCACATGGGGTACTAGAAAGACACGCACCCGAGGGTCAGGACTTGATACAGTTAGTGACTCGCTGCCTCACGGGACACTGCAGCGGTGGGGCATTTCCCAGTGTGTGTGGGCGGCAGGGAAGCCACCGGCTCTGCTCATAGGTTCTGTTGAGTCCCCGACTGTGCTGGGGGTGGCCGTCCCCACCGGCGCTCAGTGGTGGAGACAGAAGGAACCGTCTCAGTGCCCCGAGAGTTCTGGCCTTGCAGACCCCGTGTCGAGGGGCCCGGGGAGCTCGCGGCCACACTGGCGCAGCCACCGGCCCGGGGGGAGGCCGTCTGGGTGTCGCGGGTCCAGCGATGCTTCTCTCCAGCAGGGCCAGCCAGGTGCTCTGCGGCTTCATTGCGGGGCTCGAGTCTGAGTTCATGGAGACGCTGTCGGACGAGGACGTGCTCCTGTCTCTGACACAGGTGCTCCGCAGCGTGACAGGTACTGACTGCGGGGCCATGCCGCCTCCTGCCCTGGTGGCTGGTCTCTGACAGGAACCAAACCTCTCACCAGAGAGGAACTGGGTTCAGCCCTGAGTGGCCGGGGACTGTCCTTCCCGTTAGTGCATCACTAAGATTTCTTGTCTCTGAGGGACACTTCCCACTTCTCTTTTCTAAAATCTGCCGCCAAGATGAACGCGATTGTTCCTAATCAGGGCTTCATAGACAAGACGCTGAGGCTTGGGAAAGGCGGCGGTGCCTGTCGGGGGCTCTGCTTCCAGGGCCTCCTGAGGGGAGCCCCTTACTAACACCCTGTGGGCCTTGGTTTTCTCCCGGGCGCGTCTCTCACTTTTAGCTGAGAAATCCTTCAGGTGAGAGGCTCCTTGTTGTTGTTGTTGTTGTTGTTTTAAAAAATTAATTAATTAATTTACTTTTGGCTGCGTTGGGTCTTCATTGCTGCGCGGGCTTTGTCTAGTTGCGGCGAGCGGGGGCTACTCTTCGTTGCGGTGCGCGGGCCTCTCATTGCGGTGGCTTCTCGATGCGGAGCGCGGGCTCTAGGCGCGTGGGCTTCAGTAGTTGTGGCACGCGGGCTTCAGTAGTTGTGGTACGCAGGCTCAGTGGTTGTGGCACGTGGGCTCAGTAGTTGTGGCTCACGGGCTTAGTTGCTCGCGGCATGTGGGATCTTCCCGGACCAGGGCTCGAACCCGTGTCCCCTGCATTGGCAGGCGGATTCTTAACCCCTGCGCCACCAGGGAAGTCCCGGAGGCTCCTTGTTAATGCGAGTGTCTCTTGGTCTAGGGAACCCCCGGCTCCCCGCGCCCAGGAGTGTGCTGAGGTCCCGCTGGCACAGTGCCCCATACACCCGGGGCTCCTACAGCTACGTGGCCGTGGGCAGCTCCGGGGATGACATGGACCTGCTGGCCCAGCCCCTCCCTGCGGATGGCAGGGATGCCCAGGTAGGATGCAGCTGCCTGGCGAGGGCACTGGGGTCCCGCTGAAAGCCCAGGGCCCGGGACAGGCCTCACGAAGGCCAGGGCTGCTGGGTGCGATCAAGTGGGGGGCTGGGACCCCGAGACGCAGAGTCCATTTTCTTTTTGAAACTAACAGTAATTTTAAAATGTGTTATTTTTATCAGAATTATACATACATGTGGCTTAAACTGTCAGAGGATTCTATGATGCTGGCTAACAAAATAAAATAAAAACAAAATACAGCACTCTGGTGGGGGGCACGCCGTTGCCCCTTCCCAGACTGTTCTTCAGGCTGATACTGATCTCTAAATAACAGGCTTATGCTACCACTGTTTTAAACCC
The DNA here is from genome assembly GCF_002837175.3 of Physeter macrocephalus. Lineage (NCBI taxonomy): Eukaryota > Metazoa > Chordata > Mammalia > Artiodactyla > Physeteridae > Physeter > Physeter macrocephalus. Next base: position 84,688,456 of record NC_041233.1, read on the forward strand.
ATTTTATAAAATCGAAGTATAGTTGATTTACAACGTTGCGTTAGTTTCAGGTGTACAGCAAAGTCAGATACACACACACACACACACACACACACACACACGTATTCTCAGGTTCTTTTCCATTATAGTGCTACCACTTTTTTTTTTTTTTTTTTTTTTTTTGCGGTACGCGGGCCTCTCACTGTTGTGGCCTCTCCCGTTGCGGAGCACAGGCTCCGGACGCGCAGGCTCAGCGTCCATGGCTCACGGGCCCAGCCGCTCCGCGGCATGTGGGATCTTCCCGGACCGGGGCACGAACCCGCGTCCCCTGCATCGACAGGCGG
>NC_041233.1:84688963-84721896 GCF_002837175.3 Physeter macrocephalus
TCCATGGCTCACGGGCCCAGCCGCCCCGCGGCATGTGGGATCTTCCCGGACCGGGGCACGAACCCGCGTCCCCTGCATCGACAGGCGGACTCTCAACCACTGCGCCACCAGGGAAGCCAGTGCTACCACTTTTTACAAAACATCTAATTGTGTAAAACTTTAAATGTTACAAAGGTTGGCAGAACCTTTGGGTTCCTGTCTCCAGCTTCACAGCTGTCTGTTCCTGGTGTCTCACTGCCCTGGCCTCACCCATGCCTGTTACTAGGCATGTCCCCCAGGTGATGTCATTTTATTTGCAGATATTTCAGTGTGCGTCTCTAAAAGATCAAGCACACAGCACTGTTATCACACTTAAAAATTCACAATAATTGCTCCACATCATGCAACATTCTGTGTTCAGTTTTCTAAGTGCCTTTTTTTTTTTTGGCTGCGCCTCGAGGCACGTGGGATCTTAGTTCCCCGACCAGGGATCGAACCTGCGCCCCCTGCACTGGAAGCGTGAAGTCTTAACCACTGGACCACCAGGGAAGTCCCTCTAAGTGCTCTTTGATTTTTCAGTTTTAAGAATTACTGATTGAATTCTGACCATGGCACATAAAGCTTTAGCTTTCTTGCACTCATCTGCCCACCCAGCCCTCAGACCTCTCCCCACCCTTCAAGGTGTGATGCAGTAATTTTGCTAAGACTGCTATTCACTGTTCACACATCCTGTTTGCCGTGGGCACTCTCCACACCTGAGCTGGCGAGGGTGCCTTGGTTTCTTTTCCAGCGGTGGAAACAACCACTTCTCTGGGCCTATGGATTCTGTAGGTGGGCACCGTGGGACGGTTGTTTCTGCCCCACGACATCTGGGGTCTCAGCTGGGAAGATGACGGGCTTGGGGTGACTCAGGGCTGGGGCCGGGGTCATCTGAGGCTGCTTCTCTCACGTCTGCCCTGAGCATGCCTGGGGCGCTGGCTGGAGCACCTGGCCCAGGCCTCCCCGTGCGGCTTGGGCTTCCTCACAGAGTGGTGGCTGTCACGCTGCCCTGTGGCTGCCTGGGGCTCCAGCGCTGGCCTTCCGGGGAGGGGCAGCTGCTTCGCTCCAGTGACGGAGCTGGGAAGTCAGGAAGCACCACTCCTGCCACACCTGCTGGACAAAGTGGTCAGGAGCCCGCCCAGATTCAAGGGGCCGGACGCAGACCGCACCTCCTATGGGAGGGGTGTCCAAGGATTTACCGCCGTGTAAAAGCCCCACGTTGGGTGTAAATGCTAGTTGGAGAGCCACGTCCCTTAGGGTTTTGAAGAGGTTCTCCAGTGTTGCTGCTGGAAGCCTGAGGCCGTTCTGATGCCTTTCTTCCCTGTGTCACCTGGTTTTCAAGTCTCTGAGGAAGTTTGAACGAGCAAGAAGCCCCGCGAGCCCAGCGGTGCAGCCCTCTGGCACATATTTACTCATCTGGGATGCTCTCGAATTATCTCATCATGTTTTTTTTTTTCCTTTTTCTTTTTCTGGATTTCTGGTTGGATGGTGGGCTTCTGAGTTGGCCCTTGAATTTTCTTATCTTCTTCCTGTTGATTTCCGTCTTTTTGGTTTTTCGCTGTGTTTGGGGAGGAGCGTGTGAGGCTTGTGGCCGACCCCTGGCACCCACCCTAAGCCCACCCTTCTTTGCAGCTCCAGGTCCTGTTTGCAGGGGAAGCCACACACCGGACGTTTTATTCCACCACGCACGGGGCTCTGCTGTCCGGCTGGAGGGAGGCTGACCGGCTCATCGCTCTGTGGGATTCGCAGGCACAGCGGCCTGAGCCCGGCTCTGAGCTCGGCTCTGCTCCCGGGGTTCCCGGGTCCCCGAGAGGCTGGCCCCACCCTTTCCTTTGATGGACAGGGTTCAGTCGGGCTTGGGATTTGGGATGTTAATGTCACTGGGGTCAGCTCCCTCCTTTCCCAAGTCGCTGGAGTCCAGCCAGGGCTGAGCTTGAGCGGAGCACGAAGTCTTCCTGGAGAAGGGAGATGCGGGATGCTGCTGCCGATGCGGTTGGAAGAACATAAAGTGTGTAACAGCGTCCTTTGTCCAGAGTCATCCTTATGCCTCGGAGCTGCAGCATGGGTTGCTCTGTCCTCGTCATGCCCCGGGCTCCGGTCACTGCAGGGCCCTGTGCCCCCAGCACGTGGCCCGCCTACCCCGGCCACCCTGGACCCTGGGTGTGTTCACGGGTCCCTGAACTCTCGTTGCTGGCGGCAGCAGAGCCAGTGGACCTCCCCGTTGTTCAGGCACTGGCTGCCCTACGGTCTGGGCGAGGGCCAGCGAGTGTGAGACAGGAGTGCGCGGGGGAGGGGGCGCCCTGTTCTGACCCAAGGGCCCAGGGCTTTCTGGAGGAGGTGAACAGTGAGGCCTGAAGGGTGCAGAGGAGTGGGTGCCCTGGGCGGCGCTGGGGTGCGCGTGTGAGGGTGCCCTGGGTGGCGCTGGGATAAATGTGGGGGGCGTGTCGGGGGCCTGGGTGCTGTGCTCAGCTTCTCCCATCTTCCCTCGCTGCATCCTCTGAGCCCCAGGGAATGGGCTGCACGGCTCCCATCTCACAGCTGAGGAAAGGACAGAAGCCTCAGGTGAGGGTGGCAATGGCCAGTCTCACGGCTGCCACGGCAGAGCTTGCGCGTCTTTCCAGGACCGTCCCGGGGAGGCGGTGCGGCTGGAGGCTAGCCTGTGGAGGGAGGCGCAGGAGCTGCAGAGGCCGGGACTCCATGTGGCAGGCATGGGGCCCACTGGCCTGGCACCCACCGGCCTGGTGCCCACCTCGAGGGTAGTGGCTGCTGACCCTCCTCAGACCTTGGGCTGCAGGGTGTGTCCTGCTTCGGGTTGGGGCCCTGGCTCCCTGGAGGAGCATATGCGTGCCTGGAGAACTGCCTCTGGGCTTCTCTTCAGCCCCAAGTGGCCAGGCTCTGGGCCATGGTGCCAGACTCGCCCTCCGCCCTCCAGCCTGGCACCTTCTTGTCGACTTCTCATCTTGGGCCAAATCGCCCTCCCGGGGACCTCCCTCTGCCTCCGGAGGTCTGTCTGTGTGTCCACTGCTTTGGGTCCCTGGAGTTGCCTCACTTGCGGCACCTGCCTGTCAGACAGCTGTGAGAGAAATCTGGGCTTCAGGAGGGTTTTTGTTTTCGTTCTTTGGTCCTAGGGCCGTGGAAGAACACAGCGTGCATCAGCCACAGAGTTCTGTGTGGTTGACGTCTCAGGTTTCATGCGTCTGGGTGCAGGACTCAGGCTGTCTGGGCTGGCTCAGGAGGGCTGCTGGGACGCCTGGCTGGAGGCCCAGGTGGTCTCAGTCAGCCACCTGGAGGGCTTGTCTCAGCCCCAGGAACCATTAGCCCTGAGTATTAGGAGGTTTAAGGCCATCAAGATGACAGTAATGATATCTTTGTGCTGAGAATCTGAGCATCTTTGGAGTTTCAGGAGATTGTTTAAAAAATTCCATTAGGGCTTCCCTGGTGGCGCAGTGGTTAAGAATCCGCCCGCCAATGCAGGGGACATGGGTTCGAGCCCTGGTCCGGGAAGATCCCACATGCCACAGAGCAACTAAACCTGTGCGCCACAACTACTGAGCTTGCGCTCTAGAGCCCGCGAGCCACAACTACTGAGCCCATGTGCCACAACTACTGAAGCCCACACGCCTAGAACCCGTGCTCCACAACAACAGAAGCCACCGTAATGAGAGGCCCATGCACCGCAATGAAGAGTAGTCCCCGCTCACCGCAACTAGAGAAAGCCCACGTGCAGCAACGAAGACCCAACGCAGACAAAAAAAAAAAAAAAAAAAAAAATTTCCATTAGCGTCATACTCTTGTAACTCGAAGTGCAGTGAGTAGTTGCTCAGACTTGAGATATAAAGTTAAGATCTGGTGGCCTAGTGGTTAGGACTCTGGGCTTCCACTGCCATGTCCCAGGTTCAACCCCTGATTGCACAACTGAGATCCTGCAAGCCATGAGGCGCGGCCAAAAAAAAAAAAAAGGTTAAACTCTGACTACATTTATACAGAGTATTGGAACAGTGAAGGGAATTTTGAGGCTCTTTGTACTAATAGGTTTAATTTAGCAGAACTGAAGTCAGTTTTTGCAAAGGGTTTTTTTGTTACATTAAAATCCAGAGTACTTAGGAAAGGATGTTACAGTTCTAAGTTAAATTTTAAATATCTGAAAAATTTTGACCAAGTTTGTAAAAAGGGACCAAACTGACAGTGGACTGCTAAATTTTGTTACTTATGCTCAGGATACGCTTAGGAAGAACCAGGATTTTTTTTTTTTTTCAGGATTTTTTAATTTAATGAATTACTAAACTCTGGACCCCGATAACCCCCCGGGACTGCGTGGGTCCGCCCCTGGCTCGGAGCCACGCCCCTGGCGCATAGCCCCGCCCACAGCCCCGCCCTCGAGCCTCCGCCCCCTCTCGGAGTCCGCCGCTAGAGGCAGAGTCGTGCGCGCACGCGCGGGCCGCGCTGCGGAAGCTTGGAGCGTCGGAACCCTTGTGCGGGTCGCGGGCCCGGCGGAGAAGTCCGCTGATGGAGCGGTCCGCGGCGCTGCGCGGCGCTCGGGACGCGGCGCCATGAGGCTCACCGCCCGCGCGCTGTGCGGCGCCGCCCGGGCCGCCTGGCGGGAGAGCTTCCCCCTAGACGGCCGCGACGTGGCGCGCTGGTTCCCGGGCCACATGGCCAAGGGTGAGTAAGGCGGGACGCGGCGGGGCCCGCGCTGTTTACCCGGCTCTTCGCGGGTCGCCCGCCAGCGGGGAGGGCGAGGGTCGCAAGGCCTTTCTGCCACTCGGTCCCGAAGCCTCAGTTTACGAGTCTGCTTTGGAGAAGAGAAACTCTTGACGTTACTTTGGAGACTAGATGAGGTAGGGGTAGGAAAGCACTTTCCAAGTTGTATTCAGCTATTCAGTCACCTCAAAACCTTTGAGACGTAGATCGAGTTTGTTGTCTCTGCCGAAACCTCTCTGGGAGTTTCTTACTGTTTATTTGTCAAAGTTTGGCCCCAAGAAGACATGGAGGACGGGTCCAGCCCTTCCCCGTGTGACGGATTGCCACGCGCCCCTGCGCCCGGCCCCGTTGGCGCCTGCTCTGCCGGGCTCGGTGACGGGTGCTCCGCGCGTCGGTGCTCGGGAGGGACGGGGCGCCCGCGGGGGGCGGCATGTGGGGTGAGGTGAGATGTCTGAGGATGTGCGTAAGTGACAGGGCTTGGCTGTGGGAGGGGAGGCTGAGGAGCGGTGTCACTGCTGAGCTGCCGGAAGAGGAGCATTGTTGCTTTTGTTGTGTGTGGCGTTCCTAGTTCGGGGTGAGTTCAGTGCCTTGTGTGTGCGTCGTCCAGGGTGAGTGGCTGAGGTTGGTACCTACACCATCGTCATCGCCACACAGTATTGAGGGCCCCGTGAGTCAGTTAGTCAGTATTTCTCTGCTTTATAGATCAAGACCCATAGAGGTTAAATATTCCACCTAGAGTCGCCCACTTATGGAAGTGGTGTAGACGGATGGGCTCTGACCTCACCCTGTGATGTGCAGGTGTCCCTCAGGCAGGGACCTGAGCTTTTCTCTCCTCAGCCACCAGGGTTGAATTTGAAGGAGACACAGTTATTGTTTAATAGAGCAGTGCACTCAGATGTATTCATTTTAGGTTGTTTATGATGGTGTGTCATTCTTGACAGTTCAGCTTAAATCTTCTACCTCTCTTAAAAGGCCATGGACCCCTTTCTTCCCTGAAGCGTCCTTCCTCTGTTTTCCAGGGCTGAAGAAGATGCAGAGCAGCCTAAAGCTGGTGGACTGTATCATCGAGGTCCATGATGCCCGGATATCCTTTTGTGGTTGTGACATTGTGACTTATAATAAGCATTACATACTTGGTCTTTGTCCTGGTTCTGGCACAGAGCTGCTGAAAGTCTTGGAATTTCCTAAGTGAGGAGCTTGTTAAGGTGTCTTTTGTTGTGTTAATGAGGTGATTTTGGAAAAGACCCTAAGTCACCTAAGGTGGGGAGCTGGTTGCTGGGGGAACCAACCTTGATATGGGAGCGATAGAACTTTCAGTCCTACCCTCTGACCTTACGGAAAGGAGAGGGGCTGGAGATTGAGTTCAGTCACCCAAGGCCAATGATTCATTCTGTCCTACCTGTGTAATGAAGCCGCTGTAAAAACCCAAAAGGTTGAGGGGTGGGCTGGGGACAGCTTCTGGGTTGGAGAGTGTGTGGAGTTGCAGGCATAGTGGCATAGAGAGGGAATGGAAGCTCCGGGTCCCTTCCCCATCCCTCGCCCTATACATGTCTTCCATCTGGCTATCCAGAGTTATGTCTTCTTATAATAAGTCTGATCTAGTAAGTAAAATGTTTCTCTTAATTCCTTGAGCCAATCTAGCAGACTAATATTGCTAGAACCCAAGGAGGGGGTCGTGGGAACCCTCCTTCCATAGCCCGTTGGTCAGACAGCCTGTTGGTTGTCAGCAGGTGACAACCTCGACTTGCGATTGGTGTCTGAAGTGGGGGGTGGTAGCAGTCCTGAGCCCTTAACCTGTGGGGTCTGATGTCATCTCCAGGTAGACAGTGGCAGAATTGAGTTGAATAGTAGGACACCCAGCTGGTGGTGGTGGAGAATTGCGTGGTGGCGAGGGACGCCCCCCAAGCCCATTGGCATTGGGTGCAGAATTGTAGTGGAGGGGAGACCCTCCTGGGTCGGGCAGCGCTCGCGACAGCAGGAAGCATTCCTGGCTTGCTCCCTTGTTTCCGTCTACCTCCTCTGGTCCCTGCTCTGGGCTGGTCAGCACCACCGTGGTCAGCAGCGCCCCCTGTCATAATTATTGGCATTTGAAACAGTGGTTCTCAGTCCTCGTTACGCACGAGAATTCCCCCAGGAGGCTTTTGAAAATACCGATATCTGGGCCCCTTTACAGGCCAGTGAATCAGAATCTCTGGTGTGGGGCCCAGAAAGCTCCCCTTTGATAAGCAGGTGGCATCATTTCTCTCAGACCTCTGCCCGGCGCGCCCAGGCCTTCCAACCCAGTCCAGGTGGGATATGAAACCTCCATTAAAACGTTCCTGCCAACCAGACTTTTCTTGCTATACTTGAGGCGTGGATTGGCAAGATGTAACCATCTCGCTCAGTGATGAGTATACTTTTCAGAGCCTGCTTTTGTTGTACTCATTTGAGCCGTGTTTAGATTCTCCTTGTACGGCGAAGGTGTTGGCTTGAGAGTCATTGCCATCTCTAGGGTGGAGGGCGAGGGACTGTTTTCTCTGTTTCAGAGGCCTGTGGGAATTTCTCTACCGTAGGCTCAATGTATCAGTTTGTACACTACCTCATGCCAGTCAAAAGGGCTTACTGGCAATTATATGTCTGATTATTGAAAAACAATGAAACCTGCCCTTACTGCTCTGTGTGCTGTGATGAGAGGCCACCTCTGCTCTTTTAGTCTCTAGACGTTCTGATTTCTCCTCCAGGTTGGCTCCGTGAGGGAGTCTGGAGGCTTTCAGCTCTATGAATTAGCACAGGCTTGGTTAACCTCTGAGGGAAGAGGGCTGTTTACGGAAAGTCCCTTTGTTGTGTGGGTGAGGACACAGCACTTGACTGGGTGCCTGGACCCAGGGCACGTCGAGGCCTTGGCCTCGTAGTAGACAAGCACCAGGTAGGGGCCGAGTGCTCATGAGATGAAGACACAGACAGACCTCCCTCCTGCCTGGGTCCGTGTCACAGGAGGTGGCACTTGACAGTGAGTGCCAAGCGCCCCTGGCTGAGGGAAGGGCCTGCCCATGGCAGCAAGGAGGCAGGTTCACTGGAGGTCTCCATGGCAACTCCAGAGGGTGGCAGCGGTGGGTGACGGTGGTGGGTGCTGGTGGGGGTCTGACATATACTACTCAGGACTCTGGGAGGTACTTGTTTTTGAGCCATCAGATCATTTTGGCAACCGAACAATGGTCTAGTCGTAAAACCTTCCAGTGAGCTTTGTTTTTTGTTTTTGCCACCGTCGTTCCTGTTTGAGAAGCCACGTGAGAGCCACCGCCCTCTCTGTGCTCTGCCTCTTGTCCACAGGAAGTGGCGAGGGGCCTGCAGTGGCCCCGTGGCCCTGGCGGGGCAGGCAGGGCTGGGGGTTGGTCTCGGTGGGAGGCTGGGAGGCTGGGCTGGCCCGAGCTCGCTTGCTCCCAGACCGGGCTTTCTCCGCTCTGTCCCTTCTGAAGGTTTCCTTTCGAAGGTGGGTCCAGTCTGCGTAACAAGACAAGGCGAAGTACATTAATTGGCTGGTAAAGCTTTGAAGGAATTTTGCCTTAATTTTGCCACATCCCACTTTCAGGCCGAAACCCTCTGTTTCAGGAGACCCTTGGGCTTAAGCCTCACTTGCTCGTCCTCAACAAGATGGACCTGGCGGATCTGAAGGAGCAGCAGGTAATGCCCTGCAGGGCCTTCAGCGTGAGGGCCCCTGGGTCGGACTGGATCACTGGGCGGACATGGTGTCGGTCCGGCTTTAGCAAACTACGGGCCCGCCGGCTTTAGCAGACTACCCTTTGTTTAATTCATGATCCAAGTGATCGAAGCGTGCGCCTCCTATAGCAGGTGGCTGGGAGGCGCGGCCGAGCTGAGTGCCCCATGTGGTGGCCGCTGGACCCGCGAGGCTGTGAGCACGTGGGTCGTGGTTGCTGCTGTGAGGCGACGTCCACGTTTTATTTCACTTTCATTCGCTAACGTTTCTGTTGCTTCATGAGGTGAGTGGCCGTCCCCTGGACAGCGCTGGCCTGGAGGCCTCCTGGTGGCTGCGTTTGCCCCTGGTGTCCTCGCTGGCCAGCCCCACGGCCTCCCAGACCCCCGGCTGACCTGTGGGCTGCCTGCTGCCCACCGAGTGATCTGGAAGCTGGAAGGCGGGAGGCCCAAGCAGCTAGGGGATTTCCCTGAGCCCCGCGGGCCGGGGATACAGTGACCGGGCCGGGGGTATGTTTCCCCTTGTCCCTGAGTAAGAGAAACGTGAAGATTCAGGAAATGTTACTTGTGACGTGTTCTTCTCTGCTTTTCTTGCTGTTATCAAATCCTTTGTAAAGAGTAGGTGTCAGAATCTTGAAATCAAGCCAGTTGTTTTCTTTTGTGGAGCTTTTCCTTTCTCAGCAGCAAGAACATGTTCCCGGTTTCTTAGTTGGCTGTGGTACATTGGGTTATTGAAACCCCTGCCACGGGCCTGTAGCACCCGGTTTCCAGGGAAACGCAAGTGCTGAAGCCACGGGTTCTTCGTTCGTTGAGAACCCGAGTGGAAGACGTTGCCCATCAGGACCCTGCCCCTGCCGTGCAGGCCGCGCACCTGCTCGCTGAAGTCCCTCCTGCCTTGCACGCTCCGCCCTGAGAACAACCCCACGGGTTTCACTGCGGGGACAGTGGTGGTCACTTGTGATCACAAGTTTTCAGTTGCTTTTCTTAGCTGAGACTTGGGTCTTATCATCCATCAATTGCCCCTGCTCCCAGATGCTAATTTTTGCGGGGTGCTGGGCACATTAGGTGGCCTGAGAAGGGGACACGGGGGTGGGGGGGTCTCACCTGCAGGAGGCGGCTGGAGTGTTGCCCCTCCTCTCAGGTGCTGCGGCCAAGGGCTTGGGGAGGAGAGGAGAGGAGAAGCCCCCAGGGTGGCCCCTCCGTGTCTGCCTCTGTGGAGTGGGTGGCAGCGTCCCGTGCACATTTGTACACTTGAAGCGCAGCTTCACATATGTCTTTGTGATGGCCTGACCTTAATCTGCGTCCTCATAAGAAGTAAAATAAATGAGTAAAACTAACTGAATTAATGAATGATTTTTTTGTTCCTTTAAGTAAATCAGTAGCTGATCAAACAGTGCAAAATACTGGTTTTCAAACATGAGCCATATGCTGCTTTTGCTTCATGTTACGGCCAGTAAGTTCATATTAACCGCAGTTTACTTTGGGGCTTTTAAAGTATTCCTTGTACTTTGTAATTGGATTGGGTTCAAACCTTAGTTTAAGTGGAGCTCGTGCGGAAGCTCGTTAGGAGGAGCGGGAGTGATGGTGTGACTAAACGGGGACCAGCACTGAGCAATTCCAGTGCTGGGAGTGACTTGGAATAACCTGGTTTGGCCTCCTCTCCCTGTGTCCTCACATGGGGCCAGCCGCCCAGGGCAACCCCGGGGCCAGGCTGCCCTCCTTGGACGTCTCCTCAGGCAGCCTGTCCCTGGTGCTACGTTGCCCCCTGTGCGGCCCAGTGGGCCCAGCCTCCTCCCCGAGTCCCCGGCCGCCGTGGCTCTGGGCTGGCGAGCAGATCTCGGACTTTAGCGTGTGATACTGCCCATGTCTTCATTTAGTGTTTAAAATGGAAACGTCTTATCTCTTTCAGAAAATTATACAACACTTAGAAGGAGAAGGCCTAAAAAATGTCATTTTTACCAACTGTGTGAAGGATGAAAATATCAAGCAGGTGGGTTTTTTTTTCTGTTTTGTGCTCTAATGCTTCTGCTTAAATACGTTGAAGAAATGCCACGGATGATTTTGGGCTTCTGTAAGAAGCAGAGTGTTGGAGACGACCCGTAATTGCTCGGGTTCTGGGTGCGCTCATCTCCCGGCGCCGAGGGCAGCGCGGGCCTGGACAGGCTGGTGGTGGGAAGGAGCAGCGCCGGGCTGCAGGACGTGCTCCAGGCCCAAGTGCCTGCCTTCCCAGGTGTATCTGAGAATTCCACCGCTGACGTGCGTCTTGTCAGCAGGTGCTGGCAGTCACAGCCGTTGCCCCACGGGGTCTGTCCTGCTGGTTCCTGGTGGAGGGACGAGGTGGGGCACAGGCGACCCGCGCCCCCGCCCACCGTAGCGCAGCCTGAATCTTGACGTGTTCGGTCCCGAGCTGTCCGGTGCTGGGCGCTGGAGAAGCTAAGGGTGGCCAGTTCCCCCAGGAAGGTACCCGTGGTCTGTTCCTTGCAGATAATCCCGATGGTCACGGAGTTGGTTGGGAGCAGCTACCGCTATCACCGAGGAGAGGTTGGTGGTGGGCCAGTGCCAGCTGTGGGATGTCCCTCCAGCTGGGGAGCCCCAGACCCAGCTGCTGAGCACAGCTTGGGGAGCCCCCTGTCCCCCGGGTCTCAGCAGGCGGGTGGGCAGGGCCGGTGCAGTGACTGTCCTTCCTGTTAAGCTGGCCTGGGCGTGTGTGGGTCCGGGGGGTCGGTGGGCCCCTGATCCCTGCTCTTGCTCCTGCAGAACCTGGAGTACTGCATCATGGTGATTGGGGTCCCCAACGTGGGCAAGTCGTCGCTCATCAACTCCCTGCGGAGGAAGCACCTCAGGAAAGGTAGCTCCCTGGGGCAGCCGCTGATTCTCGTGCTGGGATGACATTTCAGAGCCCAAGACCCCAGCTTGTCAGGGGGTCTTTTTCCACCAGGAGGACCCAGCTGACAGCCTGGCGTGCAGTCAGCTGGTGAGACACAGTCATTCCCTTATACATTTTATACTTCATTCGCTTTCTCTCTTCAAAATTAAATGCTTAATTATAGTGTTTAATATATGCGATGACTTTTCTAAATGTTGGTAATCTTGTCCTTTCATTTATCTGTCTCTGACCCACTGTGCTCAAGATGGATAGGATACGTGGGGTGAGACGTCAGGCCGGGACCTGGGGAGGAGGAGCCCCAGGCCTGTGTCCTTGTCCCACGCCTCTCAACTTTTGAGACCAAGTCTGCACGAGCATGTCCTTCGGGAACCACCCCAAAGCCCGAACAGTGCCAGACCGTCATCTCAGGCTGTTTCGCTGCCAACTGGAGAGCTGTTATAGTCAGCTGTTGTTTTGTATATTTTTCTTTAGTTGTGGCTTTAAAAAACATCATTGGCGTTAAGTACGTTAAGTGCTGTGTGACCATCACACCCTCTATTTCCAGATTTTTCCATCATCTCAAGTGGAAACTCTAGACATAAATGGTAACCACCCTCCTGAGCTCCTGGGAACCTCTGGTCTACTTTCTGTCATGTGGATTTGATAGCTCCGGTGCCACATAACTGGAATCACAGGATTTGACCTGTGTCAGGCTTATTTCACGGAGCCTAACTCTACAGGGTCCATCCATGTTGTAGCGTGATTCATAATTTCCTTCCTTTTTTGGGCTGAATAATACTCTGTGGTGTGGACGGACCACATTTCGTTTATCCATCCGTGTGCCGACGGATGCATGTGTCCCTTTGCTCTTGTGTTGATTCAGCAGAGGGTGCAGAGTCTGCTTGGGACACACCCTGAGCTGGGCCCCAGGGCAGCCAGTGTTCAGAGCACAGGCGGCCTCTTGGTCAGGAGGGGCCCCACCGACAGGCTGCTCTGGGCGGTGCGGGGGCCGATGCGTGGGACCCGGTCTTGCAGGGAGGAAGGTGATGGCGGCGGGCAGCTCCGGTCCAGATGTCACGGCCGTCGCTCAGCAGGTGCTGGGCCACCCCCAGGGCCGGCAGGCAGTTCTCTCCTGGCGTTAGGGGCCCTCCAGGTCTCCACGTGTGTCGTTGCTCATTCTGTAGCTTACCTGCCTGTGTGTTTAACAGACACCGTCACCCTCTTTTATCCTGCAGGAAAAGCCACCAGGGTGGGCGGCGAGCCTGGGATCACCAGAGCTGTGATGTCCAGGATTCAGGTAGGGGCCCTCGGCCGCCGGGCCTCCACCGCCCCTTCCCTCTGCTTTGTCCGCCAAGCGCTGCCCTGGTCCTCACACCAAGCCTGGGGGAGGGCACAGGTGCCACCGCGTCTCACAGATGAGGAAACCTGCCCGAGGGCACACAGGGTCAGGGCAGAGCCCGTCCTCCTGGGAGGAAGGCAGCTGCTGGGCTCCTGCTCTTATTCGTTCTCCACGTCACGCGGGAGTGGCATCCTGTGGGGTAGCTGAGAGCTGGTGGCAGTGACGACACTGGCGGGCAGGTTCCGGGGCCTCCTCAAGCCTCTGGGACCCAGCAGAGGGCCTGGCAGGAGGGGCTGCTTGAGGCTTCTCGAGCGGCTGGCCGACTGCCCTCTGTGCCCACAGGTGTGTGAGCGGCCGCTGATGTTCCTGCTGGACACCCCCGGGGTGCTGGCTCCTCGGATCCAAAGCGTGGAGACGGGCCTGAAGCTGGCCTTGTGTGGTGAGCCAGCCCCCCGCAACAGGCCCCCAGACCCCCAGGCCCCCAGGCTGGGCGCCTTGTGCCAGCCTTGGCCTGGCTGCCGCAGAGATGTCCAGAGCTGTGGTGCAGGACGTCTCGGGCAGCGTGTGTGGTCCTGGCTCACAGGTGACACACTCTGCACCCTCTGACCCCACCAGTCTTCCTGGCCTGCCCTGGAGGGGGCGCCCTCCTCCCGTTTAACAGGTGGCGCGGGGCTGGTGGGGGCAGGTCAGGCCATGGCTTGGCCTCCTCAGTGGCACGTGTGCACGCTCACCCTTGCTGCCTGTTCCCAGGAACCGTGCTGGACCACCTGGTGGGTGAGGAGACCCTGGCTGACTACCTTCTGTACACCCTCAACAGGCACCAGCTCTTGGGGTGAGTGTGGGAAGGCGGGCCCTTCCTCTCCCATCCCAGCCAAACGTGACTGAGAAAACAGCACCATTAAAGTACTGTTGGCAGACAGTCTGCAGTCATTTAAAGTGTACAGTTTAATAGACGTGTGAAACCGGCAGCAGGGGGAGGCCCGCATACCACAAAAAAAAAAAAAAAAAAAAAAAAGTACTGTTGGCAGACAGTCTGCAGTCATTTAAAGTGTACAGTTTAATAGACGTGTGAAATCGTTCCACAGTCCAGAAACCCCCCCAATTCTTATGCGGCTTTGTAGCCCCTCCTCCCCGCCCCTTCCTGCCCCATCTGCTTTCCATCACCTTCTAGAATCTCTTGAGTGGAGCCACATGGTGCGGACTCCCTGCTCAGCCCCGTCGTCTCGGGATTCATCCGTGTTCTAACACTGGTCACCACCGGGAGGTTTCATTGTGCAGACATCTGGTCGGTTTGTTCTCACTGCTGAGGACGGTGTGAGCGCCGGTGTCCCGTGGGGCCCCAGAGCTGCCCTTTATCACCGGGGTCCCCAACCCCCAGGGGATCCGGTACCGGTCTGTGGCCTGTTAGGAACCGGGCCGCGCGGCGGGAGGTGAGCGGCGCGTGAGCGAGTGAAGCTTCGTCTGTCGCTCCCCGTCGCTCGCGTTACCGCCCGAGCCATCCCACCCCCCCCACCAACCCCATCCGTGGAAAAACTGTCTTCCACGAAACCGGTCCCTGGTGCCAAAAAGGTTGGGGACTGCTGCTTTATCACCTTGAGGACATCAGTCACAGGTTATTGACTGTCCCCAAAGAACCAGCTTTTGGTTTCATTGACTTTCTCTGTTCTCTTTCTCTCTGATTGCTGTTGGTTGATTGCTGTTCGGTCCCTGTTCCTTCCTTGTTTCCATGTTCCTGACTCTCTTGCTGTTTGTGCTGCCCGTGGGGAGACGGGCTCTCCTGCCACCGCCTGGGCTGCTCTCTTCCCCGCTGTCCTGGCAGCAGCTGCTTCATGAGTTTCCAGGCTCCGTTGTCGGGGGCAGAAACCTTCAGGAGGCCATTGGGTTCTCCTGGTGATTTGAGGACGTGACCCCCTTTATCTTTCAAGAGAGTCTCTGTGTGCTCATCTTTCCTGTAGCTTTACTTTGAGCTTGTGTGTCTTTACTTTTAAAATGTGTTTATTGGCTGCTTATAGTTGGGCCTTGCTCTTTACCCAGTCTGACCGTTTCTGCTTTTATTTTAGGTATTTAGACCATTTACATCTGATGTAATCACTGATGTTAGGTTTACATCTGTCATCTTGCCATTTGTCCCAACTATTCTTTGTTCTTTTTTTCCTCTCTCTCTGGCCTTTTTTATGATTCCCCTTTGTCAGCTTGCTACCTGTAACTTTGGTGGAGGTTGCTTTAGGGTTTGTAGAACATTTTTCGGTGGTGTTAATGTCGAGTGCGGTGTGAGGGCCTTTCCACTCTCCTCATCCTCACCTCTGGGCCGGTCTTGTCACATGTTTTGCTTTTATGTAGCAGACATGCTGCCGAGCTTTGTTTATACACAGATGTAAAGTGAAGACTCAATCTTGGCAGTTTACTCTGAGCCTCGCCAGTCACAGCTCCTTGTCTGTGTGTGGACCTGCCCTCCCTCTGGGGCCATCTTCCTGTCCGAGGATTTCCTGTGATGCTCATGGTGATGCAGGTTGCTGTTTGTCCGAAGATGTGTTCACTGCACCTTTGTTTGTTTGTTTGTTTGTTTGTTTGTTTAGCTTTACTTTGAGCTTGTGTGTCTTTACTTTTAAAATGTGTTTATTGGCTGCTTATAGTTGGGCCTTGCTCTTTACCCAGTCTGACCGTTTCTGCTTTTATTTTAGGTATTTAGACCATTTACATCTGATGTAATCACTGATGTTAGGTTTACATCTGTCATCTTGCCATTTGTCCCAACTATTCTTTGTTCTTTTTTTCCTCTCTCTCTGGCCTTTTTTATGATTCCCCTTTGTCAGCTTGCTACCTGTAACTTTGGTGGAGGTTGCTTTAGGGTTTGTAGAACATTTTTCGGTGGTGTTAATGTCGAGTGCGGTGTGAGGGCCTTTCCACTCTCCTCATCCTCACCTCTGGGCCGGTCTTGTCACATGTTTTGCTTTTATGTAGCAGACATGCTGCCGAGCTTTGTTTATACACAGATGTAAAGTGAAGACTCAATCTTGGCAGTTTACTCTGAGCCTCGCCAGTCACAGCTCCTTGTCTGTGTGTGGACCTGCCCTCCCTCTGGGGCCATCTTCCTGTCCGAGGATTTCCTGTGATGCTCATGGTGATGCAGGTTGCTGTTTGTCCGAAGATGTGTTCACTGCACCTTTGTTTGTTTGTTTGTTTGTTTGTTTTTGCGGTACGCCGGCCTCTCACTGCTGTGGCCTCTCCCGTTGTGGAGCACAGGCTCCGGACACGCAGGCCCAGCGGCCATGGTTCACGGGCCCAGCCACTCCGTGGCATGTGGGATCTTCCTGGACCAGGGCACGAACCCGCATCCCCTGCATCGGCAGGCAGACTCCCAACCACTGCGCTACCAGGGAAGCCCCTCACCTTAGTTTTTGAAGGGCGTTTGCCCTGCATGTAGAATTCTAGATGGACAGATTTCCTCAGTCCCGCAGAGTGGCTCTTGTTTCTGATGAGAAATCTGTCTGTCTGTCTTTGTTCTCTGTATACATGACCCTCTGGCTGCTGTTAAGATTTCTCTCTTTTTTTTTTTTTTTTTTGTGGTACGCGGGCCTCTCACTGCTGTGGCCTCTCCCGTTGCGGAGCGCAGGCTCCGGACGCGCAGGCTCAGCAGCCGTGGCTCACGGGCCCAGCCGCCCTGCGGCACGTGGGATCTTCCCGGACCGGGACACGAACCCGTGTCCCCTGCATCGGCAGGCGGACTCTCAACCACTGTGCCACCAGGGAAGCCCAAGATTTCTCTTTATCAAGTTTTTGAGCAATTTGTGACGCTGGGCCTTGGTGTAGTTTTCTTCATGTTTCTTGTGCTTTTAGTTCCTTGAGGTCTTGCATCTGTGATTGTGTAGTTTGTATCACATTCGGATGATTTCTGGCCATTCTTCTTCTCTCCCAGGACTCCACTACCCAGGCACTGGCCGCAGGTGCCGCCGGCTCAGCAGTGCTGGGTCTCCAGTTCCCTCACCCTCTCTTCTGCAGAATCTGATCTGCTTTAATCCCCTGAGTGTGTGTTTCATAGTGCTTTCCTCTAGATACTCAATTTGGATCATTTATTTTTTTTTTACTATCTTCTGTGTGTTTTCTTAACTTTGTAACCACAGGGAATGCGGTTCTAACAATGTCTCTGTGAATTCTAACATCTGGGGCAGTTTCAGGTACCTGGTTTTCTCCTTGTAATGGCTCTGTTTTCCTGCTATGTGTGCCTGACAGCTTTTGATGGGGGCAGGCACGTGAACCTGACCTTTTTGGTGACAGGTGTCTTTATGTTCCTGTTCTGGGACCATTATTTGGAGAGAGTTTGGTCCTTTCGGGTCTTCCTTTTATGGGTTGTCAGGTGGGCCTGGAACAGTTCCCAGGGTGCTCCGCGCCCCGCCCCCCCCGGCCCCGGCCCGTGGATCTTGGGGTTTCCGTCTGTTCCTGGCTCCGAGCAGGCTGGCTGCTCCCCTCCTGCCCTCCTGGGTGGTTCTTCCTGGCCTCTGGCCTTGGGAGGCTTTCTCTGCTGACCATCTGAGGGTGGCTCTTGGCCAGTTTCCCGAGTCCTCTCCCCGGGCAGCTGTGCCCTGTCTGACTCGCCTGCAGCCGGGAGCTGCCCTGGTCCCCAGCGCCGTCTCTCCACTCCGGGCTCTCCGGGGCCCTCCCTGCGCTCCTCCTTCCCGTAGATACACTCTTCGTGGCCTGATGTCCGGTGCCTTGGAAACCATTGTTTTGTGAATTTTTGGTTGTTTCTTCCTTTTTTGTTATTTCAGATGGCGAGTAGACCCAGTCCCTGTTACCCCATTTGCATGGAAGTAGAATTTGACATATGTGTTTTTTTTGGCTTTTTTTGTTTGTTTGTTTTTTGGCTGCACGTGGCTAAGCATGTGGGATCTTGCTTCCCCAGTCAGGGATTGAACCCGTGCCCCCTGCACTGGAAGCATGGAGTCTTAACCACTGGACCGCCAGGGAAGTCCTGGAAGTAGAATTTGAAATGTCATGTTTTGCTTGATGTTCGAGGCATTCAGTTTGGACCTCCGCTGTCCTCGGTGTTTCTGGGAAGTGTGACAGCTGACTTCCTGCGGGTGGCAGGTCTTGGGCGTGTGTGGGTGGGAGTTTTCCTTGCCTTCGGTCTCTTGGGGACAGAGGGGTCCATGCAGCTGCTGCTCTGGGAAGTTTGATTTTGGACGCACATTTCTCAGGATTGTCGTCCCCGAGACCGGCTCCGATGCTCACGTGGGGTCCCGGCGCAAGGCCTGAGGCCCGTCCGGCCTCCCCCACTCTGCAGCTGCAGTTCGCATCCCAGCCCTGCCCGCCCGGCGGGCGGTGAGGGGGAGGGGCCAGGGCAGGTGCTGGTCCAGGGGTCCTGGCTCCGGGGCTCAGGGAGGCACGTGTCCGTGGAAGACACTGTTCTCCTTTGGCCACTCAGCCTCTGATGTGCCGCGCCCGTCCCGTGCTGGCTCTTCCCCCCGGGCCCAGAGCACGAGTCAGTGGGGAAAACCGCCGTCCGTCTCCGGCCAGCCGCCTGGAGGCACCAGTGCAGCCTCGGCAGCAAACTGAGGGTGTGCCAGTGGCCGGGCTGCTATCGTGGGACCCGGGCCAGCTCAGGGCCAGGGGATGACACCGCTGGGAGCAGCAGCCTTTCTGGCCGCCGCGCCCAGGGCCCTGGTGGGGGAGCAGGTCTCGGGCAGCTGGTCGTGGCCACGCGGAAGGCGGGTGTCGGTGAGGCCCCCAGGTCTGCATGGTGGTCACCTGCGCGCACGAGGGTCATTGGTGGAGCTGCTGACCGTCGCCCTGTGTGCAGGTACGTGCAGCACTACGGCCTGGGAGAGGCCTGCGACGACGTCGCCAGCGTGCTAAAGCGTGTGGCCGTGAAGCTGAGGAAGACCCAGAAGGTGAAGGTGCTGACGGGCACTGGTGAGACCTGGTGGCCGCAGGCTGGGCTCGCGGGGCGGAGCGTCTGGGGGGAGGGGCTCTTGGTCCAGGCTCGGGGCAGGGTGTGCGGGGCGGCCCACCCCTCTTCCCGCGGCTTTTGGAGGCTCCAGCTTCCCGAATGTGCAGCGCAGGCGCCCACCTGAACGGGCCTGAGGTGGGTGGGCTAGAGCTCCTGAGTGGGGCTCCATCCTTACTGGGCCCTGCTGCTTCCCCAGGTGATGTCAACGTTGTCCAGCCCAACTACCCTGCGGCCGCCCGAGACTTCCTGCGAGCCTTCCGTGGCGGGGTGCTGGGCCCCGTGATGCTGGACCGGGACCTCTTGCAGGGCCCCCCTGCGGCGGAGCCCTGAGCTAGTCCAGCGGGAGGGCCTCGCGGCCCTGCCCTTGGCTCCACGGCCAGGGGGTGGACGCCCGGGAGTCCCCTGTCCACAGGCTCCTTGCTGGTCACTGTGTACCCCCCGCTCTCTGCTCTAGGAAGGAGGCCGTGCCCTCCTGCTGCTCTACAGCCTAGCCCCTGGTTACAGGGGACTGAGCCTGCCTGGGTGTGGACATCAGGGCAGTGGACGTCCCTGGGGCCCTGGCCTGGGGAGGAAACTCACTCATGTTCAGTATCTCTTAAATATTCTCTTGAGGAGAAGCTGGTGTTTTCTCAGAAGGAGTTGAAAGTGTAATCTGTAATTTTAAAATTAAAAGGCCTGTCTCTGTGGTTGGCCCTTGCGTTGTGCACTTGTGCAGCCCCTTGGGCCCCTCACCAAGGAAAAACGGAACGTGAACCATTTAGTACCCAAGGCTCTTGTGTAAGATTCCCGACACGGAGTCCTGGGTCCTGCCATAAGAAACAGTCTCATTGGCAGCAGAGTGTTTATTTCACTACTAAAACGTGCACACACACGGACAAGAGGTCCCAAGTAGCCGTGGCAGAACCCAAGGACCGCCTGTCCCCTCGGTGGCCGGGGCCGCTC
The DNA here is from genome assembly GCF_002837175.3 of Physeter macrocephalus. Lineage (NCBI taxonomy): Eukaryota > Metazoa > Chordata > Mammalia > Artiodactyla > Physeteridae > Physeter > Physeter macrocephalus. The sequence continues at coordinate 84,708,467 of NC_041233.1, forward strand.
TGCTCGCAGCCCAGCCGCACACAGGCCGGTGTGGTCAGCGGAGACCCCGGGCCTCCCCACCGCCTCCGAGCACCCGCCAGCCAACGAGACAGCAGGACTTTCTCCCGGAGGCGGCGCCCGGCAGTGTTGTGATCGCACCTGAAGGGGCGCGGGAACACGCCCACCAGCTTGCATTCTGGAGAGGCCGGAGGGGGGAAGCGCAGTGGGGGCGGGGTAGGCTGCACCTGGTCAGCAGCCCCGGCCCTTCTGTGTCCGGTGGTGGCGCGACCCCCTTCCTGTAGGCGCCCCTCTAGGTCCTGCCGCCCCGTGTGGCTGCCCCACACCCAGCACACCTGCCAAGGCTCCAGAGACACCCACCGGCCTCCTGCCGGAACCCTGACCCGTAGGGGTGGGAAGCATTCAGAGACTCGCGGCTGTGCCAGACGCCAGATGCCCCTGGAGTCGGGCTGGTGTGTGGAACAGCTTGACGAGCGTGGTGTTTCCATCACGTCCCGAGTGTGCTGGCGGCTCACGCTGCAGAGGCACGTGAAGGTCTGGGCCAGCCACAGCCCAGGTCCGGGTGGGTCTCTGAGGCTGAGCACGGCCTGGCCGGGCCCATCAGGGAGAACTGAGTCAACCAAGGGGCCGCCCGACGGGTCCCCCTGTTCAAGATTTTCAAACGGTCACGCTGCCTCTGAGGCCCCGGCCAGGGCTTGGCCACGACCTGTTGGTCTTTGGGAGCATCGAGCTTGGTTTGGGAGGACGGAGGGCATCTGGGCGCCACACCCGAGAATGCTGGCAGTGGGGACACAGGAGGCTGCAGGGAGCTGCGTGCTGCAGCGGAGCGCCTGGGTCTCTGGAGGAAAGTGCTTGGTCCAGGTCCCGCGGATAATCCGGAGACCTTCACTGTAACCAGAGCCGAGTGCCAGCTGTGGGAGAGCAGAGGTGGCACGGCTCCTGCGACATGCTGGTCTTGGCACTGGCGTCCATCAGCTGAGTCCAAAGGCCCTGCAGCCCAGGGGCGGGCGAGGGCAGATTCTGGAGGCAGCCCTGCCGGGGAGGCTCCTGCTGAGCACAGGAGAGCCTGAGCAGGAAGCCAGACCCCGGAGCCGTCCTGAGGGACAAGAGGCTGTTCAAGCCAGAGGACATGTGAAGGAGCTGGGGCCCCAGGCTGAGCTCATGGCCAGTGGACCAGGCTGGCGGCTTGAGGGAAAGGCACCTGAGAGGTGAAAGGCTGGCCTTCTGCGTGGCTGTTGGGTGCCAGCGGCAAACCCTTGTCAGGACGCGCCCTGTGGTTTCTTCAGAGGCCGCTCTGGCCTCGTTCTGACAGCCCTCGGGGTGTGGAGGAAGCTCAGCTTCTCCTGGGCTTTCTTCTGCTGGACAGGTGCCCTCACGTCTGGTGGTACTTGCTGAGCGCTGGGCCCTGCCTTGTGGCCATGCCGGCCGTGGGTCTGACTGGAGCCCCGGTTCCTCCGGTCCACCTCGCCCTCAGCTTCCGTCCCCGAGTACCGGCGGGGCTCTTATCCCGGAACGTGGACCTGGAGCTCAGAGCGAATGGAAAATTCTTGAAGTTTAAACAGATTTTTTTTTTCTTCCAAAGTAGGTCCAAGAAGAGTTATGTGACTTGTTTCAAGTCAGAGCAAAGTGGCTTTAAGGGAGCCCCTGGCGGCGGGTCTCGCAAAGCGTCTGCCCAGAGGGGGACATGGGCCCTGGGCCCGAGGGCAGGGGCAAGGCGTGGGCAGTTCCTGTGGGCGAGGGTATCGTGGGAGCCATCTGGAGAACCACGGGGCCACGTCTGGGCTCACTAATCCACAGATGTGGCCCCCTTCCTTTCTGGACAGGCAGCAGCACACTACAGCCTGCGAGGGAAACCTCGTCTCCCCCAGATCCTCAAGTCCTTTGGTCCACTGGGGCTGTTTCTGGGGGGGAGGCCACCACATCCTCAGGGCTGTGGCAGAGCCAGCCCAGCCTGAGGGCCCACCTCTCTGCCTGGTGGTCAGCACTGTCCACACCTCTCAAGTGTCCAGGTGGGGTCAGGGGAGCTGGAGTGGCCTGCACAGCTTGTAGAGCGGTGGGCAGCTGGCCAGGATGGTGCAGGAACCTCAGGACACCTGCCTTTCTGGCTGGGGAGTACCCTAACTTCCAGGTGGCAGGCAGGGCATCCTGGAGCTGATGGGCCGCTGGTCCCCTGGTAGGTTGGGAGGCGCGGAGGCTGGGGAGGGGATCGGGCAGGAGGGGGAACAGGAGGTGCCTCTGGGTCACAGGAGGAGAGGCTGCTGGACTGTCGGCGGTTGGCCACGCAGCTCCTCTGGGCTCAGAGGCCTTGGGCAGTGGAGGCAAGGGGCGCTCAGTGCCGGGCAGCCTCTGCGGTGGCCCGCGGGGCGGGCGCGGGCTGGGGGCAGGTGTGGCCCCCGAGCCCAGCCCGGCCTAGGGCCGCAGCAGCCCCAGGGCGCCTAGGGCGCCGCCCAGCAGCAGGCACAGGTGAGGGTCGCCCGTGGGCCCCGCGCCCGAAGTCCACGCCCGGTAGCTGTAGACGCTTCGCTTCGTTCCGTTGCCGCCGGGTGCGCCGTCCTCGTCGTCCTCCGGGCCATGCTCCCCGGGCCCCACGGCCCTCCTCCAGCTCGAGCCCGCCGCCAGGCCCGCGGCTGCCCCCGCCGCTGCCCCCGCCGCCGCGCCCGCGGCCACGCGCAGCGAGGAGCCGGCGTAGCGGGGCGCAGGCCTCACGCGCACCCTCGAGGCCCCACGCGCGCCCCCGCGCAGCCCGCCCCGGGCGCTGCCGCGAGCCCCGCCACGGCCACCCTTGGCCGCGCCGCTGTCGCAGAGGAAGGTGGCCGCTAGCAGCAGAGCCCAGCACGCGGCGGCAGTCCAGTTCATCTTCGTGGAGCAAACCCTGCGGGAGGACGGAGGAAGGGACCTCAGCTTCTGCGAGGCCCAGGGCGCCCGGGGCCTGGGGACAGGGGCTCAGCATTTGGTGGTACATGGGGCCCCAGCACCTTGGAGCACTACCCGCCCAGGCTGGCGTGGGCTGAGAGGAGGAGGTTTTAATGCCTGAGGATTAGGGACTCAGGCCTGGGGAGGGCGTGGGCTCTTGTTCAGTAACTGGGAAGGGGCGGCACGGGGTGAGAGGGTTCAGCACCTGCGGGTTATTCTGTGCTTGGGGGGGTGGTGGAGTAGGGGCAAAGAATGGGCGGTGGTGAGCACCCTCCGGTGGACGGGGGGCGCTCAGGCCTGGGGAGGGGGCTCCGTATTCTGGGCTGCTCTGGAAGGACCGACTCCGGCCTCCAGGGCTCGGCAGGACCAGAGGCCACCCTGGGGTCTCAGGGACCGAGGGCCCCCAAGGAACCAGATCGGGGTCTGGAGAAGGGACCAACGGTGAGACTCGGCCCGGCCCTCCCAGCCCCTTCCGGGGCTGCGCGGGGCCAGAGCCGCTTCGGGCCTCGTGGGCTGGTCACACTGTGCGGACCCCGCCCCACCGCCGCAGGCCCGGACCCAGCTTAGGGTCGCCTCCCACCCTCTTCTGCCTCGCGCTCCCCCCTCCCCCCACCGCCCGGCTCAGCTGCTGGGCCGGGGCACCGGGACGCGAGCACCTGCCGGCGGCTCCACCCTCCGCCCGGGCCCTGTCGGCCCCTCGCTGCGTCGTCATTTCTAGCCCGGCGGGCGCCAGGCCCAGCCTCCCGGTGCGCGCCCCCATTCCGCCGCCCGGCCTTACCAGCCACGGGCCTCGCTCGGAACCGCGGCGGCCGCTCCAGGGACCGCTGCCGAGCGGGAAGGAAGGAGCTGCGGCGGAGACTGCACGGGGCGCCGAGCGCCGAGCGCCGAGCGCGGAGCCTGGCTTTTGCGTGAGGCCTCCGCCCTAGGCTTGGGGGTGGGCAGACGCGGAGGCGCATCCCCCGGGAGACGGAAGGGAGGAGATAAAGACAGGCGCTCGGAAGCGCAGCCCCTCTCGCTGCCCAGCACCCCGTCCTAGCGGCCCCCCCCGCCCCCTGTCCTGTCTCTCGACAGGACCGTCCTTCCAGGAGTGGGGGAAAGCCAGAGATTGACTGGGTTACAGGTGGTCAGGGGAGTGTCGGTGGAGGGGACCTTCCTGGAGCTCTAGTGAGCTCGTCCTGGGCCGAGGAGCTGTCCCCTGACCAGGTGCTGAAGCTCCCTGTGAGAGGCGGCTGGAGCCTCTGGAGTTTCCCACTGTGCTCCCGTCTCAGGGTGGGGGGGCGGAGCTTGCTGGCTGCGCTAGTGGGAGAGCGCCATGGCCTGCCTGGTGTGGGCTGGTGGCTCTGAGCAGATGACGGGGGACGGGTTTGAAGTTCCTCCCCCTGCAGCTGGTGCTAGGAGGGGCCAGGGGCCTGGTGGAGTTTGGCCAGGGCCTCCCTGATGCCATGGTTCTGCAGCAGTAGATGTTGGGGTTGAGCCGTGGGGTCACAACCAAGTAGATCACGGACACCAGCTTGTTGAAGTCGAAGGAGATGACGGCGTGAGGCCAGGCGTACATGAAGATGGTGGTGGTGTAGAAGATGGCCACCAGCGCCAGGTGGGAAGCACAGGTGGAGTAGGCCTTCTGGCAGCCGGACCCTCCTGGAATGCTCAGCACCTTGGCCACGATGTGGGCACAGGAGACCACCACGGTCACTGGCAGGAAGGTCGCGAGCACAGCCAGGGCTGCCACGAAGTCCAGCACTTCGATGGTGATGGTGCCGGAGCAGCAGAGCTGCAGCCCGGGTGAGATGTCATAGGAGAAGTGATTGAGGACGTTGGGGCCGCAGAGCCTGAGGCAGGAGGTGAGAGCCATGGACACAAAGGAGACCAGGAAGCCACCCAGCCAGGCGCTGAGGGCTAGACTCAGCAGAGCCTCGAGTCCATGATGGCTGGCTGGTGCAGCAGGTGGCAGATGGCTAGGAACCGGTCACAGGCCATGGTGGCCAGGAGGAAGCACTCAGGGGAGCCAAGGGAGAGGAAGAGGAACAGCTGGGTGAGGCAGCCTGAGAAGGAGATGGTCCTCGCCGAGACTAGGAGGCCAGTCCGCAGCTTGGGGATGGTGACCGAGGTGTAGAGGGTCTCCAGCACTGACAGGTTGGCCAGGAAGTAGTACACGGGTGTGTGCCGTGGACGGCTGGCTTTCATGGTCACCACGATGGCCAGGCTCTCCAGGAGAGTCACCATGTAGATCGTGAAGAATGACCCAAGCAGCAGCCCCTGAAGGTGGCACAGCTCAGGGAAGCCCAGCAGGATGACATCTGTCACCAAGGTCTCAGTGGAGTTGGTGGAGTTTCTCAGAGCCTTCCCTGGCGGGGGGGGGTCACTTCTGAGTACCCTGGACAGCGGAGAGATGCAGGTGTGATGTGTGCTGGGCAGGGGGCCGGGTCGTGAGAGCTGCATGGGGGCACTGTAACCCTTCTCAAAGCTGCTGCAGCACTGACTTCCTCTCAGCCCAGCACGCACCTCGCCCTGAGCTAACACCTGGCAAGGGGGCCTCGGCGCCTGCACACCAGTGCGCGCAGATACACCTCTTACCTCCACACTCATGTGGATGCTCTCAGGTGCGTACTGTTCCCTGTCCCAGCGCCAGGTACACGGACAGGCGTGGGAGTGCGTGTGCCCATGCACACACACACACACACACACACACACACACAGGTGCATGTGTGCACAGAGCAGGAGAGAAGACCCATTCTGCCTGCCTGATGTGCCATCTGAGGCTGCGTGTCTGGGCACTTCCCTGGCCTCCTCCACGCGGGCCCCCAGGGACTGCCGCTCCATGCTGCTCTCTGGCCAGGGCCCCTCGCGCCTCAGGAAGGACACCACTTCCATCAGATGGCCAGCCGGCTCTCCAGGGGTGAGCAAAACCTGGGCCAGAGGTTTGCAGGGCTCGGGGGTGTGGGGGTGGAGGGTGTGGAGGGTGGGAGGGTTCATCCCGACTTTGGTGTCCCCACGTGACTCTCCTTGAAGCAGCCTGAGGTCTTTAACCTGTGTTTTCTGAGCATCAAAGTGGCCTTTGGGGGATGGTGGAATCGGTCCACTCAGAGCCTTTCAAGGGCCGCGGAGTTTGGGACTTTCGTGCCAGGATGCCCAGGAGTTGGGTGTCCGACGGATGGGCGAGCGGCAGGGAGGTGTGGCGGGCTGGGGCGGAGCCGGGCAGTGCTCCCCACTGGTGGGTGAGGGGCTCCTGGGGCTTCAGCTCCTCTTCAGCCCCTCCCCCACTCTGCGAGGTCGGGGTCTGTCCAGCAGGACCAGGGGGCGCGCTGGAGGTGGAGGGTGATTCCTGCCGGCATGTGTACTTCTTGGGCGACCCTCAGCCGGTTCCTCCTACATTGACCTTCGCTGAGCCGGGACTGAGCTGGTGGCTGCTCTTGGCTCACCTTGAAGGGGCTCGGAGACCCCCACTGATAGCGCCCGGTGCCCAGCCCCGTGAGGAGGGGCTGCAGGAGGGCTCAGAGCTGGTGGGGGGGTGCAGGGGGGACTGAGGACTGTGACCCAATCCCTGGCGATGTGAGACCCATCAGCGATGTGGAGGAAGAGGCTGGGCCTGAGAAGGGGCTGCAGAACCGGGGTTGGTGGGCCAGCCTGGACACGGGGCATCAGGGCTGGGGGCTCCAGGAGCCCGTGCCCTGCTGTCTATGCCGTGCAACTTGGTGACAGGTGTTGGGGGCACCCGGAAGGTGCTGCCCTCGTAGCACCCCCAGGCCCTTTGCCTCAAGACCAAGGTCACTGCCAACCCACCCTACCCCTCCCCTCGCAGAAGGTCTCCAGGGAGGGTCTAGGGGAAGTGCCGCATCTCACTGGGTCCTGCTGCCTCAGGGCCCACGTGGCTTTTATGTGGCTCGTTAGAGGCCTTGCCCCCCAGCCCTGTCTTCTGGAGGACGCACCGCAGCGGGACTCTCAGAGCAATTTGCAGGGTCCATGGAGGGACCGTGAGGGTGGAATATGACATAAGGGGTGGGGGGCTTCCCGCCTTCCCCACGGGACAAGTAGAGCCTGGCCTGTGACCTGCCCTCCAGGTGCCCTGGCCCTGGTGATGCTTGAGACCGGCTCCCAGTCTCAAGGCCCTTCCCTGAGGTCCAAAGGGGAAGGGCGGCTTCCCGATAGCACTCGTTTTATTGCCTCTCCATGCAGAGCATTTATTTATTCGTTTGTATAAAATAAGGTAAGGGACTCTTGTAAACCTGCTCTCCACTCAAGACCCACACAGCGGCTAATAAGTGACCTTAGTTCCGCCCGTCTGCCACCCTCCTTCCCTCTCAGAGGGGCCACTCACGGGGGTTCCCCTGCTGCCTAAAGCATTTGAATTATAGATATCACATTGCTTAGTTTTGCTTGTATTCAAACGTCATAACAAAGGGTATCATGCTACATGCTGTCTTCTGGGTCTTGCTTTTTTTTTCTGGGTCTTGCTAAGATTCTTACCCTTTTTGGTAGCTGTGCTGCATTCATTCTGACACCTGTGCAGTAACATTCTATCGTATCTGCCTCATGATTCGTGAATTTGTTCTTTGTGTGCAGCAGCTCCTGCGCTCTGGGTGCCAGTGTTTCTCTTGCAGCTACCCCTACGACTGGGAGTGCTGGGGCTGAGCTTCACATGCAACTGCAAGAAAATGCCAAGTTCTTTCCTCAAAGTGGCTGTAGTAATTACACTCCTACCATTGAACTACATCCTCTCCAACAGATGGTGTGGTGGATTTCCTAATATTTGCCAATTTAGAGGGTAAAAATAGCATCTCACTGTGAATTGTCTTTCCCTGCTTCTCTTGATATGGTTAGTGTCAGTGAGTGTTTCTGCTTCTGTGAGATGCCTCTGTGTGTGTGTGTGTGTGTGTGTGTATGTGTGTGTGTATGTGTGTGTGTGTGTCTTTTGCCCATTTCTCTCCATGGTGCCACCTTTTACTTATTGATTTGCAGGAGTTCTCTTTATATCGTTTTCTAAATTTCTTTATTGAGGTGTAATTTACATAGTGAAGTGCACAGACCTTAAGTGTTAAGTTTGATGAGTTTTGACGAATGCACACATGCATGGAACCCGCACCTCATCAAGATACAAACTTCCTTCACCCCAGAAGCATGCTCCTTCCCAGTCAACCCTTAATTCCCCACTTCGAGGTAACCACTGTTCTGATTCTTTTCTTCATAGATTAATTTTATTTTTTTCTAGAATGTAAGAGAAACGGAACAACCCAATATCGCCTCTTTTGTCTCTGGCTTCTGTCAGCATGTTTTTGAGACATGTCCAGGCTGTCTGTGCCCGTTCCATTATATAGATAGACCATGGTTGTCTGGAAGAGTGTTATTTAATTTCCAAATACTTGGAGATTTTCTGGAGATATTTCTCCAGATATTTTAATTTCATTATAATCAGAGAGCATACTTTGCATAATTTTGAATCTTTTGGAGTTTGAGATTTATTTTATGCTCTAGAATATGGGCCTGTATTGGTAAGTGATCTGTGTTCATGGGTCTATTTCTGGATTCTGTTCTGTTCCATTTGTCTCTAAGTTTGTCCTCTCTCTGATACCACACTGCCTTGATTATGACAGTTTTATAGGCTTGAAACCAGCTGGTGTGAGTGCTCTGACTGTTCTTGTTCTCCAAAGTAGCTTTGGCTCTTTTAGTTGCTTAGCTTTTCCATAAATTTTAGATTCAGCTACTTGATTTCTATGAAAAAAATTCTGTTGTAATTTTTATTGGAATTGCATTGAATCTAGATCAGTTTGGGGAGAATTAACATCTTTACAATATTGAATCTTCCAATCCATGAACATGGTCTATCTCTTCATTTTTTAGTTCATCTTTGATTCCTTCATTAGTGTTTTTTAAATTTTTACCATGTTTTGCAAATATCTCTCCCCAGTTTATAGCTTTTCTCAGTTCCTTTAAGATGTCTTTTAATGAACAGAAGTTCTTAATTTTTCAGTTATTTTACAACAGTTTTAGATTTACAGAAAAGTTGCAAATTTAGTACAGACAGTTCCCATACACCCCATACCCAATTTCCCCTAATGCTAATATCTTACATTAGTGTGGGGTACATTTGTTACAATTCATGAACCAATATTGATACATTACTATCAACTAAAGTCCATACTTTAGTTGGATTTCCTTAGTTTTTACCCAATGTTCTTTTTCTGTCCCAGTATCCCATCCAGAACACCATATTACATTTAGTTGTCATGTTTCCTTAGGTTCCTCTTGGCTGTGAGTTTCTCATACTTTTCTTTCTTTTTGACAGTTTTGAGGAGTTTGGGTAGTCTCTTTTATAGGATGTCCCCAAATTAGGGTTTGTCTCATGTTTTTCTCATGATTAGACTGGGGTTATGGGTCGTTGGGGGGAAGACCACAGAGATAAAATGCCCTTCTCATCATGTCATATCAGAGGTCCATACTGTCAACAAGGATCATCACTGCTGATGTTGACCTTGATCACCTGGCTGAGGCCGTGTGTCATCTCTCCTGTCAGGTTACTCACCAGCCTTCCACACTGTCCTCTCTGGAAGGAGGTGATTACATCAGCCCACACTTAAGGAGTCTGGGCGGGGGTCACGCTCTCCCTCCTTGAGAAAGGAATATAGACCTAAATCACTTGCAGTTCTTTTGCATGGAAGATTTGTCTTTTCTCCTCATTTCTTTATTTATCCAATCAGTCCTTTATATCAGTACAGACTCATGGATTTTATTTCATACTTTGGGTTATAACCTGATGCTATTCTAATTATTTTGTTGCTTGAACCATCCCAGCTTTTGTCACTGGGAGCTCTCAGATGATTCCTGGGCCCCTTGGACACGCCCCATCATTTTGGCTTTTCTTTTGAATACTTACTTTCTGGTGCTGAGATGCGCCAGGCTCATCCTGCACATTTCCTGCCATACCTGGAATCAGCCTTTTTCCCAAGGAGCCCTGGTGCCTTTTATTAAACAATGATATTAGAAACCAACCTCTGGGGACTTCCCTGGCGGTCCAGTGGTTAGGACTCCGAGCTTCCACTGCAGCGGGCACAGGTTCGATCCCTGGTCAGGGAATTAAGATCTCTTGTGCCATGAGGCATGGCCAAAAAAAAAAAGCAACCTCTGGGCGTCAGCAGTGCTTGTCGCTACCAGGTTACTGTTATCTCTAGGCCCTCTTGCCTGACAGAGCAAGGAAGCCTGTGTGTACAGTAACCTCTGTGCACACACTTCCACACGTATTTCTGTACGTAAAACCTGTGTCTGTGCTAAGCGAAACATGAGACCTTACTGATGTCTCTGCCCCTGGTCTGTCTCCACATGGACCATTGCATCCTCCTTGCTGTGCTTATCTGTAAATGTCCACTCCGACAGTGAAGCCCCGGGCTGCCACTGCGCCCACCATGCGTTAACTTAATTGTCCAATTCCAGTGTACATGCAAAGTGGTGTTAGAATGGTTAACCTGTACTCTGTTAGGAGAAAGCTTTGTCAACTGGAGCACAGTGCTGTGTAGTTTCTCCTGCCATTGGTCTTACAGACTCCACTCATTTCCAAGGTTACTTAGACTAGCACCTTTACACCCCATGCCCTGCAGTGAGGTTGTTCTTGCATTCCTTATACAGTTCAATTGTTTGCCACCTTCTGCACTCCATCTAGAGTCCCCGAGCCTCCTAAATGATTTTTTAAGTTTATATACTTTGAAGTTCACTTTTTGTACGGTAGAGTTCTATGGGTTTTAACAAGTATCAATATCATGTATCCACCATTACACTATCACAGAATACTTTCGCTGCCTTGAAAATCCTCTGAACTTCACCTGTTAAACCCTCTCTCCTCCCACTGACCCTTTGGCAGTTACTGACCTTTACTGTCTCCACAGCTTTGCCTTTTCCAGAATGTTATAAAATTGGAATCACACGGTGTGTAGCCTCTTCAGACTGGTGTCATTCAGTTAGCAATGTGCCTTTAAGATTCAGCCATGTCTTTTCGTGGCTTGATAGCTCATTTCTTTCTTTCTTTTTTTTTTTTTTTAGCTCATTTCTTTCTAGTGCTAAATGACATTCCACTGTATGGAATTAGCACTGAATGGACCACAGTTTATTTATTTGCTCACCTATTGAAGGACATCTTGGTTGCTCCCAGTTTGGGGTGATTATGGATAAAGCTGCTGTGAACACTAGCATGCAGTTTTTTTTTGTGGGCATAAATTTTCAGATCAGTTGGGCAAATACCTAGGAGTGTGACTGCTAGATCATACAGCAAGACTACACTTAGCTGTTAGGAAGCTGCCTAACTGTCTTCCAAAATGGCTTTGTCATTGGCTTTCCCGCCAGCAATGAAGCAGTGTCCTTTTGCTCCACAGCCTTGCCAGCATTGTGCATTGTCAGGCTTTTGGATTCTAGCTGTTCTTATAGGTGTGTAGTGGTATCTCCTTTTTAAAAATTTTATTTATTTATTTATTTGGCTGTGCTGTGGGGCATGTGGGATCTTGGTTTCCTGACCAGGGATGGAACCCGTGTCCCCTGCAGTGGAAGCGTGGAGTCTTAACCACTGGACCTCCAGGGAAATCCCTGCTTATTTTGATTTGCAATTTTCTAGCAAATTTTGTTGACCATCTTATCATAGCCTTCTTTTTCATCTGTATATCTTCTCTGGTGAGGTGTTAAAGGTCATAATTTTAACACAGTCAAAATTTTCAATATATATTTTTTACGATTCACATTCTTTTTTTTTTATAAATTTATTTTATTTTTTTTAAACTTAGTTTTGGCTGTGTTGGGTCTTCGTTGCGTTGTGAGGGCTTCTCATTGCGGTGGCTTCTCTTGTTTTGGAGCATGGGCTCTAGGCTCATGGGCTTCAGTAGTTGTGGCACATGGGCTTCAGTAGTTGTGGCTCATGGGCTCTAGAGCGCAGGCTCAGTAGTTGTGGCGCACGGGCTTAGTTGCTCTGCGGCATGTGGGATCTTCCTGGACCAGGAATCGAACCTGTGTCCCCTGCACTGGCAGGTGGATACTTAACCACTGCACCACCAGGGAAGTCCCTGATTCACATTCTTTTAAAGGACATTGTTGGCTACTCTGAGGTTAGAATAATGTTCATCTATATATTCATGGAAATATTTTAAGTATTTCCTTCTTTTTTGACATTCTTTTCTTTTTCCTTTTTAAAAATTGAAGTGAAATTCACATAACATAAAATGAACCAGTCAGCTCCCAATTTACTTTCTGTCTGTGGATTTACCTATCCTAGATATTTCATATAAATGACATCATATGAAATGTAACATTTTGTGTCTGGCTTCTTTCATTTAGCTTAATGTTTTCAAGGTTCATCCATGTTGCAGCCTGAATCAATACTTCATTCCTTTTTATGACTGGATAATATTCCATTGTAAGTATATACCAACTTTTCTTTCTTTATCCATCTCTTAGGGTTGTTTCTACCTTTTGGCAATTGTGAATAGTGCTGCTGTGGACCTTCATGTACAAGTATTTGCTTGAGTACCAGTTTTCAGTTCTCTTGGATATATATCTAGGAGTGGAATTGCTGGGTCATTTGATAATTTTATGTCTAACTTTTTGAGGAAGTGCCAAATTGTTTTCCACAGCAGCTGCACCATTTTACATTCTCACTAGAAAGGGTTCTGATTTCTCTACATTCTCACCAATGCTTGTTATTTTCTGTTTTTTTAAAAATATATGGCCGCCCTAGTGGGTGTGAAGTGGTATCTCATTGTGTTTTTGATTTGTGTTTCCCTGATGACTGATGACACTGAGCATCTTTTCACGTTGGCCATCTGTACATCTTCTTTGGAGAAATGTCTATTCAAGTCCTTTGCCCATTTTAAATTGGATTGTTTGTCTTTTAGTTGTTAAGTTGTAAGAGTTCTTTATACAGTCTGCATACTGACCCTTACTAGATACATGATTTGCAAATATTTGTCTCATTTTGTGAGTTATGTTTTCACTTTCTTTTTCTTTTGGAGGGGTGGTTTTTTGTTTTTGTTTTGAATTTTATTTTAATTTTATAAGCAAGTTCTTATTAGTTATCTAGTTTATACATATTACTGTATACATGTCAATTCCAATCTCCCAATTCGTCCCACCCCCCTCCCACCCCCCTTTACCCCCTTGGTGTCCAAACATTTGTTCTCAACATCTGTGTCTCTATTTCTGCCTTGCAAACTGGTTCATCTGTACCCTTTTTCTAGATTCCACATATATGTGTTATTATATGATATTTATTTTTCTCTTTCTGACTTACTTCATTCTGTATGACAGTCTCTATGTCCATCCATGTCTATACAAATGACCCAATTTCATTCCTTTTTATGGCTGAGTAATATTCCATTGAATATATGTACCACATCTTTATCCATTCATCTGTCAATGGACATTTATGTTGCTTCCATGACCTGGCTATTGTAAATCGTGCTGCAATGAACATTGGGACGCATGTGTCTTTTTGAATTATGGTTTACTCTGAGTATATGCCCAGTAGTGGGATTGCTGGCTCATATGGTAATTCT
>NC_041233.1:84722847-84723795 GCF_002837175.3 Physeter macrocephalus
TGTCTATTTAGGTCTTCTGCCCATTTTTGGATTGGGTTGTTTGTGTTTTTAATATTGAGATGCATGAGCTGATTATGTATTTTGGAGATTAATCCTTTGTCTGTTGATTCATTTGCAAATATTTTCTCTCATTCTGAGGGTTGTATTTTGGTCTTGTTTATAGTTTCCTTTGCTGTGCAAAAGCTTTTCAGTTTCATTAGGTCCCATTTGTTTATTTTTGTTTTTATTTCCATTACTCTAGGAGGTGGGTTGAAAAGGATTTTGCTGTGATTTATGTCATAGAGTGTTCTTCCTATGATTTCCTCTGAGAGTTTTATAGTATCTGGTCTTACATTTAGGTCTTTAATCCATTTTGAGTTTATTTTTGTGTATGGTGTTAGGGAGTGTTCTAATTTCATTCTTTTACATGTAGCTGTCCAGTTTTCCCAGCACCACTTATTGAAGAGACTGTCTTTTCTCCATTGTATATCCTTGCCTCCTTTGTCATAGATTAGTTGACCATAGGTGCGTGGGTTTATCTTTGGGCTTTCTATCCTGTTCCATTGATCTATATTTCTGTTTTTGTGCCAGTACCATATTGCCTTGATTGCTATAGTTTTTTAACATAGTCTGAAGTCAGGGAGTCTGATTCCTCCAGTTCCATTTTTTGTTCTCAAGATTGCTTTGGCTATTCAGGGTCTTTTTTGTCTCCATGCAAATTTTAAGATTTTTTTGTTCCAGTTCTGTAAAAAATGCCATTGGTGATTTGATAGGGATTGCATTGAATCTGTAGATCGCTTTGGGTAGTATAGTCATTTTCACAATATTGATTCTTCCAATCCAAGAACATGGTATATCTCTCCATCTGTTTCTGTCATCTTTGATTTCTTCCATCAGTGTCTTATAGTTTTCTGAGTACAAGTCTTTTGTCTCCTTAGGTAGGTTTATTCCTAGGTATTTTATTTTTTT
>NC_041233.1:84723962-84778452 GCF_002837175.3 Physeter macrocephalus
TGGGTTTGTTTTTGTAGGTCCTTTTCTTCTCTTGTGTTTCCCACTTAGAGAAGTTCCTTTAGCATTTGTTGTAGAGCTGGTTTGGTGGTGCTGAATTCTCTTAGCTTTTGCTTGTCTGTAAAGCTTTTGATTTCTCCATCGAATCTGAATGAGATCCTTGCAGGGTAGAGTAATTTTAGTTGTACGTTGTTCCCTTTCATCACCTTAAATACACCATGCCACTCCCTTCTGGCTTGTAGAGTTTCTGCTGAGAAATCAGCTGTTAACCTTATGGGAGTTCCCTTGTATGTTATTTGTTGTTTTTCCCTTGTTGCTTTTAATAATTTTTCTTTGTCTTTAATTTTTATCAATTTAATTACTATGTGTCTCAGTGTGTTTCTCTTTGGGTTTATCCTGCCTGGGACTCTCTGTGCTTCCTGGACTTGGGTGGCTGTTTCCTTTCCCATGTTAGGGAATTTTTTGACTATAATCTCTTCGAATATTTTCTTGGGTCCTTTCTCTCTCTTTTCTCCTTCTGGGAACGCTGAAATGCAAATGTTGGTGCGTTTAATGTTGTCCCAGAGGTCTCTTAGTCTGTCTTCATTTCTTTTCATTCTTTTTTCTTTATTCTATGCTGCGGCAGTGAATTCCACCAAGTCACTTATCGTTCTTCTGACTCAGTTATTCTGCTATTGATTCCTTCTAGTGTATTTTTCATTTCAGTTATTGTATTGTTCATCTCTGTTTGTTTGTTCTTTAATTCTTCTACGTCTTTGTTAAACATTTCTTGCATCTTCTTGGTCTTTGCCTCCATTCTTTTTCTCAGGTCCTGGATCATCTTCACTGTCCTTATTCTGAATTCTTTTTCTGGAAGGTTGACTATCTCCACTTCATTTAGTTATTTTTCTGGGGTTTTATCTTGTTCCTTCATCTAGTACATAGTCCTCTGCCTTTTCATTTTGTCTATCTTTCTGTGAATGTGGTTTTCATTCCACAGGCTGCAGGATTGTAGTTCTTGTTGTTTCTGCTGTCTGCCCTCTGGTAGATGAGGCTATCTAAGAGGCTTGTGCAAGCTTCCTGATGGGAGGGACTCTTTTCACTTTCTTGATCGTGTTCTTTGATGCACAAAAGTTTTTGATTTTTATGAATTTCAATTCATCTATTTTTTTTTCTTTTGTTGCTCTTACTTTTGGAGTTTTATCTAAGAATCCTTTGCCAAATCTAAGGTCATAAAGATTTACTCACATGTTTTCTTTTAAGAATTTTATAGTTTTAACACATATTTTCATTGTTGATCCATTTTGAGTTAATTTTTGTGTCTTGTGAGAGATGGGAGTCTGACTCCATTCTTCTGAAGGTGGAGATCCCACTTTTTGAAGAGACTATTCTTTTCCCATTGAATGGTCTTGGTACCCTTGTCAAAAATCGACTGACCATAGATGTATGGGTTTACTTCTTGACTATCAAGTCTATTCTGTTGGTCTATACATCTATCCTTATGCGAGTCCACACTGTCTTGGCTACTATAGCTTTGTAAGTTTTGAAATCAGGAAGTGTGAGTCATAAGACTTTGTTTTTTTTCAAGACTGTTTTGGCTATTTGGGGCTATTCCGTATTAGTTTGAGAACCAGCTTTTCCGGTTTTGCAAAAAGGGCCATTAGAATTTTGATACGGATTGCATTGAGTCAGTAGATCATTTGAAGTAGTATTGCCATGTTAACAATATTAAGTCATCTAATCCATGAGCATGGGATGTCTTTCCTTTTATTTATGCTTTCATTAATTTTTTTCCACACTGTTTTATAGTCTTCAGTGTACAGTCTTCTTTCGCCTCCTTGGTTAAATTTATTTCTAGATATTTTATTCTTTTGGATCCTATCGTAAATGCAGTTGTTTTCTTAATTTCCATTTTGAATTGTTCATTGCTATTTCAGAAACAGAGCTGATTCTGTGTGTTGATTTTGTATTCTGAAACTTTGCTGAATTCATTTATTAATCCTAGTAAGTTTTTGGGTGTAGATTCTTTGGGGTTTTCTAATAAAGGATCATGCCATCTGGGAACAGAGATACTTTCAGTTCTTCCTTCCAAGTTGGGTGCTTTATTTCCTTGCCATTTTACTCTGGCTGGAGCTTACAGTAGACGCCTCCCCCCCTCACAAAGGAGTGTCTGCACACTCTCCCTCTGGCCGCTCTTTCTGAACTCCCCCCCTCCCCCCGCCTTATTACAAGTCACTAGAATGAAAACCCTATGGGTCCTCAGCACCTTCCACACTTCCTACGTTCGCTCCCGGGGCAGGGGCGGCTGGGAGAGACCAGGATCCCCATCACGGAGAAGAAGGGGCTGGCCCTCGGACCACAGTGGGGGCCAGGCCTGCAGAGGACACCGGGTACCCTGCTCGGCAGCCGGGTCGGCCTTTCTGGGAACAACCCTCTGGGCCTTGTCACCTCCTGAGTGGTCTTGTCAGTGGGAAATTACGGATTTGAACTGCCCTTCTTTATCATAAGGAGATTATCAGAAATACAGAAAAAAACTTTTGCTCAACGTATGTTTGCAAGGGCTTTAGTTATAATAGGAGGAATGGGAGATCCAGTTGTTAGACCTGGAGCAGTTGAGGGAAGCAACTTCAGTGAGCTTGTGAAGTCATGGACCGTGCCCGGTGGAAGATGCTACGTCAGAGGGTGGGCCTTACGTCAAATGCTCTCATCACACAAAGAGGAGGGGGGACTTTTAGAGGCAACGGAGAAGTTTATGGTGATGGTTTCACGGATGGATAGGTATCTTCAAACTCATCAAGATGTGTACATTAAACATGCACAGCTTTTCTGTTTGTCAACCATATACCTCAATTAACAAAAAAAGAAACAAGGACTCAGTGGTGTGTCTGTGACGTCAGCCCTAAAAGTGGACAGGTGGGCACATGTGACACACCATATCTTCACACTCATCTGTACTTTGAAAAGCCTTTCTTCTGCACCTTCCAAATTCCTAGAGTGTTAGTAGATTTGGGAAAATAGGGTTTATTGAAGCAAACAGAAAGTGGCCCTCGTGTTTTCCCAGACAAGTGGCAGCGCTGCGTGGGCGCCAGTTGACGACGCCATGCTCCCACCCCGGGGAGACCTGCCACCAACTTTTAATGAGCTCCCAATTAGGGGCCTGTGTGATGGTGACCCCGTGGTGGTGTTGGAGTCCCCGGGGCATTGTGACATTAGAGGCCGAGCGTGGCTGTGGGGGTCAGTGGTCAGTGCACATCCTGGCTGCCAAGGCGCCCGTTGTCCCCAGGGCCCCATCAGGACCCACTCTGGCTGATGCCCACCTACCAAGTGCTGACGGGGGAACAGGCTGGGGGTGGGGGCACACTCCCGCCACCTCCCAGGACCCCTGCCCCTGGCAGCTGCATCCTTGCCACCGATGCCCAAGCCTCACGTGACTACCAGCACGCAGCCCCGTCCGTGGTGGCCGTGCGCCCGACTCCGTGTACCCGAGGTGCACCCCACATGTGTGCTCCGGAGCCCAGACGGTGGGTTCTCCCACCTGGCTGGCAGCTGTTCCTCCTTTCCAGTCACAGCTTCCTCCTGTCCATTCTGGGATGGGGGTCCCCAGCAAAGGGAGCAGCCCCTAAGGGATCCCTGGCTAAGGGGATCAGGCAGGAAACAGCTGCCAGCTGGGGTCTTGCGGGAGCAGTTATTCCTGGAAGGCTTGGGTGGCGGTGGGGGCGGGAGCTGTCTGTGGTTTGCCTACCGACCTGTGGGGTGTCATCGCCCGTTTACAGAGGGGAAACTGAGGCACGGAGCACTTGCCAGGAGCACCCAGTGTCCAGTGTGCCCTGCGAGGGGCTGGGTCCTGCAGCAGACGCAGTTGGGCTGCGGGTGAGAAGCGGCTGCCAGGTGGAGCCCAAGGGCAGGAGGCCCCTCAGGACGCTGGGTGCTGCCCGGGATCACCCTCGGGCCCCTCCCCAGCTCGCAGGGCCAGGCTCTTGCCAGCTGCGTAACTGGCAAGAGGGTCCTTGCAGGCCTGAGCCCCAGGGAGGCCGGATGGAGGGCGGAAGCAACCCGAGTGCGACAGGGCTGGGCTCGGGGCTCTCCCTCCTGCCCTCACCGTTGGTGGGTGGGCAGCGGGGGTGCTGAATCAGGTGCATCTGCTGCCCGGCCTGTGAGCTGGAGCACCGGCAGCCGTGTGTCTGGGCTCCTGGCCAGCACTTTAGCCGATGGCCAGCTGGGCTCAGGGGAGATGTTGCCCTGGAAGAGGTGGGGTGACAGGTGTCTGTGGCCACAATCTGAGTCGAGGACGGCAGCCTGAGGAGCACGACAACGGCCGGGGAGCCGCTGGCTTCCCTCCTTCAAGGCTGGGCCAGTGCCGGTCACCCTGAGTGACCAGAGTCAGGGCTGCATGGGCAGAGCAGTCTTGCAGATTTGGGGCCCAGGCAGTGGGCCCAGGGGCAGCCCTCGGACCCAGTGTTGGCAGTGGATGAGGGCACCTTCCCCGGCAACCGAGGCCGCCCCCCGGCCACTGCCATGGACGCGCCAGGGCGGCATGAATGCTTTGGCTGCCCCCTGGGGACCCAGAGCAGCCCGCGACCCCTATTCCTCTTGCCATGTCTCCAGAGGAGGGGGCAGCGGAAAGCAAGTGGCTCAGCCGATAGGGGACCTTCACAGGCAGGCAGGGTCAGCCGGCCTGACGCAGCTCCCCACCCGGGGGCGTGGCCTCACCTGGAGGGTCCTCGGTGTCCCGTGCTCAGCCTCCTGGTCTCCAGGTGGCTTCAAGGGCTGTGTGTCCTGGAGCCTGCTCAGACCCCGGGTGAGTGACCCCACATCTGTGTCCCCACAAGCTGACCTGCAGGGAGGCTTCCCCCACCCCTCCCCCATGGTGGGCTCACGGTAGGACCCCCATTTAGTCCTGTCTTCTGAGTCTCAGGGGACCCTTGCAAGACGGGGAGGATTCCGCAGGCTCTGGGTGTCCTCACCATGGGCCCACACACTTGCAGGCACATACACACCCACGCACATACACACGCACACACATGGGGAAGCCGGCGAGCTGTCATCACCTCCAGGGCACGGGAGTAGCCGTCCACGAGTTCAGAAATTCAGAGCTGCAGGATTCTTAGAGCCCCAGTCAAGGCAGGGCTTGCCGAGGTGTCTTTTTTCTTTCTCTCAAACTCCCAGTGGTCATCTTCAACACTTTTCTAAATGAGAGGCTTATCTGGAGCCAGGGCTGAGAAGAACAGGAGAAAGTGGCCCCAACTGCCCAGGCTCAGGACCCGACACGACAGGCAGCGCCTGCACGCAGTACCGTGCTCCCTGCGGGCTGCAGGGGAATTGGACCTCTGACCCTCAGGAGACAGCGTCATGGCCGGGGTGGGGGGCGCTGTCCTTCCAGGACTCGGCCCATGGTGGCCCCACTCCTGGGACCTGGCGGGGGCGCTGGCCTTTTCTGCAGTGCTGCAGATGCCCCTCTGGAGGTCTGCTTCTGTCTGAGCGCCCACTGCATGGCGCTCGGTCCGAGCAGATGTCTGTGCACGTGGCTGGAACACGGGCCATTTTGTTGGGCTCTGATTAAGGACAGCTGCCCTGGCTACACTGTGGGGCTGAGGACGGGGGCACAGCCAAGTGTGTCGAGGCCGTGGCTGGTGTGTTAAGAGTGTGCGGATTATGACCTGCTGGCTGAGGACGCACCAGCACACGGGGTTGGCAGGTGGCTCCCCCAGCGTCCGAGCTCCCACCTTGGGGAAGGGAAAACCCTGTGCCTTTTTGATGAAGGCGCAGCTTCAGTACCTCACACAAAGGAAGTAGAGGCACAGGGTTTATCGCTTACTGACCCCAGACTGAGGGGCAGTGGGCCGGGAGAGGGCCGTCCTCCGTCCAGGTCACCAGGGAGCGGTAGACAGAGCAGGCAGCCGGCACCTGTTAGAAGGCGGTTGGCGCGGAGGCCCCTCCCTTGCGGCTCAGCTCCGAGCGGTTGTTTTAAAGGCGCCCGGGAAAAGCAAAACGGGACTTGGGCGGGAATCCTGAGCTCCTTCCTGACCTGTGTCCAGACTCCGGTGTGAGCAGGGCCGTCACACTGTGAAATGGTCACGCCAAGGGACCCCAAGTCCGTCAGGGATGGGGTGAGCGCTCCAGAGGCAGACGGCCGGCCCAGGTAGTGAGTGTGTGTGCTGTGCCCACGAGTGGGCGGTGCGTGTGCGGGGTGTGCAGGGGCAGCGGCAGGGGGCGGGCGGAGCACCTCCTCGGGGGCCGTGGCTGCCGGGCACCGTCCAGCATCTGGACAAGGAGCCCTTGACCCGCCGGTCCCGTCTGCCTCGCCGCGGCCGCCGGGTCTGGGCTCTGGCCTCGTGCCCGTGGGGTCGAGGCCCCCCTCGGGTTCCGAGACAGGGGGCGGCGCCGAGGGACTGAGCGCTGCTCCCCTCGAGCCTCCTCCCCCAGCGCCGGCGCCCCGCCAGCGGCCTCCAGCTGCCGGCCGGGAGGGGGCGCTGGTGACACAGCTGTTTGCATTCCCAGCGGCCCGGCCAGGGCTCCCCGCAGGCTGCCTCGGAGGCTGTCGTCCTGCGTCGGGTGCGGGGCCTTTACCGCGCACAGCGGCAGGAGCGCTTCACTGGGACTCAATCTGTTCTGTTGGGTGAAAATGCTAAAAATCGAGCCATACGTAGTTTCATTTGTGAAAACTTGACACTGTCCTTTCCCAGCCTTCTTGAGTCTAGAATAAGGACTCCAGGTGACAAGAGGCCAGGAACATGCGTCCATGCTGTGCTCTGAGCAGCTCTGCTGCAGGGCAGTGTTTCACACCCACCGTCTGTCTCCCCTTCCCACAGGGATGCTAGGCCGGCCTGGGGCCCTGGGATTATAGGACAAGGTGAGTAGATTCCAAAGAGAGCGGGGAAGGGCAGCCCTCCTTTCCTGAACCCCCAGGGAGGGCTTCTGGCCGGAGGTGCCTCTTACTGGCCAAGCGGTGGCCCGTGTCCCGACAGCGCTTCCTGGCCTGGGGCCACAGCCAGAACGTGTCCGCGCAGGGGCCGCTCATCCTGCTGGGCTTCCCGGGGCCGCGGGGCCTGCGTTTCGGGCTCCTCCTGCTCTTCCTGGTCATGCACATGCTCATGGAGGCCGGGAACCCGGCCATCATCTCCCTGGTCGGAGCGCACCAGCGCCTGCAGATGCCCATGTACTTCTTCCTCTGCACCCTCTCCTTCCTGGAGCTCTGGGTCACCGCGGCCTGCGTGCCCATGACCCTGGCCACCTTCGCCTTGTGGAGCGGAGCCATCTCCTTCGTGGGCTGCGCCGTGCAGATGTGCTTCGTCTTCTGGCCGGGCTGCGCTGAGTACTTCCTGCTGGCCGCGATGGCCTACGACCGCTACCTGGCCGTCTGCCTGCCACCGTGCTACAGCAGCATCATGACGCCCTGCCGCTCCGCCCGCCTGGCCCTGGGCTCCTGGCTCTGCGGCTTCTCGACCGTCACCGTGCCCGCTGCCCTCCTGGCCTGCCTCTCTTTCTGCAGCTCGCGCATCATCAACCACTTCTTCTGCGGCGTCGCACCCTGGGTCGTGCTGTCCTGCAGCGACATGCGGGCAGTGGAGCTGGCGTCCTTCAGCATCGCCTTCTGCGTCGTCCTGGGCTCCTGCGTCATCACGCGGTCGCCTGTGCCTGCGTCGTCGTCAGGATCCCCTTGGCCCAGGGCCGGCAGCAGGCCTCCTCCACCAGCTCGTCCCACTTCACGGCGGTCCTCATCTGGTACGGCTCTACCGTCTTCCTGCATGGGGCGCCGTGGCGGAGGGCTCGCTGGACCTGACCGAGGCCCCCACTGTGCTCAGCACCATCGTCCCCCGGCGCTGAACCCCTTCACCTACACTCGGAGGAACAAGGATGTCGAGCAGGCTCTGCAGAGGTGGTTGCGGGGGGAAGTGAGCCCCTGCGGGCCACTCTGCATGGCTGAAAATCGCCCCCTGAAATCACCGTGTACAGGGACCCTCAGGCAGTCGGTGGAGGCAGCCCCGGTCCCGGACCCGGCAGCTCCTTTCACAGGACTCGCCAAGGGATGCTCAGCCCCCTGGGCTTCCAGACACACATCCTGGAAGAGAAACGGGGACATGCGGCCCCCCAGAAGTACCACATGTACTTGCAGACCCACTGCCCACCAAGTGCCAGGGCTGGAGCAGCCCGAGAGCCCCTACTCGGTCTGGGAGGAGGGGGCCGTCTCACACCTCAGGCCTCTCTCCGCTGCCAACACCCGCGGTCCCCTGAGTCTTCCCTCACTGGTGGCCAGGGGAGGTTGTCCACAGAGGGGAGAACTCAGAGAAATTGGGTGTAAACCTCTGCGGAAGCCAGGCAGCCTGTGGGGGCTGTTTGGGAGCCGTGTGTGGGTTTGCCTCACTTCGGGGAGCCTCAGAACACTCCCCCCAGGTCTCACACACTCCTGGCGTCTGGACAGTGGGACCTGCCGGCCTCGGAGGGAGGGGGCTTGGTGCGGTCTCTGAGTGGATAAGCCACACGAGGTCCTTGGGGGTCCGGAGCCTCTGTGAGAGGCCTGGTGTGCGCCGGCAGCCCATCATGACTTATCCTGGGAGCAGCACACGTGGAGTTCGAAGCGGGCTCCAAAGCTGGGTGTCTGGACCCAACCCTCTGCCAGCATGACTTGGGCAAGTCACGTAACCACTCTGAACCTCTGTGTCTTCATCTGTACATGGGGACTGTGGAGGTGCAGTCCCACGGAGCCCTTTGCGCATTAAAGGAGTGGATGTGTCTCAAGTGCTGAGAACAGGGCCTGACAGGGAGGCGATTGCTACTACTATTTTCACACTTAGCAGATGAAACAGTGCAGGCCGTCCCCTGTCTCTGTCCTGTCACTTCACACACAGCTCAGGCAGAGTGACGGACGCGCCCTCCTCTCAGTGACCACCCTGATCGCCCAGCCATCAGGGACCCCCGAGAAGACTGGACTCTCCTGCCAACCGCACGGAGACTGAGGGTGGTTGCCTGGACTTGGCGGCCCACGTGGCACTGAGTGAATTTCAGCCCTGAGCCACCCAGGAACTGTGGCCACAGTTCCGCCCAGGGCCACAGGCCTGCCCCAGCTGTCAGCCAGGGACTGGGTAGGCCAGCCCCGCCCGGCGGTGGGCTGAGCCCCGCGCCGCTGTGCGGAGTGTCCCGAGCCTGCTTAGTGGTGCTGGCGTGTGCTCAGGGGGCTCTGTGGGGCGTCTGGGGGTGCTGGAGCCCACCACAGCTGGAGCGCGCCAGGCCCGGGCCTTCTGGCAGGCCTGCTGCCCCTTAGCCTCGGCCCGAGCACCACCTCTGCAGCTCCCAGAAGACCGCCCGTTTAAAACTGTCCCTGGCCACTCACACCCGGCCTGCGGCTGACGATCCGATGCCCACGTGCCCCTCTTCAGGTATTCATCATGTGTTCTCTCCTCCGGAAGGAGGCCCGGGGCAGAGGCCTCTGACGGCTCACGCTCGCTGGGATCCAGGCCTACAACAGGTGGGCCCCCACAGGGGTGGCTGACATCTGCCCAGCTGAGGAGCCATCTCCCACTGGTGGGAAGAAGTCGGGGTTCCTGGAGGCCCCCTTCCCTGGGCCAGAGCAGGACCCATTTACCTCTGTCATCCATGGCTAATGATGCTTGCGCAGTCTTTGCTCTTTTGTGAAGTTATTTCCCAAATAATGAATTAAAGAGCGTCCAAATTTAATGGGTCCCTGTCTTTGTCAAGCTGATGGAGTAAGTTAGGAAGCCCCCATGTTAGCGTGGCACCCCTGCCCTCCGCGCCCCGCCCCCCAGTGCCTCTTCCCTCCCTCCCGTGCCCCTGCCCCCGCCCGGCTCCTCTCCCTTGGCCCACATCCTCAGCCAATGGTGGAGGAGTTCTCTGCTCAGGGGCGTGGGCTCCCGCCCTCCCGGTCGCCTCCTGGTGCGGGTCAGGCCCTGGGGGCAGCGCCCAGGCGCCCTGGTCTGCCCGGCCCTGAGCGTGGCCTGGGGGCAGAGTTCATCGCGCACGGAGCCCCGACCTGACCGAGCCACATCCAGGTGCTCCCAGGCCCTGAGGATGTTCCCAGTCGGAGGACCGGAGCGGGCGGCGCAGCCCTCGGGCCCCCTCCGTCCCCGAGGGCAGGCGAGTCCCCGGGGAGGGCGCGCGTCCCGGAGGCGCCCGTCCTGGCTTCCCGCGCAGCGATGGCTGTGGTGCCTTCTCGGGTTTGGGAATTAGGTGGTTTTGAAAGCCGAAGGAGGTGCTGAGAACCGCCAGGGTCCCAGGACGCGGGCGGTGGGGGCGCCTTTGCCGTCGCCGGGTCTGGGGAGGGTGCGAAGCCCTCCAGCGACCGCCCTCCCCGGGGAGCGGGGTCTGGGGACCAGAGATGTGGGCCCCAGGCGGGCTTCCCTCCGCAGCCCGTGTCCTGCCCGCGGGTGGGGTGGTGGCCACTGCGCGCCTCCGGCCGGGGCAACAGGGGCTGCAAAGCATTTACTGTTAGGTGACCTTTGTGTAGTTGTGTGACCCAGCGATTCGCGTGAACACGAGGCTCCGTCAGGGACCTAGTTCTGCCGTGCACCTTCCTTTGGCAAGTGTGGGCTCCAAAATGGGCCGCGCTGGACAGAGCTGGGCGGGGATGGGGCGGGGATAAGTAACACGTTAGAGAAGCTTATCTCTCTCATTCAGGTTGAAAATTGTGCACTTCGACTTGTGGATGTTACTGTGTCAGCCTTCAGACTCCTGGCGGCCGAGCTCACTCTCCCTGGGGACATGTCAACATGCCGCCTTTTCCTGTCCGGACTGGAGAGTCATTCTAGGCCCTTTGGGCCCCCAGCCTAGGTTCTGGGAGGTTTCTCTTTCTGCAGTTAAGTCAGTGAAGAAGAACGAAACTTTTAGCCTTTTCTGCTCTTTCCATCCTTCTCTCTCGTTTTAGGATAAAGAAATATTAACGATTTTTAAATTAATAACCTATTTTAAGAGCAGTTTTAGGTTTCTAGAAAAATTGAGCGGAAAGTACAGAGTTCCCATGTGACACCTCCTCCCAGTTTTCCTTATTAACATTTTGCATTAGTGTGGGGTGCACTTGTTACAATTGGTGGGCCAATACTGATACACTTTTATTAACTGAAGTCCATAATTTACATTAAGTTTCACTCTGAGTGCTTGAATGGGTTTTGACAAATGCAGATGTCATGTGTCCACCATCGCAGTATCACACAGGGTAGTCTCACTGCCCTAAACATCCCCTGTGGTCCACCTGTTCACCCCTCCTCCTCCTCTTCCTGAACACTTGCCAACCTCTGATCTTTTTACTGTCACTATAGTTTTAAAAATTTTTTATTGAAGTATAGTTGATTTACAATGTTTCATGTGTACAGAAAAGTGATTGATATATATGTGTATATATATATTCTTTTTCATATCCTTTTCCATTATGATTTATTACAGGGTATTGAATATAGTTTCCTGTGCTATACAGTAGGTCCTTGCTGTTTATCTGTTTTATATTTAGTTGTATGTATCTGTTAATGCCAAATTCCCAATTAATCTCTCCCCCCTTTTTCCCCCTTGGTAACCATATGTTTATTTCCTATGTCTGTGAGTCTGTTTTGTAAATAAGTTTATTTGTAGTTTTTTTTTTTAGATTCTGCATATAAGTGATATCATATGATATTTGTCTTTCTCTTTCTGACTTACTTTACTTAGAATGATAATCTCTAGGTCTATCCATGTTGCTGCAAATGGCATTATTTCATTCTTTTTTATGACTGAGTAATATTCCATTATATATATATATATATATACATATATATGTGTATATATCTAGATATAGATATAGATAGCACATCTTCTTTATCCAATCATCTGTTGATGGACATTTAGATTGCTTCCATGGCTTGGCTATTGTAAATAGTGCTGCTATGAACATCACGGTGCATGTATCTTTTCGAATTAGAATTTTCATCTTTTTTGGATATTTGCCCAGGAGTGGGATTGCTGGATCATATGGTAGCTCTATTTTTACTTTTTAAAGGAGCCTTCGTACTGTTCTCCATAGTGGCTGCACCAATTTGCATTCCCACCAACAGTGTAGGAGGGTTCCCTTTTCTCCACATCGTCTCCAGCATTTATTATTGGTAGTCTATAGTTTTATCTTTTCCAAACGTCATATAGTTAGAATCATACAATGTATAGCCTTTTCAGATTGGCTTCTTTCTCTAAGCAATATGCATTTACGTTTTGTCCATGTCTTTTGTGGCTGCACCATTTTGCTTTCCCACCAGCAGTGAATGAGGGTTCCTGTTGCTCCACATCCTCACCAGCATTTGGCATTGGCAATGTTTTGGATTTTAGGCATTCTACTCAGTGTGTAGTGGTACCTCGTGGCTGTTTTAATTTGCAGTCCTTAATAAGCATCTTTTCATATGCTGACTTGCCATCTATATAACATCTTTAGTGTCTGTTCACATTCTCTTGCCCATTTTAAAATTGAGTTGTTTTCTTACTGTTGAAGTTTAAGAGTTCTTTGTATAGTTTGGATACAAGTCCTTTGTCAGATATATGTTTTGCAAACATTTTCTAGTTTGTAGCTTGTCTTTTCTTTTTCTTAGCTGTGTCTTTTGCAGAGCAGAAAATTTTAGTTTTAATAAAGTCTGACATATCACCTTTTTATTTCATGGATTGTGCTTTTGGTGTTGTATCTTAGAAAGGTACCACCAAACCCAAGGTCATCTTGATTTTCTCTTGTTACCATCTGGAAGTTTTATAGTTTTGAATTTTACATTTAGTTCTGAGATCTATTCTGAATTAATTTTTTGGTGAAAGGTGTAAGGCCACTATCTAGATTCTTTTTTTATTATTTTTTATTTTTTGCATGTGGATGTCCAGTTGTTCCAGGAACATTTGTTGAAGAGATTATCTTTGCTCCACTGTATTTCCTTTGCCCCTGTATCAAAGAGCAGTTGACTACATTTACGTGGATCTATTTCTGGGCTCTCTATTCTGCTCCATTTATCTATTTGTCTCTTCTTTACCAATAATATCACACTGTCTTGATTACTGCAGCCTTACAGTTAATCTTGAAGTTGGCTAGTGTCGGTCCTCCAACTTTGTTGTCTTTACTCTTGTGATGCTAAACCTTAGAATCAGTTTGTTGATATCTACAAATTAACTTGCTGCGGTTTTGATTAGAACTACACTGAATTTATAAATGAAACTGAGAGAAGTGACATCTTAACAGTTTGAGTCTTCCTATCCATGAGCATAGATTATCTCTCCATTTATTTAGATATTTTCTTTGACTTCACTCATCAGAGTTTTCTGGTTTTCCCTCATGTAGTTCTTGTACATATAACGTTATATTTATACCTAAGTATTTCATTTTTTGTGCTTATGTAAGTGGTATTGTTTTATGTTTCAAATTCTGTTTATTGCTGTTACATAGGCATATATAAAAGCAGTTGATCTTGTATATTAACCTTGTATCCTGCAACCTTGCTGTAATTATTAGTTACAGAAGTTTTTTGTCTTAAAAAATTGTTTTTCTACATAGACAATCATTTCATTTGAGAAGGCTTTCTTCCTTCCCAATCAATATATTTTATTTCCTTTTCTTGTCTTATTACATTAGCTAGGACTTCCTGTATGACGTTGAATATAAGTGGTAAGATGGGACATTTTTGTCTTTTTTCCAGTCTCAGGATGGAAGGTATTTAGTTTTTCACAATTAGTATGACATTAACTGTAGGTTTTTTTGTAGATGTTATTTATCAAGTTGAGGAGGTTCCCCTCCATTCCTAGTTTGCTGAGAGAGTTTTGTAAATCATGAATGGGTGTTGGATTTTGTTGAATGCTTTTTTTTTACATCTATTGATATAATATGATTTTTCTTCTTTAGGCTTTATAGACAGATTACATTAGTTGGTTTTCAGATGTCCTGCCTTGCATACCTGGAATAAATCCCACTTGGCTGTGGTGTACAGTTGTCTGTTTTTTTTTTTTTTGCGGTACGCAGGCCTCTCACTGTTGTGGCCTCTCCCGTTGCAGAGCACAGGCTCTGGACGTGCAGGCTCAGCGGCCATGGTTCACGGGCCTAGCCACTCCACGGCATGTGGGATCTTCCCGGACCGGGGCACGAACCCGTGTCCCCTGCATCGGCAGGCGGACTCTCAACCACTGTGCCACCAGGGAAGCCCTGTGGTGTACAGTTTTTAAAAACACATTTGGATTTGCTTTGCTAATATTTTGTTTATGATTTTTGCATCTATGTTCACAAGAGAGATTGACCTGTAGTTTTCCTTTCTTGTAATGTCTTTGCCTGGTTTTGGTATTAGGGTGATGCTGGCCTTGTAGAATGAGGTAGGAGGAGATAGGGATGTGATGAGATGGTGGCTGCAGAGATGAGGAGGAGACCGGATTGCTGGCACACTCTCTGGTTGCTGTTTGGGGGCTGGTGGGTGGCCCTGAGTATCTCTCATCACCTTGGCCACACCAGCATGCACTTGTACCATGATGCAGCTGCCCCCAGTCATGGCCCTTCGTGGCCTGTGTTTCCTCATTTCTCTGTGCCCTCAGCATGCTGTTCCTACTCTTAGGAACACCCTTCCCTCTTCTACTGACTCCACATTCTTTTTTAAACCTCAGCTCTTGGGTTGCCTCCACACCCTGTGCTCCCAGGAGCCCCATGTCCATTCCCGGGGCACCTGAGGCCCCCACACAGCCTCGGGGTCACTCATGGTCATGATCTGTCTGCTTCCTCTCCAGTGGCTGCAGGACTCCACTGGCTTTTGAGGCACACCCTCCCCCCAAGTACAAGTTGGTGACTTAAGTCTTGAACTGGACCCTTTGGCTTGTGTACTTGGCTGTGTCTGGACTTGGTTTTGGTTTGGACCATCTGGTCCAGATGGCCATCTCTGAGCCTGTGATTAAGATCCCCCATCCCCTAAGCAATTTTGGGTGACTCCTGACTCTCTTCCAAGCACCTATTGGGTGGGCAGCAACACGCAGTGTGTCTTCCTGGCAAGAAGATGCCATACTATTTATCTGTCACTGTCGATTCTGCCAGACTGTGAGTTCCTCGAGGGCAGAGGTCAGTGGCACTTATCCGTGTCCCATCCATCAGTACTGACATCCACCCACCCACCAGCCCAATCATCCATCCATCCATCTACCCATCCACCATCCATCTGTCCATCCATCCACACAGCCAATCATTCCCTCCTCTTCTTCTTTCCATTTCTTTTTGACTCCTTCCCTTCTCCCCTTGGCGCCTCCACACAGGGTAGGAGTATTTCCAGGGTGTTTGGGGAACAGCTGTGAAGCCTGTGTCTGAAGCCTGTGTCTGGGACTGAGGGGGCCAGCGGGAGGAGATGGGGCCAGAGGGGACCCAGGTTATGTGAGGCCTGTAGGTTGTGGTGAGGCCTTAGCTGTGCTCTGAGTGGAATGGGAGACTTTGGAGGCTGTGAGTGGAGGGGTGATGTGATCTATCTATCCATCTCCCTCCGGCAGCTGCACTGAGAAGACACTTGAATGGTGGAGGCTGTTGCAGTAATCCAACTGAGCAGTAATGGTGGACAGGGCAGGATGGTGGCAATGGAGGGAGAAGCCGCCAGGTTCTGGATATTTTCTGAAAGTAGATCCAACAAGGCTGCTGCTGGGCTGACTGTGGGATGTGAGAGAGAAAGAAGAGCCAAGGGTGGTGATGTGGATTTTGAGCAACTAGAAGGATGGGCTCCATGTAGAGAGAAGGAAACAGCTGGGGATAGAGCAGGTTTGGGGGTATTTCAGGAATTCCATGTTGGACACATTAAGTGCAAGAGGTCAGGAGACGTCTGAGTGATCTGAGTGGAGGTGGAGGGGGAGCAGCTGGGTGCGGCTCTGGACTTCAGGGGCACTTTAGGGGCATTTGAGAATGTCGCAGTGAAAACCATGGGACTGACTGACACCCCGAAGGAGGGGTGTGGAGAGGAAGGAGACCTTGGACGACAGGCCTGGGACCTGATGCTAAGAGGTGGGGATCACGAGGCGACACCAGCCCAGGAGGCCGGGGTTCAGCAGCCCCCAGGGAGGGGATGAGCAGGGCCAAGAGGAGGAGGTGCTGGGGCCAGCGCTGCCCGTCCTCAGCCTGGCCAGGGGGGCGGGGGGCGGCGGTCACACGTCACACAACAGAGACAGAGTGGCTTTGGTGAGGTGGTGGGGCCGGGGGCTTGTGAGGAGGTGAGTGGGGAGAGCACATTGATACCATCAAGGCGCCGGGAAGTGGTGAAGCTGGAGGGGCAGTGGGGAAGCCTGCAAGGACAGCATCACATCTGATGGAAATGCCCAGGAACGAGGGCAGCCTTGGCGCTTTGGGAACAAGAGGAGCGCCCTTGCGTCAGGTGAGAGCGACCCTTGGATGAGGACTCCGTGGTGCGTCCCAGACTCACTGCACCCTGGGTTGAGGGTGAGATGTTTGAGACTTTTGGACTATTGCAGTAATTCCTCTGGGGCCGGGGCAGGGGGAAAACATCTACAGACGTGGAATTCCTGTGCTCACCCTCAGAGGGATTTGGAGGAAGCAGCTTCAAGCCCACAGGCAGGAACTCAGCTACAGCTTTCTCCCCAGGTAGTCGCTGGCCAGGACACACCTGCTGAAGACACACCTGCCGAGCTGGGACACACCTGCTGGGCCAGGAGACACCTGCTGAGGGGACACCTGCTGTGGAGACACCTGCTGAGGGGACACCTGCTGAGGAGAAACCTGCTGTGGAGACAGACACCTGCTGAGGGGACAACTGCTGGGCCAGGAGGCACCAGCCCCTTGCTGGCAGCAGGGCCCTGGCCATGGCTGGGTCTCTGCCCATGGTGGATATTCGTGCCTTGCTTCCTCAGCTTCCGTCGCTGTGTGTCCAGAGCATCGCCACAGGCATCTCTGGGCAGCAGGATGGCAGCGGTGTCCCAGTCAAGGGCTGAGAGCCGAGGGCAGGCTGTCCCCAGCCCAGCTCAGCAGCTCATGCAGCTGTGCTCGGAACATCTGCTCATCCGTTGCCTCTTCCCTGACCTGCTCCACCTGAGGGAATGTCTTTATTCTGAATTCTGTTTCTGAGAAAAGTGTGTGTTCTCCAGGCAACTGGGGAATCCTTTGTAATCCCCTTGGTACCCAATCAACTCACAGTTGATGAAAATTCCAGCCCATATTGACGGGAGAAGTCTTTAGAGCTGGGCCTAGAGGTGCTGCCTTCCCTGGGGCATAATTAAAAAGGAGGCAGGTGGGGCTGCTGGGAGCTGAGAGCCCGGGGTCAGCAGGTTCCGGCTCGTTAGGCCCCGGCGAGGCTCCGGCGTGTCACCCTGAGGATGGTGAGGGCCGTCCCAATTAATAACGGTATCACATCCCTCCAGGGTCCAGTTCGGAGGAGGCAATTAATTTCAAATAAGCAACTGCGTATCCGGCGATGCGCCTCCTGAGAGTAGGGGTGTGTGCGGGAGGGGAAGGTGGAACAGAAACCTGGGCCAGGTCTCCTTGTCCTCCTGGCCTCCCAGGCCCCGGGGGCTGAGGCATGGCGAGTGTCCCAGCCTTGGCAACCTGCTCTCCTGGTTTCTGTGGAATTATCTGGCAGAGTCTTGCTGCCTCTCCGGGTTCTGGCGGGTCTGCGGGCTGCCCCAGGGCACACCCGGGATGAAGACACGGTGACACCAGTGTGTGCAAATCACATTTCTTCCAGATGTAACCCGAACACATCCAAGTCATTTGTAGTGTATTGACTTTCCTGCTTTCTCTCACTATCTATATTTCAAAGGGCTTAAATGCTCTTTTTTTTTTTTTGGCATGTAAACTTCAACAAATTTCTAGTAGGCTATTTTTTTGCAAGCCAATATGTCACAACACAAAACTTTGGGAGTCTTTTGCATTTTAATCAATTAGTTGATATTGAGATATAATGAACACATAACATTTTATTAGTTTTATGTGTACCACATAATGATTTGACATTTTTATATGCAATGAAATGGTCATCACAGTAAGTCTAGTTAACATCCATCACCACACAGAGTTAAAGAACTTTTTTTTCTCGTGATGAGAACTTTTAAGACCTACTCTCTTAGCAACTTCTAAGTATACAATGCAGTGTTATTAACTATAGTCACCATGTTGTACATGACATCGGGTGTGTAAACTTCTTATCAAAGTACAAAATACACATAGAAAAGTGGCCAAATCTTAGGTGTATAATTTGATGAAGTTTCATAAACTGCATGCACCTGACCAAGAACCCGACGTGGCTGGAGCCCCAGATCCCAACGCCTCCTCCCCCTGGGAGTCCCCGAGGGCAGCCACGATCATGACTACCTAGCAGATTCACTTTGCCTGTTTTTTATTTTTATATAAATGGTATCACACAGAATGCGCTCTTTTGTGCTTGACATTTTCCCACGACGTCACGTGTGTGAGATTCTGCCGTGGTGCTGTGTGTGGCTGTTTTCACTAATCCTCACTGCTGGTGGTCCTCCACTGCATGAATAGACCACGCTGCGTCTGCTCAGCCGTTGAGGGTTGTCTCCGTATTTTGGTTATTATAAATTATGCTGCTCCAATAATTCTCATACTGTCTTTGGGAAGTCCTGTTGGGTATGTATGCAGGAGTGGAGTTTCTGGGTCCCAGGTTGGTGTGTGTCCATCTTTACAGACAACAGTCTTCTGTAAAGACTGTGAGTGCCAGTGAGTGCCACCCTGTCCAGTGCCTTCAGGAGTATAGGCGTGTTTGTCAGCCTCTCCAGCACTTAGTATTGTCTGTCTTCATTTTGGCCATCCCAGAGGGTACGTGTCACATTGTGGTTTCAACTTGCATCTTCCTGGTGACTAAGGAAGTGGGCATTTCTTTTTGCTTGTTTGCCATTGAGATATAAGTCAAACCTCCCTTGATCTGGGCTGCAGGCGAGCAGAATACAGCTTCTGTGGCAGCCCGTTTATTCCCAGTGGCCCAAAGGACGGCCCTGCCGATGCCCAGCATTGCCCGGGTCTCAGTGTCACCTTGGAGGTGGTGGACAAGGCGTGTCCCCGACACGCTCCCCCAGCCTTTCCATTTGAAATACATGTGGTTGGCTAACAAGATCCTCTCAAACAGAAGATGTGTCGGGTGGGGCTGCAGTGCTGCTGTGAGCTGCTTGCGCCTCATGCCGCAGGGCAGTCACTGCTCAGCGGGACCGCTTGAGGCAACACTGCCTCTGCCAAAAGCTGGGGTGGGGTCTTGCTCCTCCTCCCGGTGCCTCTGAGATCCTGCGCTCAGTCCCCATCCGCACAGCGGGTGTGACCACCACGCCCACCCCGTAGCACCGTGGGGACTCGTGCTCTCTTGGCAGGACAAAGCAGGGCTAGAACCAACTTTGCCGAAGAGGCTCACGGACACATGGCGAGCACACCGCAGACCCAGAGTCTGAACCTCTGTCCACCTCCTCACACGTGAATGAAAGGACTCAGCCTGGCCGCTGTGAGGCAGCGGGCAGGATGCAAAGCCCCCGTGGTGGAGGGGGCACCACAGTGGGTGGACCACGTTGTGCTTTCTTTCAGGTGAAGTAGAGTTGATTTGTTTCAGGTGTACCACAAAGTGATTCAGTTATACATACATACATATATATATTCCTTTTCAGATTCTTTCCCATTATAGGTTATTATAAGATATTGAGTATAGTTCCCTGTGCCATACAGTAGGTCCTTGTTGTTTATCTATTTTATATATAGTAGTGTGTATCTGCTAATCCCAAACTCTTAATTTATCCCTCCGCCCCGCTTCCCCTTTGGTAACTATAAGTTTATTCTCTATGTCTGTGAGTCTATTTCTTTTTTTTTTTTGTGAGTCTATTTCTGTTTTGTAAATGAGTTTGTATCATTTTTTTAGATTCCACATATAAGTGATAACATATGATATTTGTCTTTCTCTTTCTGACTTACTTCACTTAGTAGGATAATCTCTAGGTCCATCTACGTTGCTGCAAATGGCATTATTTCATTCTTTTTTATGGTTGAGTAATATTCCATTGTATATATGTACCACATCTTCTTTATCCATTCATCTCTCGATGGACATTTAGGTTGCTTCCATGTCTAGGCTATTGTAAATAATGCTGCTATGAACATTGGGGTGTGTGTATTTTTTAGAATTGGTGTTTTCACTTTCTTTGGCCATGTACTTAGGAGTGGAATTTCTGAGTCATATGGTAGTTCTAATTTTAATTTTTTTGAGGAAACTCCATACTGTTTTCCAAAGTGGTTAATACCATTTGCAAATATTTTTCTCCCATTCACTAGGTTGTCTTTTCATTTAGTTGATGGTTTTCTTTGCTGTGCATACAATGGAATATTATTCAGCCTTAAAAAAGAAGGGCATCCTGCTATATGTGACAATATGGATGAACCTGGAAGACATTATGCTCGGTGAAATAAGCCAGGCACAGAAGACAAATACTGCATGACACCACGTATATGAGGCATCAACAGGAATCAAACTCATAGAAACAGAGCAGGATGGAGGTTGCCAGGAGCTGGCGGGAGGGGAAAGGGGAATTGTGTTTCAATGGGTATAACGTTTCTGTCACGCAAGGTAAGTTCTGGAGCTCTGCTCAACACATGGTGCTTATAGTTAACAATAGTGTGTTTGCACCTAAATTTTGAAGAATGGGACAGTGGTGTGGTGATGGGGCCTGGGGTGGCCTTGTGTTCCCATGCTGCACAATTCCTGAGAGTGGAGAGGAACCTTCCCCTCCCCCCCAGAGCATGGTCTTTATTGTCCAGCTAATTGACAAGTGTTTAATGAGGCCTGGCTCTGTCCTAGGTATACCATACTAGGTGTAAATACAGCAGTAGGAGACACAGTCCCGGTCCATTTGAGGCATATAATCCAAGTATGTCTCAGGAATTACTCCATGGTCAGAAATAAAATCTGGACTTAGTTGCCTGTATTGCAAGGAACATTCTTTAAAGTCAACATTTTAAGGAAAAACATTATGCCCTGCACTTATGTGGTATGAAATTTCTTCCTGGTAACATCAGCTTCATCATTATCAATAAACAAGGTTTACTTTTGTTAAAATTCACCTTACATTCCCCTCCTCTGTAATTTGAATGAAGATTTTTTTAAAAATCAATTAATTAATTAATTAATTTTTGGCTGCATTGGGTCTTCATTGCTGCATGTGGGCTTTCTCTAGTTGCAGTGAGCGGGGGCTACTCTTCGTTGCAGTGCACAGGCTTCTCATTGCATTGGCTTCTCTTGTTGTAGAGCACGGGCTCTAGGCGCATGGGCTCAGTAGTTGTGGCACGCGGGCCCTAGAGCGCAGGCTCAGTAGTTGTGGCGCACGGGCTTTGTTGCTCCATGGCATGTGGGATCTTCCTGGACCAGGGCTTGAACCCGTGTCCCCTGCATTGGCAGGTGGATTCTTAACCACTGTGCCACCAGGGAAGTCCCATAAAGATTTTTTGAAAAGGGAATTTTATGAGGTTAAGCAGTGGAAGGAAGGGCTTAGGTATAAATTTGGCTAACAGCTGTCTGGGCAAAGGAGGTCTAGGGTGTTGGGTGAACTCAGCTCATTTCCAGGCCCTTTTTACTAATATTTTGAGGACAACAGAAAGCACCTGAGAGTGGATGGGAACCAGTAAACATGCAAAGGTGAGGGGCTGTCCCTCCTGTAACCACAGTATGTCATATAAGATGCTGTCCGAACTTGACCCTGCTGGTCCTGAAGAAGCAAGCCGCCATTGTGAGAAGGCCTGTGGGAAGGCCCCAGGGTAGGGGACTGCGGTGGCCTCTCAGAGCCAAGAGCAGCCAGAAAGAAAATGGGACCTCAGTCCCACAGCTTCAGGGAGACAAATTCTGCCTGAGGGTCCGGCCCTGGTCAAGCCTCAGTTGAGAACTCAGCCCACCTGACTGCAGCCTGGGGGCCCCGAGCAGGACCCAGCTCAGCTGTGCCTAGGCCAGCGGCCCACAGAGACCATGAGATAACAGATGTGTGTTGTTTTGAGCCACTAAGTTTGTGGTGATTTGTTGCTCAGCGTAGAAAAACATAGATGGTGAAGGAAAGGATGGTGGGCTGTCAGACTGAAAATATTTTTAGTGTCAGCAGTTACCTGAAAGGCGCTCATGTGTCTGCTTTAGCAGGTCTTCACTGAGAATTACCTGAGACCAACAGCACCTCTCCAGGTCCACACAGGTGCTCTTGATCAGGACTGGGGAGAAGCACAGCAGCCAGAGCTGGTGGGGCAGAAGAGAGGCCCCTCAGGAATCTCCTTTCAGGTCTGTGCCAGTCGATCCTGAATGTCTGTACAAGTGGCAAATCCCCGTATCATCAATTTTATTGATACTCTCAAAGAACAAGCTTTTGGTTTCATTGATTTTCTCTCTTTTTTTTTCTGTGCTCTATTTCACTGATTTCTGCTCTGATCTTTATTATTTCCTTTATTCTGCTTATTTTTGTGCTTAGTTTATTATTATATTTCTAGTTTCTTAATATGGAAGCTGATATCATTGATTTAATGTCTTTCTTCTTTTCTAACATAGGTGTTTGATGCTATGAATTTCCCTCTGAGTACTGCTTTAGGAGAATCCCACAATTTTTGATATGTTGTGTTTTTATATTCATTAAAAACATTTTCTTATTTCTCTTGATTTCTTATTTAACTAACAAGTTATTTAGAAGTGTACTGTTTCCAAATATTTGGAGATTTCCCAGATATCTTCTTCTTTTATTGGCTTCTATTTTAATTCTATTATGATCAGAAACATACATTGTACTACTTTCAATTCTTTTAAATTTGAGACTTGTTTTACAGCCTAGAATAAGGGTCTATCTTGATAAGTGTTCCATGTGCACTTGAAAAACATGTATTCTTCTGTGTCTTGTGGAGTGTCCTCTAAGTGTCAATTAGGTCAAGTTGATGGTTGTTCAGTCTACTGTGTCCTCCCACTTCTACTTGTTTTACCTCCTTGGGTTTTGTAAATACAGTTGTTTTTTCGAGTTTTTCCCGAGTCCGATGCTGGCAGTTGCTCATCATCTTTCACTTCTTCACGTGCCTTCTTATATTTGATTTTGTGCTGAAGATGATATTTGAAGCAATATTTGAAGGAAGGATTAGCATTACTCTGATGTAATCCCTCCCTCCAGGAGGGATTTTTGTTGGTTTTTACCTCTTCCAGACACATGGTGGTGCTGGTTGTTTAGAATCCTGTGACTCCAAGTTCAAAGTCTGCACTTTCATGCTCTGAGGACTCTCGACTTGTAGTTGTCCTGGGCCCCAGGGAGCTGGATCTTGTCTGAGTCACCCTCACTCCCAGGGTGCAGCCCCTTCCCAGGCAGGCTGTGGGTTTGCAGGGTCACCGTGTTGGTGGGGTCTGTAGGGTCTCAGCTGGCCTGAGGGCCGAGTCTGGGCTCCCCGCACTAGACACCAGTGGTCTTTGTTCCTCAGCCTGGCAATTTCTCACTGACTCTTGTCCCTTTGCTGCTTTTAAGATTAAAACGAGGTTCACTCCCTTTATCTGCTTGTCCTCCAGGAAAAGGTTAATCTGAAGTGCTCATTTCTCCAGCCTGGGTCTGGAGCTCCCCGTGGTTTCCTCTACGTCTCTGGTACTCTTGCTTAGATATCAGATCTCCGGGCCAATTTTCTGATCTTAAAACGTGTTTGGTATCCATTTTGCATGTCAATTCTTCACTTGATTTTCTGAACGATTTCTTCAATTCACTTCCAATCCTTACTGAAATTTTATTTCTGCCATCATATTTCCAGTTTGCAAGAGTTTTCTCTCTCTGTCTCTCTCCTTTTAAAAAAGTTTCTATTGTTTCAACAACGCAATCCATGTTTTCTCATGTCTGAGGATATTCACAAAATTCTCTCCCTTTGAGCTCTGCTTCCTCAGACTTCCAGTCTTTCCTTCGTTTCGCTCCGTCTTGCCTGCTAGAGGCTCTATCAGTTGTCTGGTGACCCTCAGCTCTCAGCCTGCACTGGAGAGGCCCAAAATGCTGACTATACCCAGGAAGGGTCACTGGGTTGGGGCACCCCACTGTCAGTGTTCTTGGTTCTGGGCATTGGTGGGAAGTTTCCTCAGAGAAGTTCCATCCAAGCTCCCGTCTGGAGGGACCAGGGTGCAGGACTGGGGTCTCGCCATCAGATACGTGGATGTGTCCTCCCTGGGCCTCTGTCTCTGGAGTTCTGGGGGGTCAGGCTGGGTTTTGCTGCCTTCTGTAACCTCCCATTTTCAGCCCCATGTGAGCCTGGAGCCGTTGGACACCTTACTCCCCGGCCTCACCCTTTGCGTCTTCACATCCGTCCCCTGCTCTGCCCAGCCCTCCCCATTTGGCCGGTTTCTGAAATCTTGCTGTTGTCCCCTCTGTCGTTACCCTTGATGGGGCAGGGGTCCCTTTATCATCATTCTGGGGGGATTTAAGGTGGGAACATGTTGTGCTCAATCCACTCTTTACCTGGAGGCTGGTCTTCCCTGGGGGTCGGGGGAGGAGGAAGGAAGACAGAGGAGACCTGGGGGGCGGGGGGGCCGTGATCACCGGGGCAGCAGGAGTGAGGGTGGGCCTCGTGGGCAGGCTTTAGCCCAGGGAAGCTCGGCCTCCTCACGGCTGGCGGGGCGGACACTGGGCACGTCCCCAGTGCTGCAGGCCCGGGCACCCTGACTTCTGGCCGCTGCTCCAGGCACACAAGGCCTCTGCCTTCTCTGTGCAGCGGCCCCTTCTTCGCGGTGCGGAAAGAAAGGAGTAGCCACTGGAAATACACATGTTTTCCAAAGTCCGAGAACACAGGAAAATGGGGCATCAGATGAGGCAGAAGGTACAGGCTGTGCTGGCTCAGCTGAGGAGGGGCTGCTTGGACGGCAAACTTCCTGCCTCCGCCCCCCCAGGAGCTGCTGGGGGGCATGGAACAAATGACCTCAGTGGCTGGACAGATTTGCTTGTGGAGAGTCCTGGAAGCTGGGGCGGTTTGGGGGGGTCTCTGTGCAAGCCCTGCTTGGAGACAATCTGGTGAGAGGGGTCGGGGCAGAAGGGCCTGCCCTCAGCCCCCTGGGGAGGGGCTGGGGCCTGACGGGAGCAGACAGGGAGAGATCGGCTGCAGCGTGGGGGACCCAGGCTGGGAGGGCTGGGTCGCAGTGTCATGAGGAGGATTGGGGAATTTATCCTATGGATAATAAGGGTTGGATAAGGGTGGTGAACGGGTGGGGAAGGGGCAGGAGCCGAGGGTGGTCCCAGCAGGGGTCCCCCATGGGGGGAGGTGGAGAGGGGACAGAC
This sequence comes from Physeter macrocephalus, assembly GCF_002837175.3. Taxonomy (NCBI): domain Eukaryota; kingdom Metazoa; phylum Chordata; class Mammalia; order Artiodactyla; family Physeteridae; genus Physeter; species Physeter macrocephalus. Next base: position 84,749,136 of record NC_041233.1, read on the forward strand.
TCACAGCCCTGCAGGCCCAGTGGTGTGGAAGGAGCAGAGGAGGATGCTAGGGGCTGGGCCAAGGGGTGGAGGGTTCGCGCCTACCACCTGGACCAGGAGGTCATCACTGTTTGGTGGGGGGAGGGGGACCAGCAGCTGCGGGGGTGGAGTGAGGGCTGTCAGGGGGCAGCTGTGGGTCTGGAGCTCAGAGCAGGGTCCTCCAGGAGGTGCTGGGACGGGCGTTTAGCGTGAGAATGGTCCTGGGCAGAGTCCAGGGCCCCCGGGTGTGGCCTGGAGAGGAGGGCCCGACACAGAGGAGGCCCAGGAGGCCCTGTCCTTACAGCTCTGCAGAGTCTGGTCGAGAGACCCCCACCACGTCCCGGGGCCCAGAACTGTGAGGGCTTCGTGGCCTCGACAAGAGCAGTGAGGGCTGAGACCACCACCCGGGAGGTGTCTTCCGTCCCAGCTGTTGCCTGCTGCAGCCCGTTCCTGCCCTGAACCTGGGTCTCGGCTGCCCCCTCTGTCCTCCCTTCTCCGACCTCTTTCTCATCAGCGTGGCCACCTTTCTCAAAAGAAGGAGCACCAGGAGGCCACCCTCCCCACCCACATGCACTCCCCCAGCACCCCTTTCCTCCCCTCACCCCAAACCAGTCCAGCCCTGACCCTGCTCCCCACTCTGGCATCTGACTGTCTCAAACCCGGCGGAAGCTCTCCAGGCCTTGTTTTGCCCGGTTCTCTCTCACTTCAGGTCCTTCGCGCTTTCTCCGAGGGCATCTGGCCTCTTCCCTTCGGGCTCTGCGTCCTTCCCTCACTCACGGTCCTGACTTTGGTTGCCCACTATATACTGGTGATTCCGAGGGCTTTATTCTGGCGCTTTCTCTCTGGAGCCCCAGATCCAGGCACTGCACTGCCTGTGGGACATTTCCAGACCTGAGCTCAGCCTGGCATGGGGGTCTGCTCACCCCCCTGCCTCCAGCCACTGTCACTGCTGTTGTCCTGTAGGGCCCTCCTCTCTCGCTGGGGCCGACTCCACCCTCGTCCTTCCAGGCATCCATGCCCCGCTGGCTCGCTCTGGACAGGTCCTGTGGCCCCAGCACCTTGGAGGCCCTGCTGTGTGGCAGGCCCTGGTCAAGCTGCACCTGCTGTTCCAGGTGTGTCAGCCAGGTGTGAGTTCCCTGACCCACCTGGTCTCGGCAGCACCTGGCAGCAGCCAGCAAGGGGCTGGCGTGCAATACTCGCTTTATTGATTAAATGACAAATCAGTGACCCAGTGTTTTCACTGTGCTCTTTAAAATGGTCTCTTTACAGAAGTTTGATTTGGAAGTACACCCGTTTTGAAAGAGGGACGTGCCCATAATTTCTGACATAAGTCATCTCTCGTGGGACGTCTGTTGCATCGTGGTGGCTGCCATGGTGGCTGAGCGGCTGGATGCTCGGAGCCTGGAGCTGATGCAGCTATGGGGTCGTCAGCACCAGGTCTCCCAGCGAGAGGTCCCTTGCATGAGCTCTGCCCACAGTCGTGGCCGAAGGGGCAAAGTGTGGGCTTGGCCTCCCACCCACAGGGCTGCGGCTCTGTTCCCCTCCCCCTTCCCTGTGGGTGGTGGAGAGACCTTCCCTCCCAGACAGACTCTCCGGCTGCCCAGCGCCCGCCCCTGGTGCCGTGCACATTCCTGCCTGGTTTGGATGGCACTGCCCTCACTCACTCCTCGCACCTGAGCCCCACGTGACATGGTTCTCGCCCTCCGTAATGCCCTGGTCGGGGGTCACTGGTCAGCACAGGGCCCGTCAGCTGCTGGGCTGGCTGCGTGAATGCTGAGTGAGGGGGACAAATGAGAGGGGTCCTGAGGGCGGGTTAGGAAGTGGGTCCTGGGGGCAGGTGGGGAGGGCACTCTAAGAGGCCGTGCCCAGGGCCTGGGCCACCCTCTGCACCACGCTGTGCACGGCCTCCTTGACCTCCGGTTCCGCAGGCAGTAAATGATGGGCTTGAGCAGGAGGCGGAAGCACTGTGTGGACCGCGGACACCAGCTTGTTGAGGTCGAAGGAGTAGCTGGCGCGAGGCCGGGCGTAGATGAAGAGGGAGGCCGAGTAGAAGGTGAGCACCACGGCCAGGTGCGGGGCACAGGTGGAGAAGGCCCCGGGCCGGCCGGCGGCGGACGGGATGCGCAGCGCTGCGCTGGCGCTGGCGGTGTAGGAGGAGCCGGGGAGCGCCAGCAGGAAGCCCACGAGCTCCGCCAGCGACATGTCGGGGCTCGCCAGGTTCGGCAGCGGGGACAGTCACAGAAGAAGTGGTTCATGACGCTGGGGCCGCAGTTGCCCAGGCGCAAGATGAAGACGACCTTCCCCACGGAGTTGGTGAAGCCCGAGAGCCAGGAGCCAGCGGCCAGGAGGCTGCAGAGGCCGGGGCTCATGATGGCTGGGTAGCGCAGGGGGCTACAGATGGCCACGTAGCGGTCGCAGGCCATGACGCCTAGGAGCACGCACTCCGGTGCCAGGTGCGGGCTGGTGCCAGCAAGAAGTACAGCCGCACCGTGCAGCCCGCGAAGGAGACGCGGTGGAACTCGGGCGCCGCCAGGCTGAGCAGCATCTTGGGCACCGTGAAGGAGATGTACCTCACCTCCAGGAAGGACAGGTTGCTGAGGAAGACGTACATGGGCTTGTGCGGTGCGGGGCTGGTGCGGACCACGGTGATGGTGAGCGGGTTCTTGGTGACGGTCAGCGGGTAGGCCAGCAGGAACGCCACCAGCAGGCACACGGGCAGGCCCAGCGAGCCCGGGACACCCACCAGGATGAACTCAGTCACCTCCGAGGGGTTGGCCCCTGCAGACGTGACCTGGGGGCAGAGGTGGCGGGTTAGGCGCCGCGCCTCCCTCGAGGCTGTGTCAGCCGAGCTCCCCACGAGGAGGGGACCTGACCCTCGTCTGCGTCCCCCTGTGCTGCCCAGGGCCTGGCCCATGGCACCACGAGTTTCCCACCGGGTGCTGGGTGGGAGCTGGGCAGACGTGGGCTCTGTCTGCTCTGGGGCGGCCAGCCCAGCCTGGTCGCAGGTGGTAGACAAATGCTGTGTATCGTGGGGAAGGCTAGCCGCGCACCAGGAGGACGCCTGAGAGGCCCGACCCGGCAACCCGCAAACAGGCTTCATGGGGACTGGTGGGGGCCCATGGCCCAGGTCACCGAGGTCAGGGACAGTGGGCACGTGAGCCGGGGCAGAGTGGGAGCAGCCAGGCTCCTGCTGTCTTCCCAGGTAAGTGGCAGGTCCCCACCACCCTGTACACGCGGTGACAGCCCTGTTAAGTTTACCCCATGGTTACCCACGGCACTCCGCAGCCTCCAAAAAGGGTGACGCCTGTTCCCAAGGAGAAGCAGGCCCCGAGGAGTTAGCAGGACCCAGGAATCCGAGTCCCCCCACCCTGGGTCCCCTCGCAGCCCTGGATGAGCAAACTGACCCCAGAAGCTGAGTCCCCTCCACGGCCCTCAAGATCCAGCCCTCAGCTGCCCGGCCCCATGCCAGCTTCCGCCCCGTTCTGTCTGAGCCTGGTCCTGCGGCCATGGCTCTGCAGGGAGGCTCTGTGGGCAGGGCCTCCCCGTGCGGATCTCAGCCCCCACCCCAAGTGATAGTCAAGGGGCTGCGAGGGGCCAGGGCTGGCGGCGGCTTCTCCCCTGTTACGAGAAATTGTCTTCACAGGCTTGAAAGGACCAGATCCTAAAGACAGAAGTCAGCTTCCCTCCCGTTCCTCGCTGGGCAGCCGGGTCTCTTCCCTCCTGTTGGCCCCCTACCCCCCGCCCCACGTCAGCCTGTCCCCCCGCCCCAGGAACGGGCCCTCCAGACATCCTAGTGAGCTTCCAGGTCTCCAAAACCCGTTTAAAAGTCAGTCCAGGGACTTCCCTGGTGGTCCAGTCGTTAGGACTCCACGCTTCCACTGCAGGGGTCGCGAGTTCGATCCCTGGTTGGGGAACTAAGATCCCACATGCCACGTGGCGTGGGCAAAAAACAAGTCAGTCCACTCATTTGTAGTGTGGCTGGGGTTTTAGCTTTTTGTCTGCACTGTACGGGACTCAGAACGGGGCCCTGAGTGGGTCCACACAGGTGACGTTGAAGTAACACCCAGTTGAGACCCGGCTGCCCAGCGAGGAACGGGAGGGGAGCTGACTTCTGTCTTTAGGATCTGGTCCTTTGAAGCCTGTGAAGACAATTTCTTGTAACAGGGGAGAAGCCGCTGCCAGCCCTGGCCCCCTGCTAGAACAGGCTGGATCACGTGTGCAGGAGAACAGAAACCCCAGCCTCGTGTCTCTGCCCTTGTTTCGTGTCTGCTCCAGGCGGCAGGAACCCCCCGTTTTCATCCTGCAAAGACTTTAGGAGGTAGCAGGGCCCCAAGCTCCAGGGTGTGGGCTCTGGGACGGGCAGCTCGGGTTCAAACCCTGCCCTCCCCCGGCCACCTGAGCCTTGGACAGGACAGCTGCCCTCCGTGCGCCTCTGGTCTCTCAGCTGTCCCGCGGGGTCATGGCAGGACCCCGGCTGAGCTCGCCTGCTACAGACCCTGGGGGTCCTGGTGGCCACAGGGGGGGCGGTGACTCCAGGCGGAAGAGGGAGGCTGGGCAGACCTCAGTGGCGCAGTGTGGCCCCCGGCGTGGCCAGGGCTGGGGCACAACTACCCCGGGCCCCTCTCTCTCCACTCTCCCACTGTGGCTCCTGGCAACCGTGTCTGCTCTGAGCCGCCGCGGACCGGCTGTGGGACTTGGAACAAAGATCGGTACTCGCCCAGCTCCTGTTTTTCAGTCTGATGGGGTGGGAGGTGGGCCTGAGTTCTCATCACACAGATGCATGGGGACAAACCACAAGGTCCCCGTCTTGCACCACGATGTACCAGTCAACACACACGCTCCCCAAACCCGACACGAGCGCAAGTGCCACACACCGTCCCCCAGACTCAGATTCACTCACAGGTGCCTGCACCCTCCGCACCCAGCCCACAGGCCCCCGCGCAGAGCAGGCATTCACGTGGACACCACACCCCCAGGCAGACAAAGACACAGAGACGGCGGTGCCCGTGCCCCAGAGAGACACTCAGACGTCCCCGTCCATACGCCACCTGCACAGAAGCACATGGACAAACACGGCTCTGACACAAGGCTAAACCCCATACCACAGACACGCTGCCCTTCACACGGGCGCCAGCCAAGACACATACCCGGCTACCGACAGCCCTGGCCGGCTCTCTGCCCATTGCTGCGGGAATGGCGCACACAGGCACGCGCTCGGACGCGGGAACACAGGCACACACCCCCTCAGCTCCTCCTGTGCTAAGACTGACGCCGTCTCAGGCGGTGGAGCTGGGTTCAAGTCCAGCCCTGCCCACGCTCTGCTCACCTGTCACGGGGTGCCCGATAGTTGCCTGGGGCAGGGGCCTGGCAGACGCGGCTCCGTACCTGGTCCTGAGCGCTTGGAGGGACTCAGGTTCTGCACGCGTGTTCGGCTGGGTCAGGGCAGGCAGAGGCTGACCAGGGGCTCCTGCAGCGTGTGTCCTGCTGACAGCTGAACCCAGCTCGGGAAGCCGGGCCCGCGGACCACCCCATCCCAGGACTGTCGCGTTGCCTGCGACCATCCAGGAGCATCCCTCCCAGGATAGAGCTCCGAGGATGCGAAAGGGGTGAGCCTGGCTGCAGAGATCCCCTTCACAATAGAGACCCGTCTGGGGGGAGACAGCAGTCGATGCCCGAGACAGAAGCAGGTGCCTCCTCCGAGGTCCCTGTTTCACAGGAGCAGGAGTCAGGTCTTCTGGGGGAAAGCACAAGGGACCACAGTCTCCTCTGCGCAGGGAGAGCGGCCGAGGGCCGGGCAGGCTGGGAGCCCACACCACCCGCCTCCCAGGCCACGAGTATGTTTCCAAAGGATAACTGAGTCTTAAACAGGAGGCTGACCTCGGTCCTCAGTCACTTTCTTCTCACAGGAAAAGAGCCCACAGAAGGGAGAGGCAGGCAGAGGAGGACAGGGCCAGGCCCCTCCCCCCCATCCCAGGGGCCAGTGCACAAGACACCCACACGGCCTCAGCTCCTCCCGGGAGGCCCAGGCCTCTGCCCAGGGGCCCTCCTGTCCTGTGACTAGCTCTGCCAGCCAGAGTGGCCGGAATCAGAGCCCAGAGGGAAACCTGCCCTCCCCCGCTGTCCTTGTGGGACCAGAGCCGGTGTGACAGAGGTAGGATGTGGGTGCAGGTGGACACCCTCGCCATCCAGCGGCTGCTCAGTGCAGCAGAGGAGGCTCGGGTAGAAACCACTTCCCAGCCCTGGCCAGAGCTGGGGGCGCAGGAGCGCAGCTGTGGGCTCCGGTGCTGGGCCGCCCACCCTGCGGGCCTCTGTCTGCAGCACCGTGGCCTCAGCCTCCCCTGGCTCTGCCTGTGGCAGAGAGGCCGCTAGAACCTTCCAGGGGGTGTGGCTCCGGCCCCATGTGAGCCTCCCTGGCCACCCGCCCACGCCACCAGTCCGCTCTCCTAGGGCAGGTCTCCCCACCACTGCGCCTTCCCGGGACCTGGCACCACCGCGTGCGCACCTAGACTCATGGGTCGGATGTCTCTCCCGGAGGCCTGTTCGGCGCGGGCTGTCTCAGGCTGCAGAGCTGCTGGGACTTCTCGCTTGTTTGTTGACGACTTTGGCGCGCGGTTGGAGATTTTCTTCTTGGGAGTCCAGGCATCCGTGGACAGCCCTCTTGGCCCACGGCCGCCGGTTCAACCTCCACTTCCCAGGGCCCTGTACCCCGCGCCTCGTCAGCCCCTCTGCACTGACACCCCGGCTTCCCATGGCCCACAGCTTCCGCTCTTGGCCTGCCTGTTTCTTGGGTCACTCCCACAGCACCCCTGCTCCCACCGCAGTGAGCGCCGCGCCCCCCCTCCAGGGTTGGCACTCACCCACCCCCTGCAGAGCCCCCATCTCTGGCTCTGCAGCATGAGCTGCCTTCCTGGAAGGCTTCCTAAACTCTACCCCCCGCCCCCGCCCCGACCCCTTCTCGGAAAACAAGCCACAGGCGGGGCCGGACTTCCTGCTTCCCCCAGAGACCTTATCTTTATCCAGCACTTCCTGCCGATGCCACGGGGCTGGCCTCCCCCAGGGTGCGCTGAGCTCTCCACCCCAGCCCCACACCTCAAGGGCCCTCATCCAGCTCGGCTCCTGGGTCTTCACCTCTTTTCCCTCCAGCATCAGCATGGAAATTCCCACCTCTGCCCCTTGGTAACCGGCACCCTCACTTCCTCACCCCACTAGGGCCAGCTGGGCACGGAGGCCTGCCACTGGCCCCTGGAGGTGCCTGGTGGTGTGAGCGGGGAGGAGGGAATCTACTCCTAGACGCTTCTCTCTGCTTCCAGCCCACGCTGCCCAGCTGGCCCTTGTAGGAGACCCCCAACCACCACGGACTGCTCATCCAAAAGGGGCTGCTGAGGGCTGCTTGTAGTTGACTTGGATGATTATTCCCACTCATTGGATTTCCATGTAAATTTTAGAATCATTTTGTCGTCTAGTCCCCCTCCTTCAATAGTTTAATTCGGGAAAATTTTGCGTCTTTGCAAGACTGAGTCTTCTGTGAACTTGGTGCCTTTCCTTCCTTCCTTAAACTTTCCTTCAGTGTCACTCAGTTTTCTCATAAAGCCTCCACCTCTTTCATTAGAGTAATTGCTAGATATTTAATATTTTTGTTGCTTTTATAAAGTGTATCTATTTAAAAGAATTCATTTTCTGTTTATTCTCACATATAGAAAAACAAGTGACTTGTTTATTGACAAGTTATCCAGTTATCCTGATAAACTTTCTTCTGAGTTCTGCTAACCTATCTGTAGATTCTTCTGGATTTTCACATTCCCAGTGGCCTTGTCTGTGGGAATGACAGTTTCCAACACTTACGGTTTTCTTCTTAACTTAACTGCGCTGGCTAAGACCTCCAGGGCAAAGTCAGACAGAAACGGTGAGAGTAGCCTGTTTTTGATCTCAGAAAGTAGGACGTTGGCTGCGAGCTGTGTTCTGGTGACACTTCTTATCAGATTAAGGAAATTCCCTCCTACTTCTAGTTTACAAAGTCTTACCTTATTTATTTATTATCAAATGGATATTGAATGTTACATACTTTTTTTGCATATCTGAACATGACAGTGTGATTTTTCTCTCTTAGTATTTCAATGTGGGAGTTAACAGTGATTTTCTAACGTTAAACCAAATTTGCGCTCCTGGAGAAAAGCCAGCTTGGACATAATTAGTATGTTTTGCACACATTGCTGATTCTGTTGGTTCTGGGCCTGGGGTTTTCTCTGTGGGAGGCTTTTCCTTCTTTAAACACAGCATTCTTGAGATGTAATTGACACACACCAAATAGCACACATGTAAAGCGTACAGTTTGGTCAGTTTTGACGTATGTGCACACCCAGGAAACCCTCACCACGACCAAGAGAACAGGCATTTCCACCAGCCCAGAGCTTCCTCCTCTCCGCCCCCGCCCCCTCCTCTCCAGGCAATACTGACCTGTTTTCTGTCCCTGTCAGTCAGTTTTATGTAAATGGGATCATGTCCCTGTGGCCATGTAGTTCACCCCTTTTATTCTATTGTATGGATTTGCCACGTTTGCCTGTTGACAGCCATTTTTGTTGCTTGAGTTTTCGGCTGTTGTGAATAATGCAGCTATGAACATTCCTGTACAAGACTTTTCATACGCACAGGCTTTAATTCCTCCTGGGTAACTACCTAGGAGTGAGATGGCGGGATCGCATGGTGGGGTGTGTGTAACTCGCTGTGAAATGCCACACTTTCCCCGGGTGGTTGCAGACCGTGAGCGCCGGCTGCTCTACGTCCTCACTGATGACACTCGGCCAGTCTTTGAATTTCAGTCTTTCTGACAGGCATGTAGGGGCTGCATTGTTGTTTTAATTTGAAATTCCCCAGAGAGTTATTTGCCATCCATGTCTCTTCTTTGGTGAAGTTCAAATAATTTGCCTATTAGATCATTGGGTGATTTCCTTATCCTTGAGTATGAGGGTACATTATATCTTCCGAATATAAGTCCTTTATTAGATGTATACTTTTCAAATATTTCCTCTTGGTCTGTAGTTTGTCTTTTTGTTCTATTTCAAAGAAAAGTTTTAACTTTTGATGTAGTCCATTTATCTATTGGTTCTTTTATATTTTGTATTTTGGGGTCATATCTAAGAAATACTTGCATAATCCCAGGTCACAAAGGTTTTCTCCTATGTTTTCTTCTAGAAGTTTTATAATTTTAGATTTTACATTTAGGTCTATGATGCATTTTGAGTTAATATTTGCATATGGTATGAGGTATGGATCAAAGTTCACTTTTTTCTACTGAGTTGCTTTGATAAAAATCCATTGTCCATATATTTGTGGATCTATTTCTGGTCTCCCTATTCAGTTCCATTCGTCTGTTTGTCTGTCTTGACACCAATACATTTTCTTGATTTCTGTAGCTTTATAATAAATCTGAAATCAGGTGGTGTTAGTCCTCCAAATTTGTTACCCTTTTTCAACGTTCTTTTGGCTCTTCTAGGTCCTTTGAATTTCCACATGAGTTTTAGGATAAGTTTGTCAATTTCTACAGACAAGTTTTCTGGAGGCTTTGGATGAGATTACATTGAATCTAGAGATCAGTTTGGTGAGAATCGACGTATTAACAATGTTGATTTGTCTGGTCCAGGGACACAGAACATCTCTTGATTTATTTAGGCCTTTAATTTGCCTCAGTGGTCATCTGTAGTTCTCAGTGTGTAGATCTTTCATATCTTTTGTTGGGTATATTCCTAAGTAGTTCATATTCTTGGTGATATTGTAATTGGTATTTTCAAGTTTTAATTTGAAATTGTTTGTTGCTAGTATATAGAAGTACAGTTGATTTTTTGTACATTGATCTCATGTCATGCAACTCACTTACTAGTCCCAAAAGTTAAGCAGAGACATGGAAGATATATAAAAGATCCACAACAAACTTCTAGAGATGAAAACCAAATGTATGAGATGAAAGTTACACTGGATGGGACAATATATATATGTTAAATAATTTATAAGAAAAGATGAATATAATGTGTAAGGAGAGGAGAGTTTCAGTAAGATATGGATAAACAAGAAGAAAAAAAAATGAAAATCTTCCAACTGAAAAATATAGTATTTGCTATTAAAATCATTAACAGAATTAGTATCAGATAGGATGTGAAATAAAAGGGTCATGTGAAATACTACAATATTAATTCAAGACACGCCGTCGTGGGTTTGGGATGCTTATTTTATAAGAAATATAGCTAAAAAGTCAATAGAAATAAAATGGAATACTAAAAAAGCAACCCAAAAGAAGTTAGGGAAGAGGAACAAAGAGTAGCTGGACAAATAGAAAACAACGGTATGGCAGACTTACACTCTACCATGTCAATAATTGCATTTAATGTAAATGGACCAAACAATCTAATTAAATGGTGGAATGGCTAAAAAAACAAGGCCACGTTTCATGCTATTTACAAGAGATGTACTCTAGATAGAATGACACAAATAGGATAAAAATTAAAAGATGAAAAATGTATACCATGCAAATAGTAAGTATATGAAAGCTGGTGTGGCCACATGAATGGCAGATAAGATAAACTTCAAGATAAGGCGTACTACTGAGATTGAGGAGCATCTTGTAATGACAACAGGGCCACATTTTAAAATTTCATCCTTTCCAATGAGTAAGCTTTTATTTCTTTTTATTGTCTTATTGCAATGGCTAGACCTTCCAGTAATATGTTGAGTAAGGGTGGTGGGAATGAACGTCCTTGTATAGTTCCCGATCTAGAGGGAAAACATCCAGTCTTTCACCATTAAGTATGATGATAATTGTAGGTGTTCTGTAAGTGCTCTTTATGAGATTGAGGAAGTTCCCTTCTAGTCCTAGTTTTCTGAGATTTTTTACTTATCCTGAGTGGAGTGTGAATTTTGTCAAATGTTTTTTCTGCATCATTGATATGATCATATAATTTGTCTTCTTAGCCTTTTGTGGGTGGATTTCAGTGATTGATTTTCAAATATCGAACCAGCCTTGCATGCTTGTGATAATTCCACTCAGTTGTAATGTATTGGTCTTCTTATATACAGGATTATATTTGATAAAATTTTGTTGAAGATTTTGCATTTAAATATATTAGAAATATTGGTCTCTAGTTTTCTTTTTCTTTTACTCATCTGTAGTTTTCTGTCTTTGGCTGGATTTAGTATCGGGGTAATCCTGGTCTTATAAAATGAGTTGAGAAGTGTTCCATCTTCTTTTATTTTCTTGAAAAGATTGTGTGAAATTGGTGTATTCTTATTTAAATTTTTGGTAAAATTCTCTTTGAAACCATCTGGGCCTAGACATTTCTTTTTCAGCAGTATTCAAACTTTATTTTTTAGAACAGTTTTAGATTTACACAAAAATGGAGAAGATAGTACAGTGAGTCATCATATATTCCACCACCAGTTTTATCATTATTAACATCTTACATTAGTGTGGTATATTTGCTACAATTAATGGAACAATATTGATACAGTATTATAAACTAAAGTCCATAGTTTATTCAGATTTCCTTAGTTTTTACCTGATGTCCTTTTTCTCCCAGGATCCCATCTAGGCCACCACATGACACTTAGTTGGCCTGTCTCCTTAGGCTCCTCCTGGATGTGACAGTTTCTTATACTTTCCTTGTTTTTGATGACCTTGACCGTTGTGAGGAGGGCTGCTCAGGTATTTTGTAGGATGCCCCTTTATTGGAATTTGTCTGATCTTTGTCTCATTGGATTGTGGTTATTGGGATGGAGATGACAGAGGTAAAGTGCCCTTCTTGTCACATCACTTTAAGGGCAAATACCCTCAACATGACATGTCACTGTCAATATTGACCTTGAACACCTGGCTGTGGTTGTGTTTGTCAGGTTTCTCCACTGTCAGGTTACTCTTTCCCCCCACCGATTCTATTCTATGTTTTACTCTTTGGAAGGAAGACACTATGTGTGGCCCACACTTAAGGGAGATTATGCTCTCCCTGCTTGAAAGCATAATCCACAAAAAATATTTGGAATTCTTCTGCATGGGAGATTTACCTCTTCTGCCCCATTTGATTTATTTATTATTTACTATTGATTGATTGATTCAATATTTATATTGGTATGGCTCAGGAATATTTATTTTACACTTTGGGTTGTAATCCATTGTTGTTTTATTTATTTTGTGGTTCACATTGTTCCACCTTTGGCCTTTGGGAGTTCTTTCAGCTTTCCCCTGTGTACCTTTGGCATACTTCCTTCAAATTTTTTTTTTTTTTATCATTTGTTTTTGATCACTTCTTTACTTTTTGGCACCAAAAGATGCTCCCAGCTCATCTTGTATTTTTTTCTACCGCAGTTTTAGAATCAGCCGTTTCTCCAAGGAGCTATGGTTTCTTTCATTGGATAATGGCATTAGAAACCTAGATGTGGACCCTAGGTGTGCTCTTTGCTACTGGAGTGTCTTTGCTCCTAGGCCCTCTCAGCTGACACGTATCTGTACACATGTCTGTAGATATATACACATATCTATAAATATTTCCATATGTAAGCATCTGTATCTATATTAAGCTAAACATGAGATCTTACTGATGTCTCCAATTCTAGTCCATCACTACATGACTCATTCTAACCTCCTCCCTTGCTAATCTGCAAATGTCCATGCCAACATGGAGAACCTTGGCTTTAGGAGCATTTTGATTACAAAAGGTTAACTTCCTTAATAGTTATGGGACTATTCAGGTTATCTATTTCATCCTGGCTGAGTTTTAGTAGTTTGTGATTTTCAAAGAACTGGTCCAACTCTTTTTTTTTCCCACACACACTTGGTTTTATTTTCACTTCATTTTTGCTAGACAAAATTCCTCTGCAGGACGATGTTTGTGTCCATCTCTTTTAAGTTGTCAAATTTATGAGCTTAAAATTGTTCTTAGTAGTTCCCTAGTATCCTTCTAATGGCTGTAGGATCTGTTGTGATATCACCTTTTAAAATTCCTGATACCGATTTGTGTCTTCTCTTTTAAAATCTTTGTCAATTTTTCTAGAGGTTTATTAATTTTATTGAATTTTTTCAAAGAACTGGTTTTTTGTTTCATTAATCTTCTCTATTGTTTTCCTATTTTCAATTTCATTGATTTATGCTTTTAGCTTTCTAATTTTCTTTCTTGTGCATACTTTGGCTTTATTTAACTTTGCTTTTTCTAGATTTTTGAGGTTGGAATTGAGATTATTGATTAGACAGTTTTCCTGTTATGTAAGCATTTAGCAGTATAAATTTACCTTAGCATTACTTATTATTAGCTGCATCCCACAAATTTTGATATGCTGTATTTTCATTTTCATTCATCTCTTTGTGTTTTTAAATTTTCTTTTGAGATTTCATCTTTGATCCATGGATTACTTAGAAGTGTGCTTAATTTCCAAATGTTTGCAGATTTTTCAGTTGTATTTCTGGTATTTATTTCTTGTTTGATTCCACTGTCGTCAGAAAATGTGCTCTGCATGATCTCAGTCCTTTTAAAATTTGTCAAGGTTTATTTTATGACCTACGTTATCATCAATTTTGGTGACTGTTCCATGTGTGCATGAAACAAATGTGTATTCTACTCTTATTGTATGGCGTTTTCTATAAATGTCAACTAGATCCTGTTGCTTGATGGTGTTGTTCAGTTGTTCTAGATCATTGTTGATTTTCTGTCTAGTAGTTTTATCAGTTGCTGTGAATGGGGTGTTGAAGTCTCCAACTAAAATTGTGGATTTGTCTATTCCTCCTTTTAGCTATAACCTTTTTTGTTTTACATACTTTGAAGCTCCGTGGTTTGGTGCATACACATTTACGATTGTTCTCTCTTCTTGGAAGGTTGGTCTTTTTATCAGTATGTAATGTCCCCCTTTCTCCCTAGTAATTTTCTTTTATCTGAAATGTTTCTCTGACATTAATTTACCCATTCTTGCTTTTCTTGATTAATGTTTACACGGGAGATCTTTTTCTATCCTTTTATTTTCAACCAACCTATGTCATGTTTCAAGGGAGCTTCATGTAAACAACACATATTTGGGTCTTTTTTTTTGGTTTGTTTGTTTGGTTTTTTGGTTTGTTTGTTTTGTTTTGTATTCACTCTATCAATATCTGTCTTTTGATTTGTGAATTTAGACATTTACATTTAATGTATTATTGACATGTTAGGCCTTAAGTCTGCCATCTTATTTTTTGTTTTCTATTTGTTCCCACTGTTTCTCATGCCTCTATTTCTTTTTAAAAAATTGTTTCCTTGAGAGTTATGTGAACATTTTTAAAGTTCCATTTTTGATGTATTTATAATGTTTTTGAGTTTTGAATAATTTTATTTTTTTCCTTTTTAATTGAAGTATAGTTGATTTACGATATTATATTAGTTTCAGGGGTGCAGTATAGTGATTCAGTACTTTTATGGATTATACTACATTAAAAGATATTACAAGAAAATGGCTATAATTCCCCATGCTATAAAGCTATCCTTGTTGCTTATCTATTTTATACATAGTAGTTTGTATCTCTTAATTCCATACCCCTAATTTTCATCTCTCTCCTCCCTCTCTCCTTTGGTAACCATTGGGTTTTTTTTCTACATCTGTGAGTCTGTTTCTGTTTTGCATATACATTAACTTGTATTATTTTTTAGATTCCATATGTAAGTGATATCATACAGTATTTGTCTTTCTCTCTCTGACTTATTTAACTAAGCATAATATCCTCTAGGTCCATCTATATTGCTGTAAATGGCAGAATTTCTTTTTCTTTTTTAAAAAAATATTTTCTTGGCCATGCTGTCTGGCATGTGGGATCCTAGTTCCCCGATCAGGGATAAAACCCATGCCCCTTGCATTGGAAGTGTGGAGTCTTAACCACTGGACTGCCAGGGAAGTCACATGAAGTTCATTCTTTTTTATGGCTGAGTGATATTCCATTGTGTGTATATATATATATATATATATATATATATATATCTCACATCTTCTTTATCCATTAGTCTGTTGATGGGCGCTCCATATCTTGGCTATTGTAAATAGTGCTGCTATGCACATTGGGGAGCATGTATCTTTTCAAATTAGTGTTTTTATTTTTTCTGGATATATGCCCAAAAATGGAATTTCTGGATCATATGGTAGTTTTACTTTTTTGAGGAACCTCCATACTGCTTTCCTTAGAGGCTGCACCAATTTACATTCCTACCAACAGTGTACACAGGTTCCCTTTTCTTCACATCCTCTCCAACATCTGTTACTTGTAGACATTTTGATAGCCATTCTGACAGGTGTGAGTTGATATCTCCTTGTTTTGATTTGCATTTCTCTAATAATTAGCAACACTGAGCATCTTTTCCTGTGCCTGTTAGCCATCTATCTGTATGTCTTCTTCGGAAAAATGTCTATTCAGGTCCTCTGCCCATTTTTTGATTGGGTTGTTTGTTTGTTTGTTTGGGTGTTTTTGTTTTTGGCCATGCCTCGCATCTTGTAGGATCTTAGTTTCCTGACTAGGGATCGAACCTAGGCCTCAGCAGTGAAAGCGCTGAGTCCTAACCACTGGACCACCAGGGAATTCCCAGGTTGTTTTTTTTAAATACTGAGTTGTATGAGCTGTATGTTTAGTTTGGATATTAACCCCTTGTTGGTCATATCATTTGCAAATATTTTCTCCCATTCCAAAAGTTGCCTTTTCTTTTAGTTATGGTTTATTTTTCTGTTCAAAAGCTTTTTAAAAAACTAGGTTCCATTTGTTTATTTTTGCTCTTATTTCTTTAGCCTCAAGAGACAGAGACATAAAATATATTGATACATCCCATAGATTTTGTAGTGTTGTTCTTCCATTTTCATTTGTCTCTAGGTGTTTTCTGATTTCCTCTTTGATTTCTCCATTGACCCATTGGTTTTCTAGTAGCATGTCGTTTAGTCTCCACATGTTTGTTTTTTTCCCATTTTCTTTCTACAGCTGATTTCTAGTTTCATACAGTTGTGGTCAGAAAAAATGCTTGAATATGTGTGCATCTTTCTTACAGCTTTCGTTGTACAGGAGTCTTTCTGTTTCCAGTCAGTTTTCAGTGAGAATTGTTCCACATTTAGATGTATTTTTGATGTATTCCTGGAGGGAGGTGAGATCCACATCCTCTTACTCCACCATCTTGATATAGCCCCCTGAGTTTTATATAGTTTTCTTATTGGTTGCTCTAGCTATTATACACATAAGTAACTTATCACCACTTACAGATGTTGACATTTTACCACTTAAAGTGAAATATAGAAACCTTACTTACATTTAGGTTCCTTTACCCTCCTGGTTTAAAAATATAATTTCCTAAGTATTTTCTCTATGTACATTAAGCACCACTTCATATGTTATAACTTTTGCTTCAATCATAAAATATGATTAAAGAAACTCATGAAGTGAAAGATAGTCTATTATGTTCACTTCTACTTTTACCCATTTCATTGTTCTTCTTTCCTTTCAGAAAGCCCCATCTTACTATTATCATTTTCCTTCTGTTTGGAGGGTTTTCTTTAGCCATTATTTAGGGGTAGGTCTGCTAACGACAAATTATCCTAGTTTTCCTTCATTTGAAGATGTCTTTATTTCTCCTGAATTTCTGTAGTATAGTTTCACAGATATAGGACTTAGGCAAGGTGCATCTTTTCTTTTAGCACTTAAATACTGTCGTTCCACTACCTACTGGCCTCCATTCAGATGAGAAATCTGCTTTCATTCAAATTGGTTTTCCTTTGTAGATAATGAATCATTTTTCTCTGGCTGTTTTTAGAATTTTTTTTCTTTGTCCTTAGTTTTCAAAAATTTAATTACGATGTGTTTTCATGTGAATTTCTTTGAGTTTATCCTATTTGGGGTTTACTCAGTTTCTTGAACCTGTAAGTTTATGTCTTCCATCAAATTTGTGACGTTTTCAGCCATTATTTCTTCAAATTCTTTCTTTAGCCTCACACCCTCTTTCCTCTCCTTCCCAGCTCTCCAATGATAGAAATGTTAGATCTTTATTGTCCCAGAGCTCTCTGAGTCTCTATTAATTTTTTCCCATTTTTCTCTGTTGTTTACACTGAGTAAATTCTATTTATTAGTCTTCAAGTTCACTGATGCTATCATTTGTTGTGTCCATTCTACTATTGAGTCCACTAAGTGAGTTTCTAAAAAAAATTTCACATTGTATTTTCAGTTCTATAATTTCCATTTGGTTCTTTAAAAAAAAAAGATAAAAAATATAACAGCTTTATTGAGATACAATTCATATACCACAAATGCATCCTTTAAAAGTGTATAATCCAGTGGTTTTTAGTGTATTCAGAATCATGCAACAATAGCCACTGGTTAATTTCAGAACATTTTCATGATCCCTCAAAGGAAATCCTGTCCCCATCAATGATATTTTCCACTTCCTCATCTTTCCAGCCCCTGGCAACAACCAACCCACTTTCTATTCTATGGATTTGCCTATTCTGGACACTTCATATAAATAGAATCATGTATGTGGTCTTTTGTGGCTGACTTATTTCGCTCAGCATGATGTTTTCAAGGTTCCTCCCACTGCAGTGTTCATCAGTACTCCATGCCTTTCTTTTTAAAAAAACCATTTATTTATTTATTTATTTGGCTGTGCTGGGTCTTAGTTGTGGCATGCAAGATCTTTAGCTGTGGCATGCAGGATCTTTAGTTGTGGCATGAGGGATCTTTTAGTTGTGGCATGCGGGATCTTTTAGTTGTGGCATTCAAACTCTTAGTTGCGGCGTGCATGTGGGATATAGTTCCCTGACCAGGGATCAAACCTGGTCCCCCTGCATTGGGAGTGTGAAGTTTTAGCCGCTGGACCACCAGGGAAGTCCCAGTACTCCATGCCTATTATTCATGGCTGGATAATATTTCATGGTATGGATGTACCACATTTTGTTTATCCATTCATCAACTGATGTACATTTAGGTTGTTTCTAGTTTTTCTATTATGAATAATGCTACTATGAACATTTATGTACAGGTTTTAATGTGGACATAACTTTTAAAAATTTAAGTACAGTAGATTTACAATATTATGTTAGTTTCAGGTGTACAGTATAGTGATTCAGTATTTTTGCAGATTATACTCCATTATAAATTATTACAAGATAATGGCTGTAATTCCCTGATCTGTACAATATATCCTTGTTGCTTATCTTAGACATAACTTTTCATTTCTCTTTGATATACAGAATTTCTGGGTCATAGGGTACCTCTCTGTTTAACATTTAGAAGAACTGCTAGACTGTTTTCCTAGAAGAACTGCTAGACTGTTTTCCAAAGTGGTCACACTATTTTCCAATCCGACCAGCAAAATATGAGTGTTTCAGTTTCTCCACATCCTCACCACTTGTTCATTTTTATAACTGCTGTTTCTTTGTGAGAATTTTTTTCAGTTGTTTAAAAAGAATTTGCAATTTAGACTAGAAGCATTTTTATGATGGCTGTTTTGAAATCCTTGTCAGATAACTTCGACATCTAATTCTTGGTATCACCATCAGCTGATTGTCTTTCACCATCAAAGTATGGTTTCCCTGGTTCTTCACATGGTGAGTAATTTTCAGTTGTATCCTGGGCATACTGGTTGTGATGTCAGGAGACTCTTGATTCTATTTAAATCTTCTATTTCAGCAGGTGGTCACCCTTTTTAGGTTCAGGGTGTAGGTTCTGGGCTTCTTTCATGGCTTTAGTTGCAATGATAGTTTAGATCTCAGAGCCCATGCAAAGCTGTCCTGGCCTGTCTTGTTCTTCTGTGCTGTGGGGCTCCTACATCTTCCCTGCTGGTCCCCATGATGTCTGGTGTCACTGTGTCACCACCCACAGTGGGGATCTGAAGCCAATGGCCTGGGTGGAGGGCAGGGCTTCGCTGCTGCTGTGGCTATGGGCAGATCGGACCACCTGCCTGACTGTGGGGTCTGAGTGAAGCTACCCGTCAGCAGTTATCAGCCAGGAGGAAACCCACAGCCTGGGCCCCTCGCTCATGTCTGGCGGCGCTCAGGGCCGCCAAGGCCATTGGCTGCTCAGCTCCCAGACGGAGAGACAGAGCCACGGATACGCTCTGGAAAGGCCCTTGCTGTCCCATTTGTCCCGGGAGACCACTGGCAGCTCTGCTTCTGTATATTTGGCTCTGGACCATGACCTCTACCTTTGCCCCAGCTGAGTGGTGGGAGCTGGCTGAGTTCCTGAGACCGCGGGGCCACGAGGGCAGCTCTCTGGGCCTTGGAGCCCGGCATCCTTCTCTTCACTGTCAGGCCAGTCCCCACTGGTAAGTTTCTCCTTCCTTCATCCATGGAACCTTCATAGACGCTGAAGCCCTGGGGTATGAGTACCCCCTGTTGTGACCAGCTGTCTGCCGGGGTCTTGCTCAGCCAAAAGCGGGGGCACATCCTAGGGCAGGAGGGTACGTGGGCTCCAAATGCAGACCCCTGGAGACGCTTGTCCCTACATTGATTGAACAGGTTCAGCGCCGGGGTGAGCCCAGAGCTCCCAGCCCCACCTCTTGGAGTCCACAGTGCAGGGCTGGGCCAGAGCCAAGATGGAATGAGGGGATACGGCCAGCAACTAGTCCCAACGACCCAGATCGATAGGGGGTGCTGATGGATTCTGCAGGGGGGCTGCCCCCTCTCCTTCCCCTGGGGCAGGGCAGGTGTTCGGTGGGGGAGTGTGAAAGCTGGCAGCACCTGGCCGTGAGGGTGAGCACAGAGCTTGGTGCTGGGCCCTAGAGGAGAGTCACAGTCCCAGAGATGCCACATCAGGGTGGGGGTGGGTGGGGGGCGCAGCTGGGTCCAGAAGCCAAGAGGCTAAGTCACGGGCAGGAAGCTGTAGAGAGGGGTCCTGACAGAGGAACCGCGTGGAGAGGCTGGAGGTGAGAGTGAGCCCCGGGGATCTTCATGTGGTGGCATGGGCGCCGTGATGAGTGGGTGAGTGTGTGAATGTGGAGCGTGGGCGGGTATGCGTGTGAGAGAAAAGTGTGAGCAATTGTGTTCGTACACATGCCAGTGAGTGTTGGGGCTGGGGGCGGGACAGGCGAGAGTAGCAGCTTGCAGTGCTTTGGAAGCTGATGGAAGGAAATGTCACTGGGCAGGTTGATCCAGGGTCCAGCAAGGAGGTGACCACAAGCTGGACACAAGGGGTGCATTGGGGTCGGGGTGAGGATCTGGGTGGTGATGATGGAGGGCGTGAAGGGCTGAGTTCTGAAGAAGACAGTGATGCGGGCTGGTGGGAGGGGTCCTGTTTTGTGTTAAAATGGCAGATGCCGCGCACATTTATGTCCAGAGAAGAAGGGGTGGGGGGATGAGGGGGTTTGGGGGGAGGGGCGGCAGTGATGGATGAGGGCATCCTGGGCGGGAGGTGCGAGGAATGTGCCTTCCTCTGTCCTGGGGGGGTAGGGGTCTTCCCTCTCTCTCCTCCCCCCATGAGTCCAGGACAGGCCCTGGAGGTGGTCTGGGGTGGTCCAGGCTGGGACATACCTGTCCCCGTGGAGGCTGTTTTATTTCCCCTGCCTCAGCCCAGGATGCGGTGGCGAGGACAGAGGGTCCAGGGGCTGTGATGAGGTGGGGCTTGCCCGGGGCTGTGTAGGAAAGACCCAGGTGCAGAAGCCTAGAAGGGATGTGGTTAGGGGGATGCGTCCCTGGTCGTCCCCTTGAGACGGGAAGGTCAGGGGGCAGCTGAGACCCTCAGAGACCCAGGAGGTGGCTCCGAGGAAAGGGAGCTGGATGGGTGGTGGGCAGCCAGGGGGGTGGGGTAGGAGTGAGCGAGGAAGACGAGGGGCTGCAGGGCCTCTGGTGGAAGCTGGGAAATGACCTTTGGCTGGAGGCTGGGGTGGGTGGTAGGAGGAGCCCGCAGCTTCAGGCAGAGGAGAACAAGGGGACTTCCATGCCTGGGAGGTGAGGTCACCCACGACAGGAGGGCTCCAGTGGGCCGAGGAGGGTAGGGGAGGACACTCAGGGCTGTACAGGGCACACAGGGACCCCACCCCATCACCCTTCTGGGCCGCCCTGCCGGGGGTTGGGGTGCCTGGCTTTGCGCTGAGGCCTCGGAGCAGGCAAACACAGGCATCCTCGCCACCCACCCGCTGCTGTGGCCGACCCCTGCCCCTGGCCTGTTCCATCTGCAGGTGGACCCGGCGACCTGAGGCTGGCCTACAGGCACGGTCCGCGTGACGGGGTGCTGCTGGTCTGGCGCGCAGGGGAGTGGGGACACGTGTGGAACCAGGAGTGGACGCTGGATGAAGCGTCTGTGGTCTGCAGGCAGCCGGGCTGCGGCTGTGCCGTGCGCGCCCCCAAATACGTCCCGCTGCCTGGAGAGGTGGTGCGGCCCTGGCTCCACAACGTGTCCTGCAGGGGCGATGAGTCCTCTCTCTGGGGCTGCAGCCTGGGGGCGTGGGCGCGGAGCCAGTGCCCCTAAGAGTGGGTGTGGTCGCTCTGTGTTCCAGTAAGTCACGGGCCGGGGGTGGGGCTGTCTGGTGGGGACCCCAGAACCATCTGACCCCTTAAGACAGGCCAACTCTCATCTCTCCATTCCTCCTGTGTTAGGAGTCCTGTTTACTCGCGCAACAAATACCTTATTTACGAAGCAGTGCTCTGGGTACTGGGACGTAGCTGTGAGTAAACTGTACAAAACCCTGCTGCATGGGGTCTGCTGTCCGGGGAGAGACTGAGAGGGAACGAACCAGCAGGTAGGAGAGCGGTGAGGGGGTGGAGAAGCAGGCAGAGGGGTGGGGCCCCAGCGGCCGCGCAGGCATCTCATCACTGTTGCCAACGCAAACGCTTTCCCTGGAGGTCTGAAGGGTCTTCAGCTGTGTCTGGGCGCTTTACGTCCTGTCTCTGAGCTGACCCGCAGCGTGGTCTGTGGGCCCCAGAGCAAAGCAGGGATGCAAGTGCTTGTGTTGAAAAACCAGTCAGGATGTTCTAGAGGGCGCTAACCCAGGCAGGGCCTCTGAACATGCCCAGCGCTGACCCCCTCAGGGGAGGCGCAGGGCGGGCCCGGGCCCAGGGCGGGCGCCTGGCGGGCATGGCTGGTCACCGAGGCCGCACGGCTGACAGAGCCTGCGCAGTGCGCAGTGCTGCGTGTGCTTTGCAGACGGCACTTTCCGGGAGGTCCGGCTGGTGAAGGGCCAAAGCCCCTGTGCGGGGCTCCCCGGAATCAGGAATGTGAACGGGGTCGACTGCCTCTGCGGCCTGCACCAGGAGGAGGCCACGGTGTTCTGCTGGGAGCTGGGGTGCGGCCCGGCGCTGCAGGCCCCCCGCCGAGATGGGGGCGTCGCCAGGAAGTACATGACCTGCGGGGGCACCGAGCAGACCATCCGGAACTGCAGACTGAACAACAAGTTCCGCAGTGGCTGTGACTTGGGGCGAGATGCCCAGGTGATCTGCTCAGGTGAGGCCGTTCCTCCACGCTGTGGGGGTTCAGGGACAGCAGGGAGCGGGTGGGAGGGGAGGGCGGCAGCAGCGGGGTGGCGCCCTGCGAGGGTCTCCCGAAGGCCTGACTCTCTGTAGCTCACGCCCACTTTGGACAGAGACCTAGAGGTTCTGAGGGCACAGCACGGGGTGGGGTGGGCGCTCACAGCAGGTGCCTCACCAGCAGCTCCAGGTGTGCAGGACCCTGAAGTGTGGGCTCCGAAGCCCCGGGCGGCTGGGGCCCTGGTGGTCTGCGGCGTCTGTGCTGTTCTGGCTGTGACTGTTGTGTGTCTTAACGCAAGTCAGGGTTGGGTAGTGAGTTTCCTTCTCAGCCGCGTCTCTAGTCTGTGAGAGTGAATCGGGCCTCTTACATCCTGGCTATTTTCTGGGTGAAAATGAGGTAAACTGTCCGCTCTCCTTGGTGCCCTAAGGGGGCAGTGCTCTGTGGCCTGAAGGGTGATTTGACCTTGCCTCTGCGACCTGGAGGGCCTTGATGCCACCGCCTGGGCAGGCAGACGTTGTGTGGCCCCTGTGAGCTCTGCTCTGGGTGGGGACCCAGCGG
Source organism: Physeter macrocephalus (assembly GCF_002837175.3). Lineage (NCBI taxonomy): Eukaryota > Metazoa > Chordata > Mammalia > Artiodactyla > Physeteridae > Physeter > Physeter macrocephalus. Next base: position 84,772,132 of record NC_041233.1, read on the forward strand.
GCCTCCGGCCATCAGTTCCTGCCCACTGATTGGCAGACCCACTGCTGGGTGCAGATGGTCCACTCTGGCTGGCGCCTCTCAGGGTCCACGGGTGGGGCTCCAGGCTGAGCTGTTACCTGAGACACCTGTCCCTACCAGGGTTTGTCTCCTCCCCCAGGACACACGGAGGCCCGGCTGGCGGGCGGCGACCACCCCTGCGCTGGGCGCCTGGAGGTGAGGCGCGGCCTGACCTGGGGCCGTGTCTGCGACGCCGACCTGGACCTGCCCACGGCCCGCGTGGTGTGCCGGGAGCTGCAGTGTGGCGTGGCCGTGTCCACAGCCGGGGCGCCCACTTCGGCCGGGGCTCGGGGCTCATGCGCGTGGAGGTGCTTCAGGGGGGCGCGTGGGGCACCTTGTGTGGTGACGGCTGGGACCTGGGGACGCCCACGTGGTCCGCCGGCAGCTGGGCTGGGGCCACGCTCAGCGCCCCAGGGGCCGCGCGCATCTGGATGGACGAGCTGAGGGCCACGAGTCTGCGCTGTGGCGGCGCCCGTCGGGGGGTTGGGGCCGGAACGACTGCGGGCACAAGGTGGGTGCTGAGACCTGAGTGCCCTCCCAGCGCGGCTGGGTTTCCAGTGGCAGCGCTGTGTGAGTGCGTAAAATAATGCCCACGCGCTTCCCTCGGGTTCCACGGGTCTCTCCAGGGCTGTTCCCTTCCTGGTTTGGGAGACTTCTCACTTCGCTGCTTCAGTGCCCTCTTGCTGCAGGGATGCTGCGTGACTAACACCCTCCTCTGCGCGGCGCTGGGGGTCGGGGGCCTGGGGTGTGACTGGGTCTGCTCGCCTGTTGCTGTGGTCCAGGGGCAGAGCACTGCCTGGGCGCTTTCTCGCCTCCTCACAAGCTCATCTCACATCTGCTCTTGAGGGTTCCCTGTCTTGAATTCTTAATTTTGATCCATATTTTAGTGCGCTGGGTGACTTTTTCCGGAGTATTTTTAAGGCAGTGCACGACGGTTGCTGGTGTTTCAGCTCATACGTATCTGAGGCTTTTTCGGTGGATCTTGTCTGGGTGTGATTATTCTTGATGACGGGATTTCGTCACATGCTGGGGGCGTCTGGCCAGTCCTGCCTCCTCTGGCATCTCCAGGCGGCCCTCGGGGCGAGGTGGGCAGCCCAGTGTGGCCTCTTATTGATTTTGGCTCCTGTTTTTGCTTTAGGAAAGTTTTCTTCAACTTTCTCAGCTGTCTTAGATGACTGTGTCTATTTCAATCATCATATTTCTTTTTTTAGTAACAGGCTCATTATTTTGGCTCTTCCCCATCCTTTTAATTTATTGGGGGCAGGGGCGGGGCGGGGGGGCTCTGCTCTTTTCTCATGCTTCCTGAGAAGGCATCTCTAGGTGCTGTCCACATGGCTGCTTTGTTTTGCTGTCACTTCTGGTCTTCCTGTTCCTAGATGTACATTTTAACTTCCACTCTGTTTTCAGTTTCCTTGAAGTTGCTCCTTCCTCTGTGCTGCGGGCACTTGCTGGCTGACAGGCCTCTGCTGGGCGACTGGCTGTTGGTGGGGTGGGGATGCTGTGTCGTCACGATTCAGCCTGGCAGCAGGGTTCCAAAGGTGGGAGAAGAGGCAGGCAAGGCACTCTTGAGGCCCAGGCGTGGAAGCCACTGGTCACTCTCACCCCACTCATTTGGTTGGCCGAAGTCCCAAGGCCGGCCCAGATGCAAGGCTGGGAAATAGACTCAGTGCCGGAGGCATGGATACAGGCAGGGATCTTAGTGGCCCCTTTTGTAATCTATCACAGATGTAGTTCCTTCTGCTGTTTTTTAAAGTTTGTTTTAATTAGTTATGGTCCTGTCAGATGCAATTCATATCCAAATTCCTCGATTTATCCCCATATATGTATTTTTCTTGGTGAATTACAGGCCCTGTGACATAATTTTAGAGGGTTGTCTCATACTCTACTCTGTGGTGATATTATACTCTACTTACTACATGACTTACTACATCCTCACGCCGGGGATGGGTGCCAGGTTGGTTCCTTTGGAGGTCCCTCCACCCTGGGTGCTCCAGAACCCGGCCCTGATGCTGTCCGGCGCCAGTCCCTCTGGGCGCTGGGGCACAGGCTGCCTTCATGAGCTCTATCTCAGGCTGAGGGGCTGGGATGCTGCTCCGAGGGGCTGCGTGAAGGTCTGGGCTGCCTTCAGCCGAGTCTGGCACTCGGATCCGGCCCATTTCTCCTGCAGGTGACAGAGGGTCCCTAACCCTGCCCCCAGCATCAGGTACGTGTGTGCCTCCTCAGGCCTCAGCTCCTGTCCTCCTGTCCCGCCCCACCCAGAGGGGCCCTGCGGGGGGCTCTGCCCCAGGGGTGCCCTGGAGTCTCCTGTGGATGCCATGCCTCAGTCAGCCCCTCCCCTGGCTGCTGGGCAGAGGTCAGGAAGCCCAGGACCGCCGTGCTGGAGATGCCCTTCTCTGAGGGTCCCCCTGTACCAGGCGGGTGGAGATCCCAGGGGGGGACAGCAAGCCCAGGCCCTGCCAGGCCACTGCTCTGGGCCTTTCCCTTGCCGACTGGGGCCGGGGGGCGGTCGGCTCCGGTACACTGTGTCTTCTTAGATACTGGCTCTGAGTCCAAAGCAGTCAGGACCCTAGGAGCTGCCCTCCTGGCCCCTCCCTCCCGACACCCTCCTGGCTTCAGCCCTGTGACCTCGGGGCCATCCCTGGGCGGGGAGAAGCACAGGGCCCTGTCTCCTCTGGGCGCCCCTCCGCCTCCTGAGAGGCTCAGGTGGCCCAGCCCAAGGCCACAACACCGCAGGCAGCGCAGGCGAACAGGGAAGACCCCATCTCTCACTGTTCCTACAGGCCGTCCTCTGGCCCCTCTAGCTGCCCTGAAGGCCGGACTCTGCCCGTGACCTTCAGCCTGGTCCTCGGCACGCTCCTGGTTGTCCTCTCGCTGGTCCTGGGGGCACAGTGGTTCCGGGGCAGAGGAGCCTGCGGGGGTAGGTGGGCATGGTGGGTGGGGTTAACACCGGGCCCTGGGGCGGGGGAGGCTGGTGGGGGGGCTCTGAGACCCTAGCCCATGCAAGTCCTCTCTGTCCCTGCCCCTCCCTCGGCCTATGGTGGCTTCCTATGAAGTAGACCCATGAGTTGTTGGTGACAGGGGACGCTGGGCCCTGCTCTGCTTCTGAGAGGGGCCGGATGGGAAAATCTGCCGTCCCGGGGTTGCCTGGGTGGGAGAACAGGGCTCCAGGTGTATCCGGATCCCTCTGTTGTCTGTGTAGCTGGGGCCGTCTCCCACCCAGGACCTGGTGTGCAGCATGTGGCCACTGGTGGCGGACATTGCTCTCCGTGGGGAACCGTGGCAGAGATGCCCGGGGTCCAGAGGGTCCTGGCATGCATGAGACACCCCACAGGGGCGCTGCAGGCGGGCTTAAACCGTTGGGGGCGTCTCTGCTAAAAGGTTCTGGCGTGGCCTTTGCAGGTTCCGAAACGTTGGGGAATCTGCCCTCGGAAGGTGTGTATGAGGACATTGGAGTCGTCCCCGTGGGGGAGAAAGATGAGGGGCCTCGAGCGTCCCGGGCCCTGGTGCTGGAAGAGGAGCGTGACGGTGCTGGGAGCCCGAGTATGGCCCCGAGGAGGGGGATGCGGAGGACGGGGCCCCCCGAACGCCACGGGTGTGCACCTCTGCGCCTTGGCGTCCCTGGCGCTTTTCCTGCTGTACTGCTCCTACGCCCAGGGCTCTGCTCCAGCCAGCCCCTACGTCTAAGACCCTGAGAGCCACCCTCCGTGTGCCCGTGACCCTCACTCCTGTCGCACGCTTGGCGTTAGGATACTTGGTCGTCCCTTCCAAGTTGTTCCTTAGACTGGAGTCCTCTCACGGGTAGACTTGGAGTTTCGCGAGGGTCCCGGAATTTTATTTGGGTTTCTTTCCGCGGCCGTGCAGTCCCTCCAGTGCCTTGTCTGCGGTGGCGGCAGGGGCCGAGCAGCCAGGTGGGAGGAGACGCCCCCCCGCCTGCCGCCCGGTCCTTGTCTGACCCTGCGGCCTTGCGGTGCAGCAAGAAGCCAGGGCCCAGAAGTCCTGGGGGCTCTAAGGAATTGCTGGGGGTCCCCAATGTGTGTCTCTCTCCTTCAGCACAGGCAGGGCTCCTCACAGCTCAGTCTGGGAAGGAGGACCCTGGCGGCCTCTGGCCTGGGACGTGCTGACCGCGAGCCGACCACGGGGGGATATCAGCGAGACCGGGAGGGGGGAGAGGCCAGTGTGCCCGGGGGCTTTCATTTTCTTCGTTTCTTAAAGAGAGTTGTTAAATCTTTCATCCATAATTCATCTCAGACATTCCTCAGACGCCCACCATGGTCCAGGTTCTGTTTCTGGTCCTCTCTCTGCCTTGCCCTGGTCCGAGGTGGGCTCTGAGGGTCTTCAGCTGTCTTCACCCACGGCCTCTTGCCCGCACAATTCTCCTGGTGTGCGCGTGTGGGGGGGGCAGTCCCTGATGCACCAGCTCCTGGCCACCCGTCCTTTCATCTGCAGACAGTGCTCGACCTGGCTCAGGTATTGTGTGTCCGCAACACTCACAGCTGTCCTGCCCTGATGCCCCCACCAAGCCCGTTGTGACCACACCTCCCTGACCACAACCCCCATGCCCACATTCTCTCTGGGAAATAAGTTTCCCTGCATCCTCTTCCCTGTGTGGATCTGGTATCCATTTGCAAATGACCAGACCCATCCATATCTGGATCTTTCTGTACTCCCACTCTCCCATCTCAGCGTCCTGGGAAAGACCAGGTTTGATTCGCCTGTGATTCCCTCCTCTGCAGGGTCCGTCCAGCGCTGCCATCGATTACCACCTACTCCTCCATGTTTGCCCTCAGGGTCTGGCCAGCCTGTTGCGGCCACCTCTGGTGCTGGGCCCTTGGAGTCTCTCTGAGCACTGCCTCTCACCTCCCAGCCCTTCCCCTGCGCCCCACTCCCCTGGCCTGTAGGAGAGATGCCGCTTGTGGTCTCAAGGACCATGAGGCTGGAGAAGGTGAATGTGAAGGTCTCTCTTGGACAGGAAGCCCTGATGAGGGAGACGATCAGGGTAATGTGCAGAGAGGCTGGACAGGGCCTCTGGGGCGAAGTGGAGTGAGGAGGGCAAGTCACCAGGTTCTGGAGCAACTCCTGACAGAGCCTTGGGGGACAGACGGGTTTCCTGGACGTCTGAGCCCACCCTGCACCCCTCTGCATGTTCAGGGCCTGCCCACTGGCTCCCAAGAGTTGGCCAGCTTGGCTTGCTGGTGCCCGCTGGACCTCCCGGGGGCCTGGGATGGGGGAAGGTGTGCGGTGGGGGTGTCCCTGGGGTTGGAGGAAAGAGTGAGCTGGCAGGAAGTGAGGTGAGGGTCTGAGCAGAGTAAGGGTGTCAGCCCAGCAGTCAGAGAGGGCTGGGACTTCGGGAAGGATGCACCTCCCCTTTCTCAGCATGGCTTTCCCTTCGCCTAGCCCCGGCACCCTGGCTGCATCCCCATTCCGAGCTGAGTGCTGAGCTCTTCCCCGAGGGCGCCCAGCCCTCTCAGTCCACTTGGAGGGTACTGATTAGGCATCTTGGGAGTGAAGTGCACTGGCGATACCACCGATGCCGCTGCAGGTCCCCGTGCTCCTGAGGTCGCAGCTGGGGGTGTGGCTCAGTGCACGGTGCAGGCTGCGGTTTGGGAGGAGCTGGAGCTGCTGCACAGAGGGTCCTGCAGGAGGGGCCACCTGCCTCCTCTGGAAACCCCTCGTCTCCTCCACACTCATCTGAAAACCAGAGCTGCTCTTTGTAAAACTGGTTCTCTGGCAAATCTTTTGGAAAGCAACCTTTATTGATCTTATTCTGCTTACAACATAATACACATTCAAAAACTCGGAGAACAAAGAAAGAAAATGAAAATCACTTATTCTATCACTCAGAAAAGGCTGCCTGAGCATCTTGGCTTATATCCACTGAGAGCTTTTCTTTGCACACATGCAGAGATGTGAGCATGATGGACAGCAACACACCAGTGCGCATTCTGTGTTCCTGTGGGTTTCCCACCTAAAGCATGCAGCTAGCGTGCTGGCTCGCCCACTCTGTGGTTCTCAGTGGCCGCCTGGTGTTCCTTCATGTCTTCTTCCATCGTTCATTCACTCCTCTGCCATCAGACATCTGGCTGCTTCTCAAGGACGCCACCCTCGTAGAGAGTCATGTTTTTAAGGTTTTTTGTTGTTGTTGTTAGTTTTTTTTTTAACATCTTTATTGGAGTATAATTGCTTTACAATGGTGTGTTAGTCTCTGCTGTATAACAAAGTGAATCAGCTATACGTACACATATGTCCCCATATCCCCTCCCTCTT
>NC_041233.1:84779860-84861867 GCF_002837175.3 Physeter macrocephalus
CCCCTCCCTCTTGCGTCTCCCTCCCACCCTCCCTATCCCACCCCTCTAGGTGGTCACAGAGCACGGAGCTGATCTCCCTGTGCTGTGCGGCTGCTTCCCACTAGCTATCCACCCTACGTTTGATAGCGTATATATGTCCATGCCACTCTCTCACTTCGTCCCAGCTTCCCCTCCCCCAGCCCTGTCCTCAAGTCCCTTCTCTACATCTGCGTCTTTATTCCCGCCCTGCCACTAGGTTCATCAGTACCGTTTTTTCGGATTCCATATATATGTGTTAGCATACAGTATTTGTTTTTCTCTTTCTGACTTACTTCACTCTGTGTGACAGACTCTAGGTCCATCCACCTCATTACAAGTAACTCAGTTTCATTTCTTTTTATGGCTGAGTAATATTCCATTGTATATATGTGCCACATCTTCTTTATCCATTCATCTGTCGATGGACATTTAGGTTGCTTCCATGTCCTTGCTACTGTAAATAGTGCTGCAGTGAACATTGTGGTACATGTCTCTTTTCGAATTATGGTTTTCTCAGGGTATATGCCCAGTAGTGGGATTGCTGGGTCATATGGTAGTTCTACTTTTAGTTTTTTAAGGAACCTCCATACTGTTCTCCATAGTGGCTGTATCAATTTACATTCCTGGTGGGAATGTGTAGGAGGGTTCCTTTTTCTCCACACCCTCTCCAGCATGTGTTGTTTCTAGATTTTTTGATGATGGCCATTCTGACCGGTGTGAGGTGAGACTTCATTGTGGTTTTGATTTTCATTTCTCTAATGGTTAGTGATGTGAGCATCTTTTCATGTGTTTGTTGGCGATCTGTATGTGTTCTTTGGAGAAATGTCTATTTAGGTCTTCTGCCCATTTTTGGATTGGGTTGTTGGTTTTTTTGATATTGAGCTGCATGAGCTGCTTTTATATTTTGGAGATTAATCCTTTGTCAGTGGCTTCATTTGCAAATATTTTCTCCCATTCTGAGGGTTGTCTTTTCGTCTTGTCAACTGTCTCTTTGACCACAACTTGGATCTTGTTCTTGGTGATGCACAGATGAATAACGGGTCCCTTCAGATAAACATGTTCAATCAAATAAAACTTCCTTCAGAGAATGTAGGGAGATTGATGTTTCATTCCCAGTGTTTCTTTTATTCTAACCCTTTTGCCATTTAGGCAACAGTCAGTAAGTCGTAAAGTGGTCCGTTATCACGAAAGAAGCAAACAAGCAAAAAATGAAAAGTGTCAGTATGCAGCTTGGAGTTAAAATACAAATCTGCTACTTGTATCAACAACAAAAAAGTCAGAGCTTTGTGAGGCCAAAGGCAAATCGCCAGGGGAATCTGAGGCTGGTGCCCAGACAAGAGTTGCTTCCCTCCACCCCAGGGAAGATCGGAATCCTTGGGGAGCAGAGCAGACATGCAGGTGGGGGGTCACTTAGCAGGGCCCGGGCCCTGCCTGCTGCCTCACACCTCGGGGACACGAGGCTGGCGAGGCCCGTGGTTTGCCCCCAGAGAAGGGCAGCCCGTGCAGTCAGCCCCACCCGGACCCACTCTGCCCAACAGGAGAAGTGACTGTGGCAGTGCTTTCCACCACTTAGACTTAGCGAAGGAGAAACTTAACACCTTCTAAGGAGGGGGTGGAAAATAACAGAGAAGGCTGGGGACCTGAGAGGTCCTTTTCCCAAGTTGAGGGGACTCACCTGCAAGCATCACTTGCCAAGACCAGCGGGGGATTGATGCTGACACCTGGGACCCACACATGACACCGCAGAAATGCCCAGGAGGAAGGAAAACAGATATGGCCATGATCACCCTAAGGCAGGTAAAGTGGGTCCACTATAGAAATAAGGTTCGATGATGGAGAAAATGATCACCTAGATTCAGGTCTAAATACTGCCCGTGCTGCATTGAAATTGAATGTCACAATGGTATTTTATGCTCACCAATCACTGCCTCTTTTCCTCATTTTTCCAAAGACTCCCCTTCCAGGGGTAGGTGGAGGAGGGTCCATGTGCCCCACGCAGGGCCCAGCAGGCCAGGGTGCAGCCCACTTCACAAGGTCGCTCCAGCACCACAGAATCAGAAGGTCCTCGGGGGACCCACACCCCCTTGCTTCTCTGGACAGATAGCATACTCAATAAATTGTCATTTTATCCCTCAGCTTGTAGCCAGTTGAGACTCTTCCCAGTGAACTTGCTGAAGGCTCTCCGAGCCTGGGTGTACTTGGGCGTGCTGAACGGAATGTTCTGTCTCTACCGTCATGTTGGTTGCCTGGGTTCTCACTTATAGCTCAGAATATTGAAAAAGCTCAATACTAGCATACTCAATAAATTGTCATTTTATCCCTCAGCTTGTAGCCAGTTGAGACTCTTCCCAGTGAACTTGCTGAAGGCTCTCCGAGCCTGGGTGTACTTGGGCGTGCTGAATGGAATGTTCTGTCTCTACCGTCATGTTGGTTGCCTGGGTTCTCACATAGCTCAGAATATTGAAAAAGGTCAATACATATGAAATCTGGAGAATTTCTGATCTGAATTAATTTTTAAGAGACTACCTTGAGGGGCACGGTTTCTTGTAAAGAATGTAATTCCCAAGCAAAATAGCAATAACAGTGTTTTGTTTCAGTATTTATTTTGAGTAATACCAAAATAACAATATTAACTGTTAAAATTTTTAAGTTCTGAATTCACAAAACTTTAAAAAAAATCAGTGAAGCTAAATATTTAATACAACTCAAATAGAAAAAGTATAAATATAATAAGTAACATCAAATAAAATGTTGATTTATAAAGATACAACTCTTAACTCATCATTTTAATTCAAATTATTTAAATGCAGAAACACGAAGTATTGTACATATTATATGAGCTATTGACACTAACAACCACTTGCATGGATCTCAAAGGCATTTTGTTATGTGAAATAATCCAGTCCCAAAAGGTTACATTCAATGAGCCCATTTATATGACATCCATCAAAAGAAAAACTATAGTGACCAAGAACCGAGCAGCAGTTGGCTGGAGTTATGAGAAGGAGGCGGGCGGTTGTCGGACTGTAAGTGAATATCAGGATGAAGTTTTTGAGATGATACAACTGCTTTGTACCTGGTCATAGCGGTGGTGGTTACACAAAACTACTGGTAGTAAAATTCATAGACCTGTACACCATAAGAAAGAGAAGCCGATTTTACATATGAGAATTTTGAAAAATAAAACAGCAAAGTAAATCTTAGCAAATTATAAAATATAAACATGTTGTACTCCACATTCTTTCAAAAATCAAGAGTTAGAAATAGTTAAAAGATAATTCCTCCGATCTTCTTTAGTTAGGAACTGAAATCAAACTAATGAAAAAGCAGAATTTTTGAGACATATCTGTTGATGACATCCCCAACCTTACCATCAGAAGCACCGTATCACTAGCTTTACACAGAATGCCATCAGCATCGCTTAAATGTGGACTTTGGCGGGTTGACCTAACTCTTGAGATAGTTCCTTATCCAGCTCCCTGCAAAGGTTACCTCCTGACACGCTCCGCAGGAGTCTAAGCTGTGCAGGGTTGTCTCTTGGCACACGTTAGCTTACACAGTGTATCACAGATTATCCCCATAAATAACCACAGTGTTAAAGAAAAAGCAAGATATAAACTCTGGCACTTTAGGTAGAGTTTTATTTCTGGTGCTATTAATAAAACTGTCAGCCTTTCTGCTTCTGAACCCTCCCAATACGTTAAATATCTTGAAAGCGTCTGGACCCCCACGTGGTTTAAGCCCAGAAAATAATGCCTAGTTTCCTGAGATGGATGCCTCTTACCGTCTGAGTGATCATCGCCATTGTTATCTTTAGCACCGTCGGCAGCACCGTCGTGACGATGTCGCCATCACCATCACTGTCGCTGTCGCTGTTATCATCATCGGCACAGCAAAGGAAATCATGACTTGGGTGCGCTCTGCTCTTCTTTTTCCACTTTGACTGAGGTGGACTTTGCATGGACTGTTTCCACCTCTTAGTCACACTCTTCCTTCATGCTTCTTTGTATTCTCTGGACCCATTGCTCCTCTTTCCTTTTTTCTTTCATCATGGACCCTCCCACTGTGCCTTTCCTTCATCCTTTCCATTTCCTTTGGGCCATTCGTACAACCTCTCCAGCCTCTCCACTGAAGAGCACTGGCAGGTGTCGTCCACGAGGCGGCGCTCGTCATCCCGACTGCACATGGCTTCTCCCTCGTGCCCGTGCCCCCTACCCAGAGAGTCCATTGTGATCGTTTTAGCGCGTTCTGGAATCAGTATTTTTTGAAAGCTCTCTTCATTCTGATGTGCCTCTGGGATTGATAACACTGTGTTTGGGCAAATTTAAATGCACCTGGGATTAGATAAGTGCCAGACAACTCTACTTACTAGATTAGAAAAATGCAGGCTGTAGAGCTGAAACACGGTGTAATCATGAGTGGTCTCCCTCTCCTCGCTGTTTAACCAGGGAGCCCACAACTGCAGCTGAAGCTCTCCTCCCTGACCACACTTAAAAGGAAGGAAGGCCGGAGACCTTTGGGCCAGAATGTTTATTCTCTGCGTTTTTACTGTAAGGATATTTTAATTCAGAGGACATTTTGTCATAAATATGCACTTTTAAAACAGAATTGTGCCAACATTGATGACTTTTCATTAGAACTCATTTAATATGGTCTAATGTGTTGGTCAATTTCCTGTATAAACTATGTCTAACTTTTTTCCATTTAATTTTACTCAAATGGGCTTCCTCTATATTAGTGTCTCCATTTAAATATCCAATGAAGATTTGATTCATCAATTAGTTTTTTGCTCATATATGTTATTTTCACCTTATCACTTCTCCCAATGTGAATTTTCCTTAGTGGCCAATATTTCTCCCAATCCTCTTAATGTTTCTATTGTTTCTTACCTAATCTTTGAAAAAACTGAATGTCGTTTTGTGCGCCAGAGATGGAGGAGAGAAGATGGATTGTCAGCAAGTTGCGTCACTCTTCTGGATGATGAACAGCACAGCCCTGACAAGTTCATTGCCCCATGTTTCCTTGGATGATTAGCTGAGGTCCCCCCATTCAGTGGAGGGGTATGAAATTTAAAGAAGACTGTGTATTGTTAGACTGGGCCATAGTCTCTTGTGAGACAGGTAAGTCTCGTTCCCAAATCCCCCTGAGATAGGCTTCGGGTGTATGTAAGCCAACAGCAGCCCCACCAGTGACCCTTTGGTCTCACAAGTTACCCTTTGGTCTCTGCCAGTTGGCCTTTAATACATTATACAGGAAACCAGGGTAGCGACATCAATGTCAAACAAAATAGACTATGAGGCAGAAGGTATTATCAGCCATACTAACGTCAATGTACCTGATAAAATAGTCACAAAGTCTCTAAAATAAAAACTGATTGGCCTACTGGGAGAGATCTGAAGCTATTAATAGTGCTCTGTCCATCATGAAGTCAAGCCAACAAGCAAATATTTTTAACAGCAAGAAAGACATTTGAATAACCTCACCATCACAGCACATGTAACTTTTCAAGCATTACCTGAACATTTACATAAATGGGCCTCATTCGGGCCAGTGCTTCTCTGACTATCTGTAGTAAAGAGTTGGCGTATTGCATGGTTTTTGTTATTTTGCAACCTGTTATGAGCCAATATTTTTTCAAAACATAATAGAAGTGACTTACTGGACAAAAGATCATGTGCTTGGTAAGCACAGCAATGTCAAAGTTTCTATGTCACTGCTTCCTCTCAGTTTCTGTCCTGGTCTCAGCACAGACAGAGTGGACCATTCACAGACAGCATCAGTCTGTGCGCCACACTTAAATTGCATGTACGAGCCATAAAGCCTAGTTAATTGTCCTGGGATGATTAATATCTCTACGGGAAAAACAGACTTTATCCTTAGCCCTTACTGTACACAAAAATCAGTTCCACACGGATTTAAGATGTAAATGTGAAAAGTAAGACTTTAAATATGGGCAACTGTCTTTCTGATCTTTCCAGGGCAAGGACAGATTTTTAAACCCAAAAAAGTGCTGGTTCCAAAATATAAGATCGATAGTTTTAAAGTATCCATTTATTTTTTAAAAATGCCATAGTGTGAAAAGGAAGCCCAAAAAGGGGAAAAATATCATTGCAACACATAAAACTGAAAAAGGGTCATTAGCTGCAATACATAAAGCAGTCCTACAAACCTTGAGAATAAGACAGAAACCACACGAGAAGAGCAGGTACATGAGTAGGCATTTTACAGAAGAAGATACAAGTCTGATGAATAAACATGTATGAAGAGATTCTCTACTTCATTCATAATCAGAGAAATGCAAATTGGGACCAGAATTAAATACCGTTTTATGCCCATTAGTCGGGTAAAAATTAAGAACTCCGTCAGTATTAAGTGTTGTGAATGGACAGGAACACTTGGACATGCTGGTAAGAGTTAAATGGGTTCAAACACTTAAGAAGTGACATGGTGTCATGTATCACGTAGCCCTTGAGACTCCCGGCCTAGAGATGTTCCTGCAAGGTGTTCCAGGAAGCATGCATGAAAATGGCCTGAGCATCACTCTTTGCAGCAGCAGAAACGTGGCAATAATCTGATGAGTAGTGGACAGTCCTGGTCACTGACCCCCAGCCACAGCTCACAGGGCGCCTAGAGGTAATGATGGAATCAATTCTAGAAATTCAAAAATAAGAAAAATGAAACAATGTGAAAACATCGGCAAGAAAACCACCGAGAATATCAGAAGGGAAATTCGGGGCAGCGGTCACTTCTGGAAGCAGAGGGACAGGACAGAGGCAGGCAGGTGCAGCTGGAAGTGAGGTGGTCATTCTGGGATTAGCAGCGGATTGCTTGGTGCTCACTGTTCTTACACCTTGCTTTGCATGAGGAATTCGTCATACATTCTTCTCAACGTACCAAGGATGATATGAAAGATAATAAAGGACAAGTTTGCTTTAGGCTTTTTCCTTTTGCCTCTCCTCTGGGCCCTCTGGTGGGTCCTGCAGGGGCTGGTCCTCTCTCTGGGTCCATCCAGCTTCCACAGGCATCACTGCCCTTTGGGGGACCCTTCTGTTGCCAAGCCCCACCACCGCTCTGTGCTGGCATCTCCTTTGGAGTCTCGGTAAGCGGAAGCCACACCCCTGGAATTCAGGAGAGCCCCTTCCTCCACCACGCAGGGCTAACTCTTCTGCACGTAGGGAAACTGTTGCTCGCTCCCGGAATTTTAAACAGCAACTCTGAGATGAATGCAGAGCCAGGGGACAGATGAGAGAACACACACTTATAATCCCCCGTCCCTTTGATGTGAAAAATTCTGTTCCTGGGCCAAGCCAGCTCGCCCTTTGGACACTGGGAGGTTGTGTGTTCTCTGCTTTTGTTTTACTTGGAAGAGATTTTGGCTTTGTCAAGGTCGTTCTTTTTAGCCCAGAGTGCATTAAATGTCACATACTTACCTGCCCATATTTCTATGTGGCTGTTCGCAAACCTTCTACCTACAAAGGAAGAGGGAATTTCCAGGAGAGCATCCTATTTTCAGCTCCAACTCTACTCCACTCCTTCTTGCTTATCCACAGCCTTTTGGGTGCCCAGAGAAGTAATACTTTTTATGTCTGCGGTCTAAGGATTCATGGATACTGGGTTGACTCTTAAGGAACTTCTGGGATAGTTGTGTGTCCTTCTTGTGAGTAAGAAGGAAGGGGAAGTCAGTGCACAAAATCCACCTGATAGAAAATACTGTTACCACAGAATCTACCGCTAAGGAGAGCTTGGCCCATGGAGGGAGGTCAAGGAGCCTGTGGGGGTTACAGCCCAGCAGCAGTCTTGAGGGGAAAAGGCTCACTGAATATTCCAAACATGTAGTCCATCCTCTCCCCGTAAGACCTGTTTGAGTGTAGATTTTACACTTCTAGGAGCCGGAATCCAAGAAAAAGATATAATGTAAAATTAACAGGCAAAGAGACCAGTAAAGTGTATATTTAAAGGAAAATAATGACTTGATAAGATGGCTATAAATATTCATGCAATTGCAAAAGTTGACTTTCAAAAATAGAAGAAAATAGGAATTTCCCTGGTGGTCCAGTGGTTAAGACTCCATGCTCCCAATGCAGGGGGCCCAGGTTCAATCCCTGGTCAGGGAACTAGATCCCGCGTGCTGCAACAAAGACACGGTGCAGCCAAATAAATAAATATTTTTTTTAAAAAAGAAGAAAATACATTTAAACATACTTAAAACTAATATTATGAAACTGAAATTCCTGAGTTGGGGCAGAGTGGTATATTGCATGGAAAGTGGAGAAGAAAAGTATGCTAAAGGTCTCTTTTTGATCAGATCAAAAGAACTCTTCAGGTTAATAAGTCTATGTGTACTTTCAGACTTAAGGGTAATCATTAGTAGAATAACAACAGAACATAAAGACAACACCAAAGCATCACAGAAGAAAAGGAACAAACAAAATATGACAAATTCAGCAACTAACAGGGAAAGGATATATATCGTAAAGCCATATTTACCAGCAGTCACAATAAATGTGACATAATTCTCCTGTTAAAAAGAAAGAATTTTTAATTATGTCAAAGCTATCGGATTGTACCAGGCACTTCTCAAGGACAAAATGGCATAGAGATACTTAAAATGCTGGGATGAACAAAAGAAAATACGTGGCAGCAATTATCAAAGGGACAAAAATATGTTTATGTTGCTAAAAGGTATAATTCATTCAGAGTTAAATCACCAGTCTTATCGTGCATTTAATATATCAAAGTAACTTTTCAAATAAAGCAGCTTTTAATAAAACATGATTACAAATAAAGATGTTATAAAATAAAATATATTTACAGATAATTAGGATGCAAACCAGAAATACATGAGTAAAAACAATAGATACAGAACATAAAGGGTATTAAAAAGTAGGAAAAAGACAGTTATTAACACTAAAACAATAGCAAATTCTCACTTGTAGCACGGTGCATGGCAGTAGTAGATATCAGTATTTCTCGAACTTTTCAAGACAATCTATACATATATGTTTATGTGTTTACATCTGTGAGCATGTATGTATATGTATACACATATATGTGTTAACGTTACTCATGATGATAACTGATGAAAGTAATTGTACTTTCTATACAGAGACTCATTACAGCATCCATACATCCAATACCCCTTCTTTGAGTAAATGCATATGCATATGTGGATTCAAGCACCTCTTGCAGTATTCCTAAATTCCCCCAAAGGCTTGATAAACACTTTGAAATAAATAATACACACACACAAAAAAAACATGATTATAATGTGAGAAATCAGCACATCTTACTTAGAAGTGACAAGATCACATAGATTTTTTTAAAGACAAGTTTTATTTATTTATATTTAATTTATTTATATTTATTTTTGGCTGTGTTGGCTCTTTGCTGCTGCGCGCGGGCTTTCTCTAGTTGCAGTGAGTGGGGGCTACTCCTCGTTGCAGTGCGTGGGCTTCTCATTGCGGTGGCTTCTCTTGTTGCGGAGCACAGGCTCTAGGCACGTAGGCCTCAGTAGTTGTGGCACATGGGCTCAGTAGGTGTGGCTCGTGGGCTCTAGAGCGCAGGCTCAGTAGTTGTGGCGCACAGGCTTAGTTGCTCCACGGCATGTGGGATCTTCCTAGACCAGGGATTGAACCCGTGTCCCCTGCATTGGCAGGAGGATTCTTAAGCACTGGGCCACCAGGGAAGCCCCTAAAGACAAGTTTTAAATTAGACGATTAAAAGGTAGTTAACAGACAAAAATACAACATAAATGTTTTGTAATCTCAACATGGAGAAGGTCTTTTTAAGCATGATCTAAATTCTGAAAGCCTTAAAGCAGAAGTTTTGAAATGTTTAACTACATTAAAAACCTAAATTTCTATATGGCAAATCAAACAAGAGACTGGGAGAAATTATTTTCAGCACATAAAACAGGCAAATAACTAATGTTTATTTGATACATAAAGAAGAGTTCTAGGACAACTGGCAGTCGAGCGAGTGGGATACATTGACCTGACAAGATGGCTGTAAATATCCATGCAATTGCAAAAGCTGACTTACAAAAATAGAAGAAAATAGGGATTTCTCTGGTGGTCCAGTGGTAAAGAATCTGCCTTACAACGCAGGGGACCCGGGCTCGATCCCTGGTCAGAGAACTAAGATCCCACATGCCACGGGGCAACTAAGGCCGCGTGCCACAACTATTGAGCTCGCGTGCCTCAACTAGAGCCTGCGTGCCGCAAGCTACAGAGCCCAGGCTCCGTGGAGCCTGTGCGCCACAACTAGAGAAGAGAAAACCCGCACGCCACAACTAGAGAGAAGCCCGTGCACCACAACAAAGATCCCGTGTGCCACAACTAAGACCCGATGCAGCCCAAAACAAATTAAATAAATAAATAATAAATAAATCTTAAAAATAAAAGAAAATACATTTGAACAAATGTAAAACTAATATTATGAGTCTAAAATCCCTGAGAGTTGGGGCAGAGTGGTATACTGCATGGAAAGTGGAGAAGAAAAGTATCCTAAAGGTGTCTTTTTGCTCAGATCAAAAGATATTGATTAAACTCTTCAGGTTACTAAGTCTAAGTGTACTTAGAGACTTAAGGGTAATCATTAGTAGAATAACAACAGAACATAAAGACACCAAAGCATCACAGAAGAAAAGGAACAAACAGAATATGACAAATCCGGCAAATAGTAGGGAAAGGATATATGTCATAAAGACATATTTACCATCAGTCACAATAAATGTGACATAACTCTCCTGTTAAAAAGAAAGAATTTTTAATTATGTCAAAGCTATCGGATTGTACCAGGCACTTCTCAAGGACAAAATGGCATAGAGATCTTAAAATGCTGGGATGAACAAAAGAAAATACGTGTCAACAATTATCAAAGGGGACAAAAATATGTTTCTGCTGCTAAACGGTACAATTCGTTAAAAGATAAATCACCAGTCTTAATGTGCGTTGAATATATCAAAGTAACTTTTAAAATAAAGCAGCATTTAACAAAACATGATTATAATGTGAGAAATCAGCACATCTTACTTAGAAATGACAAGATCACATTGATTTAAGACAAGTGTTAAATTACGCGATTAAAAAGTAATTAACAGACAAAAATATAACAGAAGTGTTTTGTAATCTCAAGATAGAGGTCTTTTTAAAAAAAATATTTATTTAGGCTGCACTGTGTCTTAGTTGCAGCATGCATGCAGGATCTAGTTCCCTGACCAGGGATGGAAACTGGGCCCCCTGCATTGGGAGCCCGGGGTCTTAACCACTGGACCACCAGGAAAGTCTGAGAAAGTCTTTTTAAGCATGATCTGAATTCTGAAAGCCATAAAGGAAAAGTTCTGAAATTTTTAACTACATAAAAATCTAAATTTCTATATGACAAATCAAACAAGAGACTGGGAGAAATTATTTTCAACTCATAAAACAGGAAAATAACAAATATTTATTTGATATGGATATACAAAGTGTTCTAGGACACCCGGCAGTCCAGGAAGCGGGACCCGTCAGAATCGCTGGGCGGCTGGAACTCGTTGCCGGACCCCCTGGCGCAGGGCCTGGTCTGGATCCTCTTGGCGCGTGTTTCTTCACTGGGGGCCTCTGACTGGGGACCAGGGACCAGGCAACATTTTAACCGAAAGTTCCTGGGCGCGGTACGACTGCCAGGAAAGGGATGGAATTCTCTTCCAAGTTTCACCGCAGGCCGCCCTCAGCCCGCGAGAGCACACTGAGCAAATTTCGCCCTGTCCTCTTGGGTCGATATCACACCCTTTGCGCAGAAAGAAAGTTTCCTTTTTTTCTCCCCTCCCTGACGCCACAATGTTTTCATAAATGAAACAAATAAAAATACGATAATATTTAAAATAAACCTATACCTTTTTTTTAAAGTTCTAAAAACCTCATAAGAAATATATTAAACACGAATATAAAAGGAAAAATATATAGATATTTCATTAAATTAAAAATTAAAATAGCTAATAAATGAGTGAAAAGCTGATGAACTTTATTGATCAGAGAAATGCAAAATAGAGTAATGAGATAGCATTTTCTCAGTTGTCAGTAACTGACAGCATCCAGTGTCAGAAAAAATGTGTAGAAATTAGCACGCCTATACTACTATGGAAGGATTTTCAAGTACTTCAACCTTTCTGAGGAGCAATTTTATGTATCTATTCACATCTTAAGTCTGCATGCCTAATGATCTATCAACCCCACTCTCACAAAACTATCTTACAGAAATATAAGCACATCTGAACAGAAATACATGTGCAAGGATATCATTGAAGCACTGTTTGTAATGGCAAAAGATTGGGGGAAAACTAATTGTTCATCAACTCAAAATCGACAAATTATGAAATGTTCACAAAATGAAATATTCTCCAGTCATTAAGATGAATGATGAAGAGTTGTATGTTCCAGATCTAAAAATACATACCTGTGGTATAATTATTGCTAAGAAAATAATTTTGTGATTACTGTGATATAATTCTCTGGGAGGGAAATGTGTGTGTGTGTGTGTGTGTGTGTGTGTGTGTGTGTGTGTGTGTGTGTATTTATATAAGTTTTTAAAAATTGGAATAATACACAGAAGACTGATAACCATAGCAGGGCACACACTATTAACTGATAATCTAACATCCATTTCCAATCACTTTCTTCTTTGAACACATCCACTTTTTAAAGTCTGGAAAAGCTAAATGCTCACATTCCAACCTCTTTTGCATATAGGAGTGGCTACGTTCTAACCAATAATAAAAGCAATTTCAGGTTTCCTGGAAGTTTTCTGGAAAGCTCTTGAATAAGCGCTGACAAAGGGATAAAGGGAGAGGCAAGAGAAGCACTTCCAGAATGGTGGATTAAGAACTCTGAAAATCTGCTCCTCCATAACTGTGATGAAAACACTACCAAAATGTCAAAATAAAGAAAGATGAACGCTGCCTCGGAGAACTGCAGGACATCATCAAGAATATCCACGTATGCATAATGGAAGCCTCAGGAGGAGAGAAAAGAAGGGGAGAGAAAGACTATTGGAAGAAATAACTGCTAAAAACTTCCAAAGTCGATGAAAAACATTCATCTACATATGAATGTAGATGAATATATCTACATATGAATGTAGATATATTCATCTACATATGCAAGAAACTTAACAAACTCCAAGTAAAATAAACTGGAGAGCCACACCTACACACCTCATGGTCACACTGTCAGAAGACAAAGACAAAGAGGGAACCGTGAAAGCAGCAAGAGAAAGTGAACCCCATGTGTAAGCAATCCTTCATAAAATAACAGTTGACTTCTCACCAGAAACTGTGGAGGCCAGAGGCAGTGAAATGACATAATCCAAGTGCAGAAAGAAAAATACAATTGACCGTTGAACAACGCTGGGTTTAGGGGTTCCCACTCTCCACACAGTCAAAAATTCACATATAACTTATAGATGCTCCTTTGTACACTCGATTCCTCCGTATCCATGGTTCCAAATCTGAGAACTCAACCAACTGCAGATCGTGTAGCCCTGTAGTATGTACTATTTTTTATTGAGGTATATTTGCTGTACAGTAGTATATAAGTTACAGGTGTGCAATATAATGATTCACAATTTTTAAAGGTTACACTCTATTTATAGTTATTATAAAATATTGGCTATATTCCCTGTAGCTTATTTTATACCTAATAATCTGCACCTTTTACTCCCCTACCCCTTTATTGCTTGTTCCCCCTTCCCTCTCCCCACTGGAAACCACTAGTTTGAGTATTTACTATTTTTAAAAATCCACAAAGGGACTTCCCTGGTAGTCCAGTGGCTAAGACTCCACGCTCCCAATGCAGGGGGCCTGGGTTCGATGCCTGATCAGGGAACTAGATCCCACATGCTACAACTAAGATTTCACATGCTGCAGCTAAAAATCCCACATGCTGCAACAAAAATCGAAGATCCCGCGAGCCACAACTAAGACCCAGCACAGCCAAATAAATAAATAAATAATTAAAAAACCCCAAAAAACAAAACAAAAAAAATCCACACATAAGTAAGTGGACCCACACATGTTGCTCACCCATGTTGTTCATGGGTCAACTGTACTGTCAGTCAAGAATTCTATATACAGAAAAACAATCCTTCAGAAAAGAAGGAGAGATTCAAACATTCTCAGATAAACCCAAATTGAGAGAATTCACCACTAGCAGGTCTGTCTTACAAGAAATCTTAAAGGGAGTACTTCAGGCTAAAATGAAAAGATACTAGACAGTAATTTAAATCCACATGACAGGATGGAAAGTGACAGTAAAAGTAACTACATATGGCATAAACGAATTTTCATTTGTAACTCTTCTATCTAATTTAAAACACATGAATCAATAATTATAAAAATGTCAATAGACTTACTATGTATAAAGATGTCATTTGTACGACAAAAATTACACAAAAGTGGGGGAGAGAACGAGGTCAAATTGGGGCAAATTTTGAATAATATTGAAATTAAGTTGGTATTAATAAAACTAGATCATTTTAAGTTAAGATGGTCATTGTAGTCTCCAGGGCAACCAGTAAGAAAATAACTCATAATTATAATATAATAATATATATAATTTATAGTCTCTATTATAATACATTAATTATATTATAAAGTAATGTAATATATATGAATATATAGCTTAAACAAAGAATGGAATTAAAATAGCATACTTGAAAATATCTATTTCATACACACACACACACACACACACACACACACACACACACGAATAGAGGTGAGAGGACCAAAGAAGACATCAGACACACATAAAACGAATAGAAAAATGGTAGATGTAAATCTTACCTTATCAGTAACTTTATTAAATGTAAACAGACTATACACTCAAAGGCAGAGACTGGCAGAATGGATTTTTTAAATGATTTTTTTCACACGATCTATAAGACACACATTTTAGATTCAAAGACAGCAAAAGGTTGAAAGTAAAGGATAGAAAAAGGTGTTATGCAAACAGTAACCAAAAAGAGCTGAAGTTCTATAGTAATATCCGACAAAATAGATTCTATGACAAAACTTATTGCTGGAGACAACAAGGATATTTTGTTATGATAAAAGAATCAATCCATCAGGAAGATACAGCAATTATGAATATATAGGTACCTAACAACAGAGCCCCAAAATTTAGATTAATCAAAAACTCAGAGAATTGAAAGGAGAAATAGACAATTCATCAATACTAGCTAGAGACGTCAATCCTCCCCTTTTATTAATGTATATAGAGAACAACTAGGCAAAATATCAGCAAGGAAATAAAAGACTTGACCAACAATAAAACCCAACTAGATTTAATAGTCATCTAGAGCAAGGGTTCCCAACCTCCGGGCCATGGACCACTACCGGTCCGTGGCCTGTTAGGAACGGGGCTGCACAGCAGGAGGTGAGTGGTGGGCAAGTGGCTGTATTTGTAGCTGCTCCCCATCGCTCCCATTACTGCCCGAGCTCCGCCTCCTGTCAGATCAGTGGTGGCAGTAGAATCTCATAGGAGCGCAAACCCTGCTGTGAACTGCGCATGCAAGAGATCTAGGTTGCATGCTCCTTATGAGAATCTAATGCCTGATGATCTGAGTTGGAGCTGAGGTGATGATGCTGGCACTGGGGAGCAGCTGCAAATACAGATGATCATTAGCAGAGAGGTTTGACTGCACAGAGACCATAATAAATCAATTGCTTGCAGACCCATATCAACACCCTATCAGTGAGTGGCAAGTGAAAACAAGCTAAGGGTTCCCACTGATTCTGCATTACGGTGAGTTGTATAATTATTTCATTATATATTACAATACAATAAATGTAATGCGCTTGAACCATCCCGAAATCATCCCCCCTCCCTGGTCTGCGGAAAAATTGTCTTCCACAAAACTGTTCCCTGGTGCCAAAAAGGTTGGGGACTGCTGATCTATAACACACTTCACCCATCAGCAGTGACATATACATTCTTCTCGAGGACACATGGAACATTCTCCGGGATAGACTGTGGATTAGGCTGTAACTTAGGGTCTCAGTAAATGTAAAGACATTGAGTTCACACAAGGTATATTCACAGACCACAAGAGAATAAAATTAAATATCAATAACAAGGAAATTTTGAAAAGTAAGAAATATGTGAGAAGTAGAAAATACACTTCTAAATAACAAGTGGGTGAAAGAAGAAATCACTAAGCAAGTTAGAAAATATTTTTTGGTGAATGAGACTGAAAACACAACATATGAAAACATAGGAGATGCAGCTAAAGCACTGCCTAGAGGAAAACTTATACCTGTAATGCATATACCATTTATACCTGTAAACACCTACATTAAATAAGAAGAAAGATCTCAGATCAATACCTTAACTTTCCATCTTAATTAAGTAGAAGCAGAAGAGCAAGTTAAACCCAAAGCAAGCAGAAGGGAAGATGTAATAAATTCTAGAGTAGAAATCAATTAAATAGGAATACAAAAACAATAGAGAAAAAATTTAAATCAAAATTGATTCTTTGAAAATATTATTTGAACATATATGGCTAGAATGATCATGAAAAAAAGAGGGATGATTCAAGTCCTTAAAATCAGGAATGAAAGTGAGAGCATCACAAATGACCTTACAGAAATAAAAATATGATTCTATGGGATACTATAAGCACCTGTGTGCCAGCAAAATAGATAACCTAGAAGAAATGGACAAATTCCTAGAAAACCAACAAATTTCTAGACCAACTGCCAAAACAGACTTAAGAAGAAATAGAAAATCTGAATGTACCTATAATGTTAAGAGATTGAATAAGTAATCAAAAAACTTCCAGCAAGGAAGATTCCAGGCTCACATGACTTCATGGTGAATTCTACTAAATGTTTAAAGGAAAATTAATACCAGTTGTTCACACACACTTCCCAGATCATTTTAAGAGAGTTGTATTACCCAGTTACCAGAACCAGACACAGATATCATAAGAAAAAAATACAATATCTCTTATGACTATACACTCAAAAATTCTCAGCAAAATACTAGCTAACCAAATCCAGCAATACACAGAAAAAATTATATGGCATGACCAGGTAGGATTCATCTCAGTAATGCTAGGTTGATTTAACATAAAAATCAATGTAATGCACAATACTTACACAGTGAAAGACAAAAGCTCATGATCATCTCAATGGATGCAGAAATAGCTTTTGACAAAATTCAACACCTTTTCATCATAAAAACACTACACAAGCTAAGAATATGTGGGAACTTCCTCAAGTGGATAAAAGGCATCTACCAAAAACTCACAGGTAACATTATACTCAATGGTGAAAGATTGCTTTCTCCCTAAGACCAGGAACGAGACAAGAATGCCCACTCTCACCACTTCTATTCAACATAGTCCTGGAGGTGCCAGAGCAATCAGGCAAGAAAAAGAAATGAAAGATGCTCAAATTGGAAACAAAAAAGTAAAACTGTGTCTATTCGTAGATAATGTGATCCTGGATATAGAAAATCCTAAGGAGTGTATAAAAACTATTAGAACTGTATGAGTTCAGCAAGGTTGCAAAATGCAAGGTCAATATACAAAATTCAGTTGTATTTCTAGACACTACCAATGAATTATGCAAAAGTGAAATTAAGAAAAACTCCATTTACATAGCATCAAAAAACAAAATAGGAAGAAATTAACAAAAGAAGTATAAAACTTGAACCCTGAAAACTATAAAACCTCACTGAAGTAAATTAAATCTAAATAAATGGAAAGACTTTCCCCCTCTGTGGATCAGAAGACTTAATATTGTACCATTGTTAAGGTGGTGTTATGGGCTGAATTGTGTGTCCCTCCCCTCCGCCAAATCCGTATGTTGAACTGCTAACCCCCAGCACCTCAGAATGTAACTGTATTTGGAGACAGGGCTTTTAAAGGGGTGAGTAAGTTGAAATTAGGCATTAGGGTGGGTCCTAATGCAATCTGGCCCGTGTCCTTATAAGAAGAGGAGATTAGGACACACAGAGACGGCGGGGGGGCGGGGGGGGGCGGCTGCGCACAGAGGAGAGGCCATGTGAAGAGGTAGCAAGAGGGGGGCTGCCTGCAAGCCAAGGAGATAGCCCTCAGAAGAAAGCAAACCTGCCGATACCTGATCTTGGACATATCTTCCAGAACCGTGAGAATAAATTTCTATTGCTTATGCCACCCAGTCAACGGTACTTTGTTATGGCAGCCCCAGCAAACTAATACAGACAGCTCTTCTCCCAAAGTGATATACAGATTTATTTCAATCCCTTTCAAAGTCCCACTTATCTGTTTTGTAGAAATTGACAAGCTAATCCTGAAATTCATATGGAAATGCAAGAAATTCAGAATACCTTCTTAAAAAATCTTTAAAAAGAACTAACTTAAAGGACTCACTTCCTAACTTAAAAGCTTAATATGAAGCTACAGTTATCAAGACACTGTGGAACTGGCATAAGGATAGACATACAGAATAATGGAATAGATTGAGAGTCTGGAAATAAACCCTCACATCTGTGGTCAATTGATTTTCGACAAAAGTACCAAGACAGTTGGCAGTCTTGGGGATTTCCCCATTCCTGAAGTTTGCTCTTTTCAACAAATGGTGTTGGGACAAAGGCTGCCCATATGCAAAAGGACTAAGTTGGACCCTGCCTCATACCATACATACCATACATACGAAACAGCTCAAAATGGTTGGTACACTTAGAAGAAAACCTCAGAATAAATCTTTGTGAACTTAGATTAGGCAATGATTTCTTAGATACAAACCAAAGCACAAGTGACAAAAGAAAAAATAGATCAATTTGACTTCATCAAGGTTTAAACCTTTTGTGCTACAGAGGACATCAGCAAGGAAGTAAAAAGACAACCCACAGGATGGGAGAAAATACTTGCAAATTCTATACCCAACGGGGACTTGTACCCAGAATAAACCATTTGGATGCAACTTCTCTGAAACATGTTTCCTCTGAGTTGTCAAAGTCCATGGTTTCCCTACACAATATTCCTTCTATGCCATTAAAAGCATCGCGGGGCAGATTTTAAAAAGATATCTGCTATTCTTCCAGGACTTTATTTCAAGTTGCTGCCACTGATTCTGCCAGTGTTGAAGGTGTGGCTCCCCCCAGGCCATGCCTGGGCACAGGAAGTTATTTTAAGTACACTTTAACCAAGATACTTGTTTACATTTGCCTTTTAAATGTAGGCACAAGTCTGATACACAGAATCAAAGTAAGTGCAAAAGAAATCTTTTAGTAGGTATAAAAGAAAGATGAGAAATAATAAAAAAGAGTTGGCAGCAGTTTTTCTTTCTTAACGGGACTGAAAATAGGGGAACTGCCGCTGTAGGGAGAGTCTGTACTCTCACATCTTGCTTCATCCAGTTCTGCATTGTTTGATTTGTTACAAGGAGCATGTCTTACTTTCCTAATTGAGATGATATTTGTAATCTTTATAAACAATTGTTTAACTTCAACAAGGCCTTTCCATACTGTTTTACTAGTAAATTCTATCAAAATTTCAAAGTCCAGATAATTCCCTAACAATTGAAAGTATCCCAGACAATAGAAAAAGATGGAGAGAATTTTAATTGTTTCTAGAGTTAGCACAATTCTTATAGCAGATATCATAAAACATAAACTGAAGCCCAATTTTGTCTATGGCTATAGATGCACAACTACTAAAAACACTATTAACAAGTTGAACCCACGAGCATGTAAAAAGAGTATCGTTCCATGAAAATCTTGGCTGTGAAGCGGAACTATAAGACTGCTTTTATACGAAACAACGTTTTCATCCAGCATCATACCAGCAGGTTGAAGGAGAAAAGTCCTAGGATTGTCTCAATTAAAAAGATATTTCATTACCTCAGCACTCATCCCTGCTAAATACTCCTTGTTAACTAGAGAAAGAAGAAACTCATCCCAATGTGATTGTCTCTTTGCTACAACCAAACAACAATAGACTTGATGGAGAAGTACCCATTCCCGCCAGGCACAAGGCAAGGCCACCTCTGTCATTCCAATTAGACAACATTGTCCGAGAAGGTGCAGTCAACTGAATAAGATCCAAGACAAATTAAAAGGTCTTGCTTCTGAAAAGAAGTACTCAACAATGTCCTTACTTTCAAAAGACATCTGTACCTGCATTTAGAATTTGTCGTTGTTTGGCGCTCCAACGGCATTTCCACAGAGGGCCTAGAATAGTAGGGCCTGGCCCCAGACCACCCAGGCTGCACCCCTGTGAGGTCTAGGTTCACCTGCGCCTGCCCTTGGGCCCCTTTGCAGGATGCACACGCTCAGATAAGCTGCCAGATATAGTTATTCTCCGCCAACGGGGGCCAGAGGGCCTTCTCTGCCTCAAACGTCTGCTGTCCTCACGCCCACCAGTCAGGGCTTGAATTGGAGCCCCAGGGAAGGCTGACCCTGCCCAACCCTCAGCACCAGCAAGAGGGACAAACCAAGAAGAAAAATGCCGCGTGGACCCGGATGTCTGTCTGGCAGGCTTGGCAGGGTGGAAGAAGAGGGCAGAGGCGGGTCAAGGTGGCTCAGTCTCCATCCTGGGGAATGCGCTCTGCAGCCCCACACCAGCCCCTGGGAGGAAAGACCAGAGCCCATGCAAGTTGGCAGGGCCTGCAGCCCAGCAGCTCACGGGCACAAAACAGGCCCGAGACTCCCGCCAAGGCCAACGCCCCTACACGGCACAATAAGTTAACAAGTCCAACACCAGTGATGTGGCTGCAGGTCTAGACGCAGAAAAATCACGTTGCTAAGTAAACTGGGAGGGAAAGTGGGTTAGAATTCAGTATGTGGAATGCAGCCTCGGTTTTACATAAATAAACATACAGAAGGTGATTTTTGTGCACAAAGATAAGACATTTTAAAACATAAAGTCTACCAAAATAGTTCATTGATTTAAACAAACACAATAAAAATCCTAACGTATTTTTTTTTAATTTGAAGAAATGATTCTAAACAGTGATCATCCCCTAATTTTCTACATTAAAAATGTAGTTAAGTTTTTCAAAATTGGTCAACTCTTTTCTTTTTCTTTCTTTTTTTTTCTTCTACTGAATTTGCCAGTTGATTTGACAAAGTGGAATAAATGTCAGATGCTGAATTTTCTTTCTCTGGCCTATGAATTTGGCTGCTGGTGATTCATTGCCACTGGGGCTGCTCAGACAAACCTCCTGCTCAGGGGTGAGACCTGCACCAGATCAGGCACTCTGCCACGGAGACTGTCAGCACATAATTGATGTTGCCTTACGTAAATCCTACCCCAAACAAACCCATGTAAACAGGACCGTATTCCTTCTTGTCCAACCAGTGTCAAAGGGAGGACAGGCCATCACCCCATGTTCTGACATGTGGGTTGGTGGAGCTCCCCTGGATGCCGAGTTTACTGACATTGGTGCAGGTGTCAGTCGCCAGTGTTGGCAGAGCCCAGGCGTGGCCAGGTGGGTGCCTGGATGGAGCGGCAAACACTGAAGGGATCAGCCTTTGAAATGAAGGCCAACAGCAGCTAATAATAAACTAATATCTAGGGCCAGAGGAAAAGGAAGGTGGTATTGGTTGGCTGGTCACCCTCCTTCGCGAGGATGCGTTATAAAAGCTCTGCCTCTCCCCAGGAGTGTCCGCACGAGCCGGCAGATCCCCGGGAGGCACCATGGCTGCCCTGGGCATCACGGTCGCCCTGCTGGTGTGGACGGCCACCCTGCTGCTCCTCTCCATCTGGAGACACATCTACAGCAACTGGCAGCTGCCCCCTGGCCCTTTTCCACTACCCATCGTTGGGAACATTTTCCAGTTGGAAATTAAGAATATTCCCAAATCCTTCACCAGGGTAAGAGAAATATTGTTGATTTGAGGGAGGAGCATTCAGGAATTAGTTGTAATATGTGTGCATTCAATTCACTCTCAGACAAATTGTAATTCAGTACCAGCTTGTTATGAATTAGCTGAATTACCAGTAGCACCCAAGAGTGATATTCAAAATATTTAGCTAGTGTTACAGCTTGGGTATGGAGCTCAGTGGGCCTTGGCCATGGCTGGCCCCAAAGGCCCTTGCTCGAGCAAAGCGTTAACTGCCGTGCTGTCGTTGGGTGGCTTGGCCAGGGCAGCGTGACCCGCGCTGCTGCTGTTTGCCACTGGGATGCAAGGAGGGACACGCATTGAGACCAGACGCACACTAGCTGCGTGTCAACCTGCAGCTCTCCGTAGACGCCAAAGAACAGGGGGAAAAGCGAAGTGCTTCACCCCCCGCACCACCACATCCCACTACGAATGTTGTGAACAGTGAATGAGCTAACAAATCTAAAAACGAAATGTGTTA
Organism: Physeter macrocephalus; assembly: GCF_002837175.3. Lineage (NCBI taxonomy): Eukaryota > Metazoa > Chordata > Mammalia > Artiodactyla > Physeteridae > Physeter > Physeter macrocephalus. Next base: position 84,802,208 of record NC_041233.1, read on the forward strand.
ATGAGTCTATTAATTGAGTTAGTAAAAGAACGCCACAGGGCACAGAGCCGCTCTGAAAGGCGTCGACGAGCTTCCGGCAGAGAGGAAGACCTGCTCGTGGACCTCCGAACAGTATGGCTCCGGGGCCTCCAGCAGCGTCCTGGGGTTCGGGACCTTGACTGGGGACAGCAGACCGGGGGAGGGGGGGGTCGGGGGGGGGCGGATATGGGCAAAGGGGCCTCAGGGGGAACAAGAGGAATCGGCCCTCCCAGTTACTTGCTCCCCGGAGGGAGGGCAGCTACGCACACCCAGGTGCGCCGTTCGCTGGATGCGCTCCCGGCAGAAGCAGCCTCTGGGGAGGTCTTCCCCAGATCCCTCTGGGTTCTCCTGGTCAACAACAGCGACCTTGGGGGGCACCTTAAAGCGAGGCATCTTCCCCAAGTCCGCGGTGGCTCACTCCCCGGCCTGGTGGTCTCCGCAGCTGGCAGAGCGTTTCGGCCCGGTGTTCACCCTGTACCTGGGCTCACGGCGCTTCGTGGTCCTGCACGGCTACGAGGCCGTGAAGGAGGCCCTGCTCGACTACAGGAATGAGTTTTCTGGCAGAGGAGAAACCCCCGCGTTCCAGGTGCACCAGGACAAAGGTGCGTCCTACTGGGGGGCGGTGCGTGTGGGGCGGGGGAAGTTGTTGGGGGGAGGTACCGAAATAACGGTAACAACATGCTAAAGACAGAAAGGTGAAGCGATCCGCAGACAACTCAGGTGAAGGTTGGGGCATTCACTCACTCGGTCATTGCTCTGCGCCTTTTGATGGACCCAGAGTAGACAAGAGCTGGAGCACCCACCCTCCGACCAGCAGGACAGATGTGTTCATAGAGAAATAGGAGAGAGGGAGCTGCTTCTGACGGCCGGGCCGGGCCTCCCACCCCCCGCAGACCTTCCCGCCTGCCTGGGCCCTCAGTCCCCCTGGGAGCTCTTTGCACTCACAGCTTCAACTACTCGTGGGTGTTGGGGCTCCATCCACCGAGGGCCCCTCACCTACGATGGGCACCCGCTTCTCCATCGAGGGGGCCTCCCGATGTCCTACCTGGGGCTGTTCTTAGACCAGGAAGGGGGTGTTGAGACTTCCCGGTGACCCCGTCTCCCCAGCCTCACCTCTTTCCTCTGCCCCTCCCCCCTCCGGTGTCTCCAGAGCCCCGAGTTCCCCTCCTGCAGGCGGAGGAGGCCTGGGCGGGGCAGGGGTGGTGGGGTTTAACTGGTATTTATCTGAGTGTTTTCCAGACTCCTGACTTCAGACTCCATCTTCCGCGTCTCCAAGGAGGTCCTGGAGCCTGGGCGGGGGCGCCCCGGGGGCGCCCCTCTCCCACCTCTCAACTCTGAAAGCTCCCTGCCCCACCTTCTGTCCTCCAACCTCACCTGCTTGTCCTTTATCATTTGCTCACTGGTGTTTGAGATCCAAAGCAGACGAGAAGGAAACGGTGTCCCACCAACCCAGCAAAACTTGGAAGCCTCTAGCTCTTCCTGAGTCAACTTTGGTGATGAGCCTCTAGAAAACTTTTATTCATTTTATGTAGAATTTTCAAATTGATGTGCTTACAGTTGTATACGGGCTTCTTGCCTTATTTTTCCAGTCTACACTTCCGAGGTTATATCCTGCCACAACCAATGGCATTTGATTGTCCCTCTTAGATATTGTGGGTGGGTTTGTTATTGGGGGAGGCTCGAAGCAAAATTAACCACCCTAATCTTTGTCATTAACACAAGAGGAGACTTACTGGAGGAGAGCCCCAGGAGAGCAGGCGTTCTGGGATCGAGGAGCTCCATCCTGGCTCTGGGGACCCTTTATCTGCCAGCCCTGGTCCAAGTCATGGGCCCCGGAGAGCAGTCAGGCAGGGGCCAGCATCCACATCCTGCAGGTGGGACACAAGGGGCTTGCCCGCCTCCTGCCTGAGGGCTCCAAAGTGCTGTTTTTATATGTCCCACGCGGCCCAGGGCTGACCCTGAACCTCAGCCAGGCCCTGGACCAGGGCTGCATTTGGCCCGCAGGAACAATGATGTGAACGTTGGCCATTACCGTAGTGTGGAGCAGCGGCTGCGCGTTAAGGTGCCGAGGGCGCTGCACCCATCCTTTCAGTCAATCTTCACGAAGCTCTGGGAGAGCAGATTTGTTGCCCCATTTCAGCCTGTTTGGATCCCAAACGATGGCGCGCCTCTGGGTTCTGTCTCTTCCTCTCTCCGTCTCTGTGTCTCTCTGACTCAGTCTCTTTCGCTCTCCAGCTCTGTCTGTGTCTTTCTGTCTCTGTCTCTCTCTGTCTCTTCTCACATTTTTCTGTATCTTCCATCTTTTCTTTCTACACGGTTCTTGCCAGAACGTTTTAAAATTACCTGCTTCTCGGCCCCTCCCTCCTCAGCCACCTCTCCTCCTCCTCACGTGCCGTTCAGGGTGGCCCCCCAGCGTCTCTCCTCCTGCCTTCCCTCTGGCTTCTCTGGTCCTCAGGGCTAGGGGCACAGCCTCTGCTCTGTCCTCTGGCCTCCTCAGCACACACTCCCTGGTCCCTGACACCCTTGCTTGTCCCCGCCCCGTGTCCTGGGTCAGTAACTTGGAAGGCTGGAGCTGCCCGAGGCCTGGCCGGGCTGATGGCACGGACACCGCGAGTTTGGAGCATCCCTCCCCGAGGTTCCCTCTTGGGCTGCCGGGCCACGTACCCAGCATCCACTTGGCCCGTTATGCAATGTCCCACAGGAATCGGCACCAGGACACCTGAACACAGGACCCTGAGCTCAGTGTCACCTGTGCTTCTAACCTGGAGAACGGCACCTGTAAATGGGTCTCCTCGGTGCCCACACACCCATCAGTGGGCATGCGGTGTCCATCCCCGGGCTTGACTCCATGGCAGCCTCCTTGGGTCACATCCCTCTCCCCCCACCCCCGCCTTGTGCTTCCCCTGCAGGCCGTCCAGGTGTCCCTTCGGGGTAGAATGAAGCCCTCCTTGGCTACACCTCTCAGGTCCGGCCAGACTTCCTTCTGGAATGTCCGGGGCCATGGCTTTCCTCAGGCCTCCACAGGCAGGAGGGAACCAGATCAAGATCTTCCCGGATCCGGAGGTCTCCGTGGTCCGGGGGCCCTGTGACCTCAGAGTTCAGTAAGGACTTGCTGTGAAGCCACAGAGTGCGAGCTGAGGTGTCTATGGTGTGAGGGTAAAAAATCCTTGGAAACAGAATGGCTTCGAGGAAATTAGTCAGTAAACAGGAAAGAGGCGGAGGTTTTTCTCAGTGGTCAGGTGTGGTTTCCCTCCTGTGGGGAGGACACAAGGCCGAGTGGGGAAAGCAAGGAGGCTGGTGGTTGCAGAGCTTACAGGGACAACGGAGGAAGCCAGCCGACCCCAGCGGCTTCTCTGCAAACCCAAGCGTGTGTCGCCGCGCTCCTCAGCGCGGCCCGAGTCCCTCGCGCGCAGAGCGGAGCGCAGGTGCCCACCAGCCCTGCTCCTCTCTCTCCCGAGAGGGGGGTCTGCAGTGACAGCTGCTGCTCCGTCTTCCTTAGGGATTATCTTCAACAATGGGCCGACCTGGCAGGACACCCGGCGGTTCTCCCTGACCGCCCTCCGTGACCTCGGGATGGGGAAAGGGCGCAACGAGCAGCGGATCCAGGGGGAGGCCCAGCTCCTGCTGGCGGCGCTCCGGAAGACCCGTGGTGCGTACAGCGCGGCCTGGGCCGCGTGGGCCCTGACGAGCCAGGCACCCCCTGCCAGCGCACACGCGCCGCGTCACAAGCCGCTTCCTCGCTAACCCAGGGAGCGGGCGTGGTCATCGAGGGTGGAGCTGGTGTGTCCCGAATAACTGACAAGTGAAGAAACCCCGAGTGGTTCGCACACTCGCCGCCTCCCGAGAGTCCTCACGGTCCCAGGGTGGCTCTTCACAAGCGCTGGACATGGCCCTCCTGCCACACCCACGAGCGAAGCGCCCTGATGGCTCCCCTGTTTTCCAGGGCAGCCCTTCGACCCCACCTTTGTCATCGGCTTCGCGCCCTACAACGTCATCTCCGACATCCTCTTCCACAGACGCGTTGACTACGATGACAAGACGGCTCTGAGCATGCTGAACCTGTTCAATGAGAACTTCTACCTGCTCAGTACCCCCTGGATCCAGGTGAAGCACTTTCCTCCCTCTTGCCTGGTCTGCACCCGGCTTCAGTCGAGGGTTTACAGCAGGGAAACGATAAGGAGGGGCACTTGTGTGTGTGGACACACAGGCACACAAGACTAGAGAGCCTGAACGCTCCTGAGAGTCTGGACTCTCACATCTTGCTTCATCCAGTTCTCCATTGTTTGGTTTGTTACAAGGAGCATGTGTTACTGTCCTAATTGAGATGATATTTGTAATCTTTATAAACAATTGTTTAACTTCAACAAGGCCTTTCCATACTGTTTTACTAGTAAATTCTATCAAAATTTCAAAGTCCAGATAATTCCCTAACAATTGAAAGTATCCCAGACAATAGAAAAAGATGGAGAGAATTTTAATTGTTTCTAGAGTTAGCACAATTCTTATAGCAGATATCATAAAACATAAACTGAAGCCCAATTTTGTCTATGGCTATAGATGCACAACTACTAAAAACACTATTAACAAGTTGAACCCACGAGCATGTAAAAAGAGTATCGTTCCATGAAAATCTTGGCTGTGAAGCGGAACTATAAGACTGCTTTTATACGAAACAACGTTTTCATCCAGCATCATACCAGCAGGTTGAAGGAGAAAAGTCCTAGGATTGTCTCAATTAAAAAGATATTTCATTACCTCAGCACTCATCCCTGCTAAATACTCCTTGTTAACTAGAGAAAGAAGAAACTCATCCCAATGTGATTGTCTCTTTGCTACAACCAAACAACAATAGACTTGATGGAGAAGTACCCATTCCCGCCAGGCACAAGGCAAGGCCACCTCTGTCATTCCAATTAGACAACATTGTCCGAGAAGGTGCAGTCAACTGAATAAGATCCAAGACAAATTAAAAGGTCTTGCTTCTGAAAAGAAGTACTCAACAATGTCCTTACTTTCAAAAGACATCTGTACCTGCATTTAGAATTTGTCGTTGTTTGGCGCTCCAACGGCATTTCCACAGAGGGCCTAGAATAGTAGGGCCTGGCCCCAGACTACCCAGGCTGCACCCCTGTGAGGTCTAGGTTCACCTGCGCCTGCCCTTGGGCCCCTTTGCAGGATGCACACGCTCAGATAAGCTGCCAGATGTAGTTATTCTCCGCCAACGGGGGCCAGAGGGCCTTCTCTGCCTCAAACGTCTGCTGTCCTCACGCCCACCAGTCAGGGCTTGAATTGGAGCCCCAGGGAAGGCTGACCCTGCCCAACCCTCAGCACCAGCAAGAGGGACAAACCAAGAAGAAAAATGCCGCGTGGACCCGGATGTCTGTCTGGCAGGCTTGGCAGGGTGGAAGAAGAGGGCAGAGGCGGGTCAAGGTGGCTCAGTCTCCATCCTGGGGAATGCGCCCTGCAGCCCCACACCAGCCCCTGGGAGGAAAGACCAGAGCCCATGCAAGTTGGCAGGGCCTGCAGCCCAGCAGCTCACGGGCACAAAACAGGCCCGAGACTCCCGCCAAGGCCAACGCCCCTACACGGCACAATAAGTTAACAAGTCCAACACCGGTGATGTGGCTGCAGGTCTAGACGCAGAAAACTCACGTTGCTAGTAAACTGGGAGGGAAAGTGGGTTAGAATTCAGTATGTGGAATGCAGCCTCGGTTTTACATAAATAAACATACAGAAGGTGATTTTTGTGCACAAAGATAAGACATTTTAAAACATAAAGTCTACCAAAATAGTTCATTGATTTAAACAAACACAATAAAAATCCTAACGTATTTTTTTTTAATTTGAAGAAATGATTCTAAACAGTGATCATCCCCTAATTTTCTACATTAAAAATGTAGTTAAGTTTTTCAAAATTGGTCAACTCTTTTCTTTTTCTTTCTTTTTTTTTCTTCTACTGAATTTGCCAGTTGATTTGACAAAGTGGAATAAATGTCAGATGCTGAATTTTCTTTCTCTGGCCTATGAATTTGGCTGCTGGTGATTCATTGCCACTGGGGCTGCTCAGACAAACCTCCTGCTCAGGGGTGAGACCTGCACCAGATCAGGCACTCTGCCACGGAGACTGTCAGCACATAATTGATGTTGCCTTACGTAAATCCTACCCCAAACAAACCCATGTAAACAGGACCGTATTCCTTCTTGTCCAACCAGTGTCAAAGGGAGGACAGGCCATCACCCCATGTTCTGACATGTGGGTTGGTGGAGCTCCCCTGGATGCCGAGTTTACTGACATTGGTGCAGGTGTCAGTCGCCAGTGTTGGCAGAGCCCAGGCGTGGCCAGGTGGGTGCCTGGATGGAGCGGCAAACACTGAAGGGATCAGCCTTTGAAATGAAGGCCAACAGCAGCTAATAATAAACTAATATCTAGGGCCAGAGGAAAAGGAAGGTGGTATTGGTTGGCTGGTCACCCTCCTTCGCGAGGATGCGTTATAAAAGCTCTGCCTCTCCCCAGGAGTGTCCGCACGAGCCGGCAGATCCCCGGGAGGCACCATGGCTGCCCTGGGCATCACGGTCGCCCTGCTGGTGTGGACGGCCACCCTGCTGCTCCTCTCCATCTGGAGACACATCTACAGCAACTGGCAGCTGCCCCCTGGCCCTTTTCCACTACCCATCGTTGGGAACATTTTCCAGTTGGAAATTAAGAATATTCCCAAATCCTTCACCAGGGTAAGAGAAATATTGTTGATTTGAGGGAGGAGCATTCAGGAATTAGTTGTAATATGTGTGCATTCAATTCACTCTCAGACAAATTGTAATTCAGTACCAGCTTGTTATGAATTAGCTGAATTACCAGTAGCACCCAAGAGTGATATTCAAAATATTTAGCTAGTGTTACAGCTTGGGTATGGAGCTCAGTGGGCCTTGGCCATGGCTGGCCCCAAAGGCCCTTGCTCGAGCAAAGCGTTAACTGCCGTGCTGTCGTTGGGTGGCTTGGCCAGGGCAGCGTGACCCGCGCTGCTGCTGTTTGCCACTGGGATGCAAGGAGGGACACGCATTGAGACCAGACGCACACTAGCTGCGTGTCAACCTGCAGCTCTCCGTAGACGCCAAAGAACAGGGGGAAAAGCGAAGTGCTTCACCCCCCGCACCACCACATCCCACTACGAATGTTGTGAACAGTGAATGAGCTAACAAATCTAAAAACGAAATGTGTTAATGAGTCTATTAATTGAGTTAGTAAAAGAACGCCACAGGGCACAGAGCCGCTCTGAAAGGCGTCGACGAGCTTCCGGCAGAGAGGAAGACCTGCTCGTGGACCTCCGAACAGTATGGCTCCGGGGCCTCCAGCAGCGTCCTGGGGTCCGGGACCTTGACTGGGGACAGCAGACCGGGGGAGGGGGGGGGTCGGGGGGGCGGATATGGGCAAAGGGGCCTCAGGGGGAACAAGAGGAATCGGCCCTCCCAGTTACTTGCTCCCCGGAGGGAGGGCAGCTACGCACACCCAGGTGCGCCGTTCGCTGGATGCGCTCCCGGCAGAAGCAGCCTCTGGGGAGGTCTTCCCCAGATCCCTCTGGGTTCTCCTGGTCAACAACAGCGACCTTGGGGGGCACCTTAAAGCGAGGCATCTTCCCCAAGTCCGCGGTGGCTCACTCCCCGGCCTGGTGGTCTCCGCAGCTGGCAGAGCGTTTCGGCCCGGTGTTCACCCTGTACCTGGGCTCACGGCGCTTCGTGGTCCTGCACGGCTACGAGGCCGTGAAGGAGGCCCTGCTCGACTACAGGAATGAGTTTTCTGGCAGAGGAGAAACCCCCGCGTTCCAGGTGCACCAGGACAAAGGTGCGTCCTACTGGGGGGCGGTGCGTGTGGGGCGGGGGAAGTTGTTGGGGGGAGGTACCGAAATAACGGTAACAACATGCTAAAGACAGAAAGGTGAAGCGATCCGCAGACAACTCAGGTGAAGGTTGGGGCATTCACTCACTCGGTCATTGCTCTGCGCCTTTTGATGGACCCAGAGTAGACAAGAGCTGGAGCACCCACCCTCCGACCAGCAGGACAGATGTGTTCATAGAGAAATAGGAGAGAGGGAGCTGCTTCTGACGGCCGGGCCGGGCCTCCCACCCCCCGCAGACCTTCCCGCCTGCCTGGGCCCTCAGTCCCCCTGGGAGCTCTTTGCACTCACAGCTTCAACTACTCGTGGGTGTTGGGGCTCCATCCACCGAGGGCCCCTCACCTACGATGGGCACCCGCTTCTCCATCGACGGGGTCTCCCGATGTCCTACCTGGGGCTGTTCTTAGACCAGGAAGGGGGTGTTGAGACTTCCCGGTGACCCCGTCTCCCCAGCCTCACCTCTTTCCTCTGCCCCTCCCCCCTCCGGTGTCTCCAGAGCCCCGAGTTCCCCTCCTGCAGGCGGAGGAGGCCTGGGCGGGGCAGGGGTGGGGTGGGGTCTAACTGGTATTTATCTGAGTGTTTTCCAGACTCCTGACTTCAGACTCCATCTTCCGCGTCTCCAAGGAGGTCCTGGAGCCTGGGCGGGGGCGCCCCGGGGGCGCCCCTCCCCCACCTCTCAACTCTGAAAGCTCCCTGCCCCACCTTCTGTCCTCCAACCTCACCTGCTTGTCCTTTATCATTTGCTCACTGGTGTTTGAGATCCAAAGCAGACGAGAAGGAAACGGTGTCCCACCAACCCAGCAAAACTTGGAAGCCTCTAGCTCTTCCTGAGTCAACTTTGGTGATGAGCCTCTAGAAAACTTTTATTCATTTTATGTAGAATTTTCAAATTGACGTGCTTACAGTTGTATACGGGCTTCTTGCCTTATTTTTCCAGTCTACATTTCCGAGGTTATATCCTGCCACAACCAATGGCATTTGATTGTCCCTCTTAGATATTGTGGGTGGGTTTGTTATTGGGGGAGGCTCGAAGCAAAATTAACCACCCTAATCTTTGTCATTAACACAAGAGGAGACTTACTGGAGGAGAGCCCCAGGAGAGCAGGCGTTCTGGGATCGAGGAGCTCCATCCTGGCTCTGGGGACCCTTTATCTGCCAGCCCTGGTCCAAGTCATGGGCCCCGGAGAGCAGTCAGGCAGGGGCCAGCATCCACATCCTGCAGGTGGGACACAAGGGGCTTGCCCGCCTCCTGCCTGAGGGCTCCAAAGTGCTGTTTTTATATGTCCCACGCGGCCCAGGGCTGACCCTGAACCTCAGCCAGGCCCTGGACCAGGGCTGCATTTGGCCCGCAGGAACAATGATGTGAACGTTGGCCATTACCGTAGTGTGGAGCAGCGGCTGCGCGTTAAGGTGCCGAGGGCGCTGCACCCATCCTTTCAGTCAATCTTCACGAAGCTCTGGGAGAGCAGATTTGTTGCCCCATTTCAGCCTGTTTGGATCCCAAACGATGGCGCGCCTCTGGGTTCTGTCTCTTCCTCTCTCCGTCTCTGTGTCTCTCTGACTCAGTCTCTTTCGCTCTCCAGCTCTGTCTGTGTCTTTCTGTCTCTGTCTCTCTCTGTCTCTTCTCACATTTTTCTGTATCTTCCATCTTTTCTTTCTACACGGTTCTTGCCAGAACGTTTTAAAATTACCTGCTTCTCGGCCCCTCCCTCCTCAGCCACCTCTCCTCCTCCTCACGTGCCGTTCAGGGTGGCCCCCCAGCGTCTCTCCTCCTGCCTTCCCTCTGGCTTCTCTGGTCCTCAGGGCTAGGGGCACAGCCTCTGCTCTGTCCTCTGGCCTCCTCAGCACACACTCCCTGGTCCCTGACACCCTTGCTTGTCCCCGCCCCGTGTCCTGGGTCAGTAACTTGGAAGGCTGGAGCTGCCCGAGGCCTGGCCGGGCTGATGGCACGGACACCGCGAGTTTGGAGCATCCCTCCCCGAGGTTCCCTCTTGGGCTGCCGGGCCACGTACCCAGCATCCACTTGGCCCGTTATGCAATGTCCCACAGGAATCGGCACCAGGACACCTGAACACAGGACCCTGAGCTCAGTGTCACCTGTGCTTCTAACCTGGAGAACGGCACCTGTAAATGGGTCTCCTCGGTGCCCACACACCCATCAGTGGGCATGCGGTGTCCATCCCCGGGCTTGACTCCATGGCAGCCTCCTTGGGTCACATCCCTCTCCCCCCACCCCCGCCTTGTGCTTCCCCTGCAGGCCGTCCAGGTGTCCCTTCGGGGTAGAATGAAGCCCTCCTTGGCTACACCTCTCAGGTCCGGCCAGACTTCCTTCTGGAATGTCCGGGGCCATGGCTTTCCTCAGGCCTCCACAGGCAGGAGGGAACCAGATCAAGATCTTCCCGGATCCGGAGGTCTCCGTGGTCCGGGGGCCCTGTGACCTCAGAGTTCAGTAAGGACTTGCTGTGAAGCCACAGAGTGCGAGCTGAGGTGTCTATGGTGTGAGGGTAAAAAATCCTTGGAAACAGAATGGCTTCGAGGAAATTAGTCAGTAAACAGGAAAGAGGCGGAGGTTTTTCTCAGTGGTCAGGTGTGGTTTCCCTCCTGTGGGGAGGACACAAGGCCGAGTGGGGAAAGCAAGGAGGCTGGTGGTTGCAGAGCTTACAGGGACAACGGAGGAAGCCAGCCGACCCCAGCGGCTTCTCTGCAAACCCAAGCGTGTGTCGCCGCGCTCCTCAGCGCGGCCCGAGTCCCTCGCGCGCAGAGCGGAGCGTAGGTGCCCACCAGCCCTGCTCCTCTCTCTCCCGAGAGGGGGGTCTGCAGTGACAGCTGCTGCTCCGTCTTCCTTAGGGATTATCTTCAACAATGGGCCGACCTGGCAGGACACCCGGCGGTTCTCCCTGACCGCCCTCCGTGACCTCGGGATGGGGAAAGGGCGCAACGAGCAGCGGATCCAGGGGGAGGCCCAGCTCCTGCTGGCGGCGCTCCGGAAGACCCGTGGTGCGTACAGCGCGGCCTGGGCCGCGTGGGCCCTGACGAGCCAGGCACCCCCTGCCAGCGCACACGCGCCGCGTCACAAGCCGCTTCCTCGCTAACCCAGGGAGCGGGCGTGGTCATCGAGGGTGGAGCTGGTGTGTCCCGAATAACTGACAAGTGAAGAAACCCCGAGTGGTTCGCACACTCGCCGCCTCCCGAGAGTCCTCACGGTCCCAGGGTGGCTCTTCACAAGCGCTGGACATGGCCCTCCTGCCACACCCACGAGCGAAGCGCCCTGATGGCTCCCCTGTTTTCCAGGGCAGCCCTTCGACCCCACCTTTGTCATCGGCTTCGCGCCCTACAACGTCATCTCCGACATCCTCTTCCACAGACGCGTTGACTACGATGACAAGACGGCTCTGAGCATGCTGAACCTGTTCAATGAGAACTTCTACCTGCTCAGTACCCCCTGGATCCAGGTGAAGCACTTTCCTCCCTCTTGCCTGGTCTGCACCCGGCTTCAGTCGAGGGTTTACAGCAGGGAAACGATAAGGAGGGGCACTTGTGTGTGTGGACACACAGGCACACAAGACTAGAGAGCCTGAACGCTCCTTCCGGACACTTCCATGGGGCCCGCCGTCCCGTCTTGCTAACCTCAGGACACTTACCGTTTCACTCTTTAAAATCAGTCCTCACCAGCCACACGGTACCTCTGCCTATGTGCTCACATTCCCAGCACAGAACTCGCACGACCTCGTAGAGTGGTGCCCAGAAAGATACTTTCAGCCAAAATATTCTAAATAAGACAATAGTGACAGCCACAAATTCAGGTTTGGAGAAGGTTGTCAGCCTAGTACACCAGATGCTATTGCATCCAGGAAAAAAAAAAAAAAAAAAAATATATATATATATAGTAAGAAAATTCTCTCCCTCCCTCACTCTCTCTCTAGCTTTATAATAATTTCCTATTGCATCCAGAAAAAAAAAAAAAAAAATATATATATATATATATATATATATATATAGTAAGAAAATTCTCTCCCTCCCTCACTCTCTCTCTAGCTTTATAATAATTTCTCAGGCTACATACGTTACCTGCCTGGAAGCCATAGAAAACTAATGAAAAATGTGTCTGAAATAAAAGACTATGCTCTAGAAGGAGTGAAGGACCACCAGAAGTCACTGGAGCCCAGCTGCCCCCGAGACTTCACTGACACCATGCTGATGGAAATGGAGAAGGTACCCTCACAGCTCGCAGCTTCCAGACCAGGCGGAGCCGAGCATTCGGCCATTATGAGATGGGTTTGCGGGGGCAGGGTGCATTTTTCGGATTTATATTATGACCTGCACTGCGGGGCCCACACTGCCCACATTGTGTACATCTGATGCTCTTAGTTTTATACAAATCCACTGGCTTGAGCGTGACCACCACATGTCGACACGCAGCCAGCCTGCCTGGCCGCCGTACGCTCCACTGTACTGTCCACTGTGCCCGCCAACAGCATGGCCTTTCTTGGGGAAGCCATCAGGGGGCTGTGGGACTGGGTGCGTGGGACCCTCTCGTTGGCTCCCTCCAGCCCAGCCTCTTGACCACTTCTGATCAGCTGACTAATGAGCACATCTCACCTGGGGAGAGCCCCTCAGTGTTCCTCGCCAGCACGTAACCCCCACATCGTGCATGAACTCAAGGGGGCCCGGGCCTTCCCCGCACCACCTCTCTGGCACCCCTCTGGGTCGCCCACCCAGGTCAGTCAAGCTTCTTTTCTTTCCTTGGCATCACATGTGGCTCTAGAGCCACACATGAGCTCCACACCTGGTTTCCTGGAAGGCTGCCCTGGGTGTCTGAGAGTCTCCTCCATCAGTTGGGCCTCCTCCCACCCTATGCCCAGCTCTCCTGTGACTTCCCTGCCTCCTGGGACCTAAGGCAGCGGCCGTGGGGCAGAATGAGGCCGAGGGCAGCCCTGCAGAAGCCCCACAGCTCAGCCCTGAGCTGCTGGAGGTCATGGCACAGAGCCAGGGAGAGCCCCAGCCCCAGGAGGGCCCTCGGTGCCATAGAAGGCGCACGGACCCCACAGCCAGGTGAGGGCACAGTCCTGCCCGTGGTCGGTTTTCTGGGAGCCTCTGTTCCCTAGCCTTGCAATGGAGACGATGGTGTCTGTGCAGGATGGGCCCCCTGTGGAGCTGGCAGGGCTACCAGGTGCTCTTCCGCTGAGGGACACAGGGTCTCCTTCTCATCCACCTGAAGACCTCCCTGTATTGAGGCCCTATCTCTCACATTGCAGGAAAAACACAGTACAGACCCTGTGTACACCTTGGACAACATTGCTGTGACCGTGGCTGACCTGCTCTTTGCAGGAACAGAGACCACCAACACCACCCTGAGATACGGGCTCCTGATTCTCATGAAATACCCAGAGGTCGAAGGTAGGACAAGTAACAGGCAAGGACACCGGACCATGTGGCCGTCGCACCTGCACGGTCAGCCCGGAGCATTTAGGCTTCAGCTTCCCATCGGCAAAACGGGGACTGGCACTGCTTGTTAACCCTTGCAGCAGTGACACTGGGATCGCCGGACGGATGCTTTAGGGGAAGTGTTCTTGTACATGACAGGCCCCGGCACTCAGCCCTCCCACACCCACTGACAAACCCCAGATTGCAGGAAGAAAGCCCAGTGGAGAAACGCCATGCTGTCCGCATCCACTCCAGGCCATGATCTATGTATGACAGAGAAAAAATGTGCACGTCGCCCCTGAGTCAGACCCAGCCTTCCAGGCAGAGCTGAGAGGGAGGAGGGGGCAGGGGCAAGGCCTCCTCGCATGTCTCACCCAACTAGAAGAGTGGGGATCAGAGGAGGAACCCCAGGAAAAGCACTGCGAGTCTGCCTGCTGCCCTGGACCGGGCCTTCCCTCCCAGGGCTCCTCCCCAGCACTGGACCAGGTGGGACCCAGGGTGGATCAGGCATGGCTCTGGGGGCCGCATGCACAGAGCACCAGGCACTAGAATCACCCACACGGGCCAGTGGAGGCGATGCGGGCAACACCATATGTCAACAGGCCAATCAGCGCCAACCTCCAAGGAAAGAGGAGGTAAAGGAGCCATCGCCTGGGGCCAGGGTGCCCTCCCCGGCAGTGCTCAGGCCTGGAGCCCCCGCCCTTCACTGGGCTGGGCACAGAGCTGGGGTGGGGGGGTTCCCACTGCAAGGAGCTCCTCACCACCTGAGCCATGCTGGCTGCTGCTAATGATGATAATTTGGCTCCTGCTGTGTGCCAGGTATGGGGATTAGCCTTTAATACACTGTATTCTTGAGGGCTGATGGAAAGGGCATGAAGTTATTTCCCCTAGGAATGTGTATATGTGACCTGTCCAGGATCAGACCTGGTCCGACTCCAAAGCCTTTGCTTTTCTACCTGACAGAAAGGTGAGGCGAAGGAGCCGAAAGTCCAGGGAGTGAAGGCTCCACGGGTCTGTGGCAGTTCTGGGGGAGCTTCTGACCACTCTGTACTAGGGGAGCCGCAGACTCCAAGCCTGTTTTAATTATGGATTATGAGGAATTTCCAATACAGAGAAAAAGACAGAAAGTAAATATGACTGACACCCACACATCCATTGCCAAATTTAACATGTGTTGACATTTTTCAGTACTGGCTCAGAGCTCTTGGAAAGAAAGCAGGTTGCAGAGCCAGCCCAGGCCCCTCCTCGCCTCCCTGCCTTCCACCCGCCCCAAACTCCACAGTATCCCTGGACTGCTGTGTGAGATCCCTGTGCATGAGGGATCTTATATTTACCATCTAGTAAATATCAGCATGCCATCCATCTTGTTACACGTGTTTAAAATTGTTACTCGGTTACCATACTGCAGGAGCTTTGCAGTTCACTGAACAGATTACAAGGCCCACAGGCAACCTCAAACCCAGAGAGGCCAAGCAACTGCCAAAGGCTGCTCAGGAGCACACCGTGCATGTCAGTTTCCATTCTCCATTCGCCTCCATACTCCTAACAAGCCTGCAACAAACCAGCCTGGGCTAACTATTAACACAGAGTTTCCCTCCAACTAGAGATCCCCAAGACCCTTTCTTATTCTCTACTCCTGGCATGAAGACCAGAACGGGACTAGCCATGATCAGTTAAGGTAATGGAGGCCATAAATAAATAACTACATAAATGCTGTAGATGGTTCCTAACCTCACTGAGCCTAGTTCTTACTGACGCGTGCGGATGAATTATCCAATAATCCAAAGCTCCATAAGCATCTACTGGGATATGGATGGGAGCATGAATGTTGAGCCAGCCTGGAGTCATGCATTTATTCCATGCATATCTTGGCAGAGAAACTTCATGAAGAAATTGACAGGGTGATTGGGCCAAGCCGAATCCCTGCCATCAAGGACAGGCTGGATATGCCCTACCTGGATGCCGTGGTGCATGAGATTCAGCGATTCATCGACATCATTCCCTCCAACCTGTCCCACAAAGCAACCCGGGACACAGTGTTCAGAGGATACGTCATCCCCAAGGTCAGATGTAAGCCTGCAGTGCACCCCTGAGCACCACCCTGCAGATCAGCCGCCTGCCAGGGGACAGGACGGGGACCAAGGACACCTCCTCTTGGCAGATGCGGCTGAACGCTGGGGGCTGGGCCAGCATCCCTACCCTGCAGAGTGATGCTCCCCCAGCAGGCCTTGTGGGGACCTGGTGACCACAGAAATGGAGGTGATCTGGGAAAGGGGCTCCTCAGACGGTGCCTGGGGTTGAGGTGTGTTCCAGCAGCAGAAACAGACAACAGCAGTAACATCCAGCCCTGGATGAGTAGGTCAGAGGAGCTACTTCCCTGAAAAGATGAGAGCTCTCATTGCCATTTGGTCGTGACCCCCGCCTGCTCTCTGTCTGCCCTCAGGCGAACAACTTCCCCGGTTGGGAACATACCATCTTGTCTAACGTAAAATTCAACTGCTGGCTCCCAGGTCAAAGCCTGTGTTGTGTTAACTTGACCGACCAAGGCAGCCTCTGTTCCTTCCAGGGCACAGTCATAATTCCGACACTGGACTCCCTCTTGTATGACAGCCAAGAATTCCCTGAACCAGAGAAGTTTAAGCCAGAGCACTTTCTGAATGAAAACGGAAAGTTCAAGTACAGTGACCATTTCAAGCCATTTTCCGCAGGTAAGAAGAGGTCACGTGTAGCACCTTCCCTGGGGGTTGTCCCTAATTCCTGCTCTCTGTTCCACGTGTGATCAGCATCGTGCCCCTGATGTCTGTCCCCAACATGACCCAAATGTGTTCTTCCCTGTTCAGAGAGGTTAAATGACATCTTTTCACCAGAAGTCCTGGGAATGAGTTGAGATGAGTTCTTTTTTCCTTAGATACTTCACTTCATTCAGTGCTAAAACTCTTCATTTAATAGAACTTAGTGAAAATCTGTCAAAACTATATTACCTGACTCTCCATAATTTTAAACAAGGGTTACTAAGCAAATTTTAACGTTTGGTTACCTGGACTCATCATAGGACCATCTAACCTTTCCAGCCCTTGGCTGCCTTTCCAGGGCCTGCCCTTGGTGTAGGTATGATGGAAGATCTGTAACCAACTCGATAACTGTAACACCAACACGAGGGCTTTGGCTTCCACCTGGGGCCACTCTTCTTTCCTGTAGGACATCAGGCTGAGCACGGAGCAGAGCCCATTCTCCCAGCCTAACATAGCTTTATGCGGCTGAGTCCTGGTGGTTGAGGCTGTGTGAAGGCTGGTCCCTAAGCACACCTGTCGCTGATACTCTTACACCGAAATCCACTCTGGGCTCCCTTTCAACAGGCAGACGGGGGTCAATTCTGCTTAGGGTGGCCGTTGACGCACAGCCTCCTCCCACCCAGCTCTGCCCCTGCTGTCTCGCCCGGGGAGGTGTCTTAGTGTTGTTGTCACCTCCAGGAAAGCGGGTGTGTGTTGGAGAAGGCCTGGCTCGCATGGAACTGTTCCTGTTTCTGGCCTCCATCCTGCAGCACTTTAACTTGAAGTCGCTGGTAGACCCCAAGGATATCGACCTCAGCCCCATCGCAATTGGGTTTGCCAAGGTCCCCCCCCATTACAAACTCTGTGTCATTCCCCGCTCACAAGTGTGAGGCACACGTTCTCTGAAGACCGCGGGGCCCCTGATGCTGGCCTGGAGGCCTCCTGCTCCCCTGCGCCACCTCAGCAAGGCTAGCCAGGGCTCCACAGGGAACCAACTGGGCCAGAGAGGCTGCTTTCCAGGCCAAGCACATTCTTCAGATAGAATGTGAAACAAAGTCCATAAAAGATTGTGTCAAACTAATTAAAGTAATTAAAGCAAACTATGACTTAGTTTGGGTTGGAGTTCCTAGAAACCATGATAAGTAAGAACACATCAGTGTAGGTTAAACTAAACTCTTCTGCAAAAGTAGAGCTGCCCAGTCACCAGAGTCAGCATCTCCTGTAAAGGATTAACAGAAAGGGGTACAGACACTATTTTGCTGTTCGGAAAAAATAAAAATAATATACCTTTGGAGGATTAGTTAGCCATATCCTAGATGTATCCCCTGACATCTTTCCCTAGGATGTGAAGTTATTCCTTTGGGCTCACTAATAGCATTATCCTGTGCTATATTTTAAGATTAAAATATGTCTGAAAAGTCAGCACAGAGATCTCTTATTATCTCTTAAGTCTTTGTGCCTGGAAGGGGAACTTATAAGGATATGGGGACCCTAGTGCAGAATGTGGCAGAAACGAGGAAATCATTAATCAGCTCCGTGAACTAAACCTCAATGTTGTGAAACAGAAGAATAATTTGGGACGAGAACCCTGTTCCCACCCAGAGGGCACACACCAGGACACCCACTGTATGCCCAGACTTCCTGCTTTGACTTCCCCGTCAGTAAAATGGGCATGTCAGCAGCCCCTCTCCACAGCATAGAGTGTGAGGGCTGAACGGGTAAGATGCAGAGCTGTGGAACACTGTGCAGCATATAAGCCCCATGTTCCTTAGTAAAGTGAGTACGTTTTCACAGCCGGCAGTGCAGCATCTTCCAGCTCTCACTGACCCTCCTGCTTCTCACTTATAAGGTCCTGTGATAACATCGAGCTCACCCAGGTAACCCTGGAATCCCTCCCCTTCTCAGGATCCTTACGCTATCACATAGTCAAAGTCCCATCTACCATGTTAGGTAACATATTCACAGATTAGAAAGAAGGAAGGGGTGTTAGGTCCCAAGCAAATCCAAAACCTAACAGAGTAAATGACAAGACCTTAAAGCCTGAGAATGATCCTCTTTGGATCATTGAAAGTCAGGCCATACTTGCAGTTCATTTCATAAGCCAAGCATCCCCTGACATCAGACAAAAATTACAAAAACTAGAACAGGGCCCACAAACTCCACTCTCTGTCCTACTTGGCACGGCCTTTAAGATCTTCAGCGACCGGGAGGAAGTTTCCAGGAACAGGCGAGAACTAAGAGAGGAGGAAAAATTTAAGCGACACGCTCAACACATGGCCGTTGCCGATGCTCAGTCCTCCACGACAGGGACCTACAGGAATCCCCTCTCCTTCTCAGAGACCACCGCTGACCTGCTGCCAGTGCAGTCAGCAGGGGCACACTGTCAGGAAATGCTGCACCCTGCCACCCCATACCCCTGCCCTTACTGTCCCCAAAAGGGCCACTGGAAAAGGAGTTGTCCCTCCCGTCCTCAAGCGGGTAGGCCAACACCATGACCACCCAACATCCAGGGCATTTCGGGTCCCGGCCCCCTGGGCCAAAGTCAAGGCCAGTTTCCCCTGTCAGTGGTAAGTGACCATCAAAAGCAAGAAGCGGATTGTGCTCTGGATCTGGGGCTCCTGGATGCGGATGACTGAAGGTGCCTGGGGCTCAACCTCCGGGACCCTGTGTTCCCCATAAGACCGGAGGAGCCCTGGGTAACCCTGGATGCGGCAGGGGCTACTATCAGTGTCTGATTGACACTGGGGCTACTTATTCAGCTCTGACCTCCTTCTCTGGCCCCACTCGCCGTTCCTCGATCCTCCTAACAGGGATAGACGGACAACCCTCTTATGGCCATTTTACACCTCCCTTACCCTGTCTCTTGAAATACTTCATTCACACACTCTTTCCTAGTCCTCTTGGCCTGTCCTACACCTCTGTTAGGCTGGGACCTTCAAACAAAACTTAAAGCTACTTTATCATTTACACCAGTAAATATGGCCTTAATGGCCACCACGAAGACTACTCTAGCTAAAGACCCACCCCATCCCCAAGTTGTCCCTAACAGAACCACAATCTTTGGTTCCAACCCTCAAATATTAAGCAACAAGACTGCAAAAACTCAAGACACCTGAGGATTATGACATAGGGTGGAACCTTGCTATTCCTTCTTTCATCTGGGCTTATAACTTTTCCTCTCATCCCTCAAAGGTTGCTTGCCTCTCTCCTTTAGCTGGAATGACTTTAGCTACTACCTGTGAGGGCATAGAACATTCCCGCACCCATTTAGGAAAACCCTACTTCAACATCACTTTAGACATCTGCCTAGCCCCTACAAATCGCACCTATTTCCTTTGCGGATCCAATGCCTATTTATGCCTTCCAGCCAACTGGACAGGGACCTGCACCCTCGCATGCGTTATTCCTAATCTTCCCCTGATAAATGACAGCGTCCCACTCCCCTTATACTCAGTCACGTAAACAAAAGCGGGCAGCCCCCACTGTTATATCAGTCCTAGAGATTATCATTGGGAGAGACACACGCTCATCTGGACTGTTAAACTTTATTTTCACTGCCCGACAGCTCTTTCTTGAACTTACACAACAGACTGCCTACCCAGCAGCTCAAATTAACACTCTACAAGAACAAATAAATTCTCTAGCAGGAGTGGTTTTACAGAATAGGAGAGCTTTATACTTACCAACGGCTAAACAAGGTGGGACCTGTGCAATGTTAAAGGAGGATTGCTGTTTTTTTTTTGTCAACCAATTGGGCAAAATTCAAACTAAACTTCGGAATATTATCGAAAGAGCTAAAGGGTTTTATATGAAGGGAGCCTCAGAGGGATTCGACTGGTGGGATTTCAAGACTAATATCTGGTCCTGGTTCTCTTGGCTAACTCCTTTTCTAGGTCCTATAGCAGCCTTCCTACTTCTACTGATCTTCGGGCCATGCATTTTTAACTTCCTTGTTAAGTTTGTCTCTTCTAGAATACAACAAATGAACCTCCAGATGGTAAGGTGACAAGAATACCGGCCAGTCAACACCCAGACAACACTTGAACAAGCCTCCATCACATTCCATGGAGCCCCCACCCCCTCTCTAGGAATACTCTGACAGAGAGCAGGCATCAGGAACCCAGGGCCCCTACGACGCCTCTGCCTCTTCTCCTAACAAAAAGGGTTCCCGAACGCCTGAGAAGGAGCTAGGCAGATAGGTAGACATGAGCAGGGTGTCCAACAGGGCAAAAGGATTGGCCCTATAAATAAAGAGAGGGGGAAATCTGGCGCTCCAAGGAGAGAGAACAAGATAAACTCAAAGGGCTAGCGTTGCCAGAACAAAGAGTTACAGGACTCTTATCACTCTGTCACACTGCGACCATTGCAATATCCCAGAGCCCTCCCAAGCAGCATGCCCTGTCCCTTTCCCATCCACACCGCCTGCCTTGAAATCCTCTTGTGGCACATACAGGCACGCATAGACCTATGTGTAATAAAATTTTCTATTTCACGTTTCCTTGTGGTCTTTGTTGACAGTGGTTCACCATCGCGCACACAGGATATACATTTAAACTGTTAATTTAACAAAGTCACAACAGTCGCAATATTGGTTAAAGTACTTTAATAAGGACAGACGTTGTGATATTTCACGATTCATGCTGTAGTATGCAACTGTTAAAAAAAAAAAAAAAAAGAAAGGACGAGGTATTTAAACTGTTAATTTAACAAAGTCACAACAGTCGCAATATTGGTTAAAGTACTTTAATAAGGACAGACGTTGTGATATTTCACGATTCATGCTGTAGTATGCAACTGTTAAAAAAAAAAAAAAAAAAGGACGAGGGTTCCATAACCGCAATGCCATTATAGGAAACAAAAACATTAAAGCTAACTTATAGTATCATCGGATTCTCGGCCCCCATAAGAATATCCCCATTCGTCTCACAACATCTCTTTCAGCTTCTTAAACTAGGACTTAATAACAAACCAGAATTCCACGTGGTTGCACGTGGGTCGAGACACAGTCTCATCCATCACATCCGGGGCTCAGGGCAGCAAGACCCATTATCCCTAGATACACAAAACGTCCCCCGACGGCGCCTACGGGACGGAGACGCGTGTGGGACACGCACTCTCGCCACGCAAGGACGCGTTCCCGCGGGAGCCCCTGGGAGGGAGTCGTCCCGGTTTCTCCTGCGCGTGTGCGGCTCCGCCCACCTCACCCTCTTCCGTCCGGAACTTCCGGGCCCCACCGCGCTACGGCGGCTGTTCCCGCTCGCTGGCTGGGATTCTGGGTCCCTGAAGGTGGGTGCAAGGGAAGAAGGCGGCCGCGGCGCGGGGACGCAGGGCGGGGCGGGGATGCTGCTCCACTCGGTGGCAGCGTAAAGGTCGGCTGGTGTGAGCGGCGCGGCCTGAGGCGCAGGTGCGAGCCGCGGCCTGGGCAGGGGCCGGGAGGCGACTGTGGCCTTAGGACCCGCTGGTCCAGGGCTGGAAAGGGCCGGCTCGGGCCGTGCTTCGAGTGTTGCTTGGTCAGAAGACGGTGCATTGCGGACAGCCGGGCGCCCGCCTCCGGAGGCTTCGCGACCTGGGGGTGGAGTCCAAGGTGACTGTGAGGCCGGGGCGGGTCTGCAGACCACGCGAGCGAGCGTGGGTGGGCTGCGGGCTGCGTGCACTGTCCAGCTGTGCCGCCGAAGCAAGCCTCCCGGGCGATGTCATTAACCTCTGTGACATTCGGTTTGCTCACCTGTGACGCGAGCGCCTTAAGGACTAGCGAGTTGCCCCCGATCCCCGGAGAAATCAGTGTGGAGTGCATGAGGAGTCTTACTATGTGGTAGTTAGTGGGGTCTCTCGGAGTCTTTTCAGCAGGTGAAGTGTCAGGTCCCCTCCTGCGCTGTGTAGCCTGCTGAGCACCAGGTTTCGTTTACGGTTTACACAAGACCTAGTTTCTAGGGACCGTGAGTGCCATGGGGGATCGTTGGGCTCTGAATGACTGACCCCTTTTCTTTGGAACAAGGTAGTTATTATGAAGCATGAAGGGGAGGCGCCCTATGAATGAAGGACCGCCCCTGGAACCTGAACCCGCTTATAAGCGCTTCAGATCAGAGGCAGAAGAGTCACAGAGAGGAGGAGATTCTGGCTTTGCATGGCCAAGCAGTTATTGATGCTTCTTACCACAGTGAACGAGATATGGGCGACCCTGCTTCCTCCCGGAGTTGTCAAAGACTGGGTGATAATGGAAGGTCCGGATCGACTTTCAGGAGGAGACCTGAGCTAGGCCGAGAGGGGTGAGGGCAAAAGAAATGTTACTTATTGGAGGTCCCGAGGGTGTTTGTTGCCTGGGACGGAGGGATAACCTGTCACAGCTGAAAGGATCTGCCTGTGGTGCTCCCTAAATATTCCCATTCCTTCGTTCTACTCCCACTGTCTCTGTTATCTGACTCTCTCAAGCCTGTTACACCGTCAGGTTTGGTATCTGGAGGTGTATGCTGATGCTCTTCCTAGCAGTTCTTTCTGTTAGTTCCGGAAGCGTTTGTCAGGGTATGTCTGCCTCATGAGAAAGGTTGGGGAGTGAGTGGGGTGTGGCTGGAGGAGAGGAAAAAGGATTTGAGGACATGAGTGATGTGCCAGGCTCACAGACTTTTTTGTATACATCAGGCATCCTGACTTTTGGATAATATTATCCACTCTGCCACCATTAAGTCAAACACGTTTACTTTTGACACCATTTTTGAGAAATGCAGTCAACTTAAGAACAAATAATTTTTAGAAGACCTTGACTTAAACATGCCTATCTTATTTTCCCTAATTCTTTCTGTGGACTAAGTGAGCTCCAGGGACTAATAATACAAGTGTTTCCCACTTACCATCAGAAATCTGTTCTTGATAATCATAAATTCCACAGCACAATAACAGAAGCCTATTTTCCAATGTTTAAAATAGGACAATTAGAGTGAATCACACTTCACTCTAATTGGCTCCAAACTGATTTTTAAAAAATGTAAATGAAACACAGTATATGCCCCCATAAAATTAACAGACTCATGTTATGGTGTAAGAAAGTTAAAACATAGTTTTCTGGTCTGCACACAATTGCTTTTTAAAATTCACGCGGTCTCTTAGTTGCAACAACCTTACTGAGGTCCATCCAGGTGACATTTGTTTTCCTTTCAGAAGTTCTACATGTGGTTGTGAAGTTCTATTGATTGTATTTCAGCATGTGATGTAAGACATTTTTCCCCAGGTAATTTTGTTAAAAACATTGAGTTTGGGGACTTAGACATATCATTTAGCATTTGCTCAGTAATGAACCAACCCAAATTTACTGACTTAAAAAATAAAAAATAGTAAAAAAACATTGGGGGCTTCCCTGGTGGCACAGTGGTTGAGAATCCGCCTGCCAGTGCAGGGGACACGGATTCGAGCCCTGGTCCAGGAAGATCCCACATGCCGTGGAGCAGCTAAGCCCATGCGCCACAACTACTGAGCCTGTGAGCCACAACTACTGAGCCCACGTGTCACAACTACTGAAGCCCGTGCGCCTAGAGCCCGTGCTCCACAACAAAGAGAAGCCACCGCGATGAGAAGCCCGCACACTGCAACGAAGCGTAGCTCCCGCTCACTGCAACTAGAGAAAGCCTGTGCACAGCAACAAAGACCCAATGCGGCCAAAAAAAAAAAAAAAGCGCTCAAAGTTTAGCATTTTGGGTTTTTAAAAATGTTTGTTTTGTTTTTACTTTTTAAAATTTTATTGACGCATAGTTGATTTACAATGTTGTGTTAGTTTCTGCTGTACAGCAAAGTGAATCAGTTATACATATATCCACTCTTTTTTAGATTCTATGCCTGTATAGGTCATTACAGAGTATTGAGTAGAGTTCCCTGTGCTTTCAGTAGGTTCTTATTAGTTATCTCTTTTATATATAGTAGTGTGTATATGTCAATCCCAATCTCCCAATTTATTCCTCCCCCCCTCCTTTTCCCCTTGGTAACCATAAGTCTGTTTTCTACATCTGTGACTCTATTTCTGTATTGTAAATAGATTCATTTGTACCATTTTTAAAGATTCTACAAATAAGCAATATCATATGATGTTTGTCTTTGTCTGACTTCCTGCACTCAGTATGACAATCTCTAGGTCTGTGGTTCAGCATTTTGGGGCTAGGTTTAGTTGGTCAGTTCCTATGTTAGTGTTGTCTGGTTCACAAATGAAGCTGTAGTCATCTGGTGCCCTGGCTGAGGCTATTTGATTTAAGATGACTTCGTTTACTTTTTTGGTGGTTTGTGCTAGCTGTTGGCTAAACCACGTGTCCCTAACAGGCTAGCCCCAGAAGGCAAGCTGTAGTGGAAAAGTGCTTCTCATCTGTGTTTGTATCATATGTCCTTATTTTTTTTTTTAGTATCTTTTTCGGAGTATAATTGCTTTACAATGTTGTGTTAGTTTCTGCTGTATCCTATGTCCTTTTAACCAAAGCAAGTCAAATGGCAGAGTCCACATCAGTTGTAGGGAACTTCACAGGGAAATAAATACGGAGAAGCAGCCATTGTTGAAATAAAGTAACAACCATTATTTAAATAAGCATTTTAAAAAATTTAAATTGATGCCCCTCCATTCACCTTCTCTCCCAGCTGTATTTCCAGAGTCCTCTGTGTGTTTCTAAGAACAGCAGGAAATGATTACATCTCTGGTGAGTTGTTTTTTTTCCTCAACTTGTTTTATATTTTACTATATGAGCTTTATGAGGGTCCTTAAAGTAAAATGGAAAAGCAAAAATAAGTAAGATTCAGCTTCAGGGCAATATACATAAACAAGATAAAGGTGGCATGTGGATATAGGCAGGTAATATGACCTTAGAGTCGTCCAAGGTGAGTGCAATGGCAAAAACACAGATACAACTGTTCTCTGATCAGAATGAACCCTTAGAAGAAAGCATGCTACATTCCCTTGAGACATGAGAACTTGCCTGCACAGAAGTCTGAACAGTGTCTTAATTGGTCACATAGATGATGGAGTGGACAGTGTTTCACTGCCAGTCTGGAAGTAAACACTTCATGCATGCTGCAGTGGTGACACTTACCTAGTGCTGAAGCAGAACTTGCTTAATAAGGTTTTTCTGGAGTTGCTAAAAGAGTGTGGTCCCAGACAGCTTTGGGAAGGCCCTACTTGATGCATGGATAAAACGTGGAATGTCGGGAGGATTGAATTGACTGCAGGTCCTTTAAATAACTCATTTCTCTCAGCTAGTCTATGTATGCAGGTTGTATAGAAGACTGTTCAAGGTTATATTTTCTGGCAAATGTTTCCACTGCTCTTTTGCAGCTTAACCTACTCAGCATGGTCTTAATTCATTTCTTCTCAAGCTCACCAATAGCCTAAATGATAGTTAGGTTCAATGAATATGTTGTAGTCTTTGCCTTACTTGAACCTTCTGCCATATTGAAGCTACTGTCCATGATCTCCTGGAAATTCTTGTCCATTAGCTTCTGTTGTGGCCTCTCTGATGATATATTTCCGGATTCTTCCGTCTTTTTCTTCGGCTCCTGAATGTTGCTCATCCAAGTGTTCAAACCTGGGCCCCATTCTTCACACTCTGCAGTTCTCCTTGACCTGTTTGGCCCTCTGTGATTTGACAGTCCTGTTTCTCTCCAGCTTGGACCTCTTCCCTACCTTTAGACCATAGGTTCAGCTCCTTGTGGAATGCTTTCTTGTAGCTATCCAGAAGGTACCTCACGCTCAGCAAATCCAAATGAAAACCACATTCTTCTTTCTTCCCTTACATATGATACTACTTTCATCCAGCCAGTGACTCAAACCACCAGAATGGGATTTCTCCTGGACCCCTCCCTCCCTCTCAGCTTGAATCTCATCTAAGGTAACGTCCTGCCTCTTCTGTTTGTTCCTGTAATTTCATCTGATGTCTGCATTGTTGCTCACTAACAAATGCAGTAACTTTCTTTTTTACGTTGGAATTGTCGTCCTTGGCAAAACCTGAAGGATGTGTTTGCTGTGATGTGGTTAGATTCCCCTCAAGCTGTGCTACTGGCCAACATGTGTGGTGACAGCCTTAGGAGTCCAGTGGGAGAAAGAATTCAGGAGTTATTCAGACGTATTTTGAACAAGGGTCAAGACAAAGTTACACAAAGTCTAAAAACAAGGGTTACAGATTTTTGTAATTTTTAACTTTCATTTGTATAAATTTGTCAGTGATTCTATCGCTTTTATTATGATATAATTGTGTATTGCCAGTTCAAAAACGACCTTTTTGCAAACCCTGTTAAAGACTATTTAATTCTTCTGCTATCTCAATTACTCACTTAAAAATGAATAGGCAGAAGTGAATGTGTGCATTATTCATAACTATGACTATGGAGCAGAACTCTCCTAATTGTTGGTTAATTTTTTTATTGTGATAAAATGTACATAAGCTAATATTGGCAATTTCACCATTTTTAAGAGTACAATTCAGTACTCGTAGTACATTTAGTTTATTCACACTGTTGTGTAATCATCACCACTAACAATATCCAGATTCATCCTCCCCAAATAAAACTTTACTCGGGACTTCCCTGGTGGCGCAGTGGTTAAGAATCTGCTTGCCAATGCAGGAGACACAGGTTCAATCCCTGGTCCAGGAAGATCCCACATGCCACGGAGCAATTAAGCCCATGCGCCATAACTACTGAAGCCCGCATGCCGCAACTACTGAAGCCTGAGCGCCTTCTCCCGTGCTCTGCAACAAGATAAGCCACTGCAGTGAGAAGCCCGTGTACTGCAGCAGAGAGTAGCCACCACTCACCGCAACTAGAGAAAGCCCGCACGCAGCACTGAAGACCCAACGCAGCCAAAAACAAAAAAAACCAAAAAAACTTTACTCATTAAACCCTAACTCCCTATTCTCCCCTCCCCCAGCCCCTGGCAGCAATCACTCTGATCTCTGTCTCTATGAAGTTGATGACTCTAAGAACCTCATATAAGTGGAATCATGCAGTATCTGTTCTTAAGTGACTGACTTATTTCACCTAGTGTAGTGTCTTCAAGGTTTATCCATATTGTAGCATGTCAAAATTCACTTCCTTATAAAGTATCAATAATATTACCATTATATATATGTCCACGTTTTATTTATCCATTAATCCATCAATGGTTTCATGGGTTACTTCGACCTTTAGGCTCTAAAGGATAATGCTGTTATGACCATGTGTGTACACATATCTTTTCTAGTTCCCGCTTTTACTTTGTTTCTTATACACCCAGAAGTAAAGTTGTAGGATCACATTGTAATTCTGTATTTAATTTTTTCAGGAATCACCATGTTGTCTTCCATGGCGGCTGCACTATTTTACATTCCCACCAGCAGTGCACAAGGTTTCCAGTTTCTTCATATTCTTGCCAACACTTGTTCTTTCCTGTTTTGTTTTGTTTTTTAAATAATAGCCATCCTAATGGGCATAAGATGATATCTCATTGTGCTTTTGATTTGCTTTTCTCTAATGACTAGCGATGTTGAGCATGTTTTTATGTGTGTATGGGCCATTTGTATATCCTCTTCGCACATTTTAAAAATAGACCTTTATTTTTTATAGCAGTTTTAGGTTCCCAGCAAAATTGAGCAGAAGATACAGTGATTTCCAGTATACTCTCTGCCCCCAGACGCTGCCTCCCTGTTATCAGTATCAGGTATTCATTTGTTACAGTTCATGAACCTACACAAACATATCATTATTACCCAAAGTCCTTGGTTTACATTATAATTCACTCTTGGTGCTGTACTTTTTATGGGTTTGGACAGATGTGTAATGACATGTATTCACCATTATAGTCACGCAGCGTGGTTTTATTGCCCTAAGAATCCTCTGTGCCCCTTCTGTTCATCCTTCTGTAATCCATAGCCCTTGGCAACCACTGGTATTTTTACTGTCTGCATAGTTTTGCCTATTATAGAATGTCCTATAGTTAGAATCATGTTATGTAGGTTTTTTAGATTGGCTTCTTTCACTTGTTAACATGCTTTTAAGTTTCCTCTGTGTCTTTTCATGGCTTGATAGCTCACTTATTTTTAGCACTGAATAATATTACATTTCCTGGATGTACCACAGTTTATCCACTCATCTACGAAAGGACATTTTGGTTGCTTCCAAGTTTGGCAATTGATGAATAAAGCTATTACAAACATCCGTGTACTGGTTTTATGTAGACATATGTTTTCAGTTCCTTTGGATAAATACCAGAAGCGCAGTTGCTGGATCATGTGTTAAAAGTGTGTGTTTAATTTTGAAGACAGTACCAAACTGTCTTCTAGAGTGGCTCTACCATTTTGGTACTTTGTTATGGCAGCCCTATCAAATTAATACACTGTACTTCATTCCACTGCTTTTTTATTGGTTACTCTAAGGCTTACAATATGAGTCTTTATCAGAATATTCTAGAGGAGCAGTGCATTACTTCACATAAAATGTAGAGACCTTTGAGTAGTATTATTCCATTTACAACCCCTATCATTTGTACTTTTGTTCTTATACATGTGTATTTACATATTGAGTCTACATACATTATGGGTCTCCTGTATGTTATTATAATTTTTCTTTAAACAATCATATCTGTTTTAAAGGAATTAAGAGGAGAAATATATATATATAATCCTTTATATTTACCCACACATTTACCATTTCCGGTGATCCTGATTCTTTCCTATGGATTCAGGTTAACATCTGGTATCTTTTTCTTTCATCCTGGAGAATGTCCGTTATCATTTTTAGTGCTATCTTCTGTTGATGAATTAGCTTAGTTTTTCTTTATCTGAAAATGTCTTTATTTCATCTCTATTTTTAGCATAGTTTCACTGGATAGAATTACAGCTTGAAGGATGTTTCCATTCAGCATATTAAAGACGTTTCCCACGGTTTCTGATGAGAAGTCATCTATCATTTATGTGCAGATGTACCTGAATGTGATCTTTTCCTTTGGCTGCTTTTGAGATCTTCTCTTTACCTTTGGATACTGGCAGTGTGACTGGTGTGCCTAGAGTAGTTTTCTTTTCTTTTTTTATAAATTTATTTATTTATTTATTTTTGGCGGCGTAGGGTCTTTGTTGCTGTGTGTGGGCTTTCTCTAGTTGCGGCGAGCGGGGGCTGCTCTTTGTTGTGCGTGGGCTTCTCATTGCAGTGGCTTCTCTTGTTGCGGAGCATGGGCTCTAGGCGTGTGGGCTTCCGTAGTTGTGGCACACGGACTCAGTAGTTGTGCGCACGGGCTTAGTTGCTCTGTGGCATGTGGGATCTTCCTGGACCAGGGCTCGAACCCGTGTCCCCTCCGTTGGCAGGCAGATTCTTAACCACTGCGCCACCAGGGAAGTCCCTAGAGTAGTTTTCTTTGAATCTAAGCTGATCATGGGTCATTGAGCTGCTTCAATCTGTAAATTCGTGTCTTTCACAAAATTTGGGAAGGTTTTAGCCACTGTTTCTAAAAATACATATTATGTTCCATTCTTCCTCTCTCCTTTCTGTCTGGTGCTACAATTACATATATGTTAGACTGTTTTCTAAATTGTTTCTTAGCCTCTTTTCATTTTTCTTCATTTCTTTCTGTCTTAAAAAGATAAAAAAATATCTACTGATCTATCTTTTTTTTTTTTTTTTTTTTTTTTTACTGATCTATCTTTAAGTTCATTGGCTTTCTTTTGCTGTTTCCAATCCTATGTTCAGCTCATCAGAAAGTTTTTCATTTTTGTTACTGTAGTATGTCGCTCTGCAATTTCCATTTAATTGTTTTTCTAGTTTGTTTTTCTGTACTGATATTGCCCCCCCCCGCCGCCCCGCCAATACCTTATTTTTTATCTTCCTTTAAGTACTTTAATGTATTTATGGATGGGTTAACAATGTTTCTACTACGTGCAGCATCTGGGATACCTTGGGATTAGTTTCTAGTGATTGTTTTTTGTCGTTTTTTGTTTTTCTTCTTGAGTATGAATCACATTTTCCTCTTACTTTACATGTGTTGAGATTCTGAATTATGTACTAAACATTGTAAATCATATGTTGCAAGAGTTTTTGGATCCTGTTATATTTCTCTGAAGAGTGATTTTGTTCTACAAGGCAGTTCACTTGGCTGGATTCAAATTCTAAACTTCATTTCTTATAGTGACCAGCAGCTGACTCTTCATTCATTTCCTTCAGCTTTGAGAGGCTGCTTTCTTGTTGGGCCCTCTGAGGTCTTCCACATATGTGTGGTTTAGCAGTCAGCCAACAACTGTGGTTGGTTTTGTGTGGAAATTTGGTACATTATATTCTTTTGCTGCTTCTCTCCCAGGGCTACCCCCCCGCCCCCCACTGAGTTTTCCAGTTTTGTTGGCAGCCCTGAACTTTGCCCTCTGACACCTAAGCCAGTAAAGCTTCAGCTTTCAGTTTCTTGATCTATTTGCAGATTGAAGATTGCCCTCTGGTAAAATGCCATAAACTTGCAAAGTAGTTTGTCCTTTAATGGATTATTCAAATCTAGTTTCTGCCTACTTTTAGTTGTTCTTCAGTGCCTTTAGGTGATTGTGTTATAAATTTTGTCCAGCTTTTATAATAGTTTCCTGCACATTGTTAGTCTGGTCAAGCTACTTTGCCATTAACATACAAGCCATGCTACATGTATGATGTTTATATTTTTAAATCTATCTTCACTAGTTTATCTGGCCTGTCTTTATCATAGGGTCATTTTCTCTCCACTGGACTATATTGTTCAGCTCTCTTAAGTCTCCCAATCTTATTACTATCCCAACTCAGTTCTTTCTTCCATGGGAATAATTCATCCAAGATGAGGGTCAGTAAATTATGGCATACAGGTCAGATGTGGCTACTACCTATTTTTGTGTGACCTATGAGCTCATTGTTTGGCTTATTACACCTTTTTTAAGCAGTTACTGTAAGGTTTGTGCTATTCATCTTTAATTTATCATAGTCTCTTTTAAAATAAGATACAATT
The DNA here is from genome assembly GCF_002837175.3 of Physeter macrocephalus. NCBI lineage: Eukaryota > Metazoa > Chordata > Mammalia > Artiodactyla > Physeteridae > Physeter > Physeter macrocephalus. The sequence continues at coordinate 84,833,251 of NC_041233.1, forward strand.
TATATAAGAACCTTAAAACAGTATACTTCAAAAGTGTTCTCCTCCCAGCTTCTGTGATATCGTTGGCACACCTTTTACTCCCACATGTATTCTTTTGCTTTGACTGCGTTGGGTCTTCGTTGCTGCACACCGGCTTTCTCTAGTTGCAGTGAGCGGGTTCTGCTCTTCGTTGTGGTGCACTGGCTTCTCATTACAGTGGCTTCTCTTGTTGCAGAGCCTGGGCTCTAGGCGCGCGGGCTTCAGTAGTTGCAGCACACGGGCTCAGTAGTTGCAGCACGCAGGCCCTAGGGCATGCGGGCTTCAGTAGTTGTGGCCCACGGCCTTAGTAGTTGTGGCTTGCGGGCTCTAGAGCACAGGCTCAGTAGTTGTGGTGCATGGGCTTAGCTGTTCCATGGCATGTGGGATCTTCCTGGACCAGGAATCGAACCCATGTCCCCTGACTGGCAGGCAGATTTTTAAGTACTGCGCCACTAGGGAAGTCCCCCACATGCATTCTTATTTTGCTTCATATGGTCAATTACCTTTAAAGGAGTTTGAACATAAAACCAATATAATATTATATTATATCATATCATATTATATTACATATTACATATATATCATATCACAACATTACAGTATAATTACAGTATAATTATTACAATATAATTACAATGTAATTATGTTACAACAAATATTACATATTACAGTATATATTATATATTTATTAATATATTTACCATTTCGAGTGCTCTTTATTCCTTTATATATACCCAGATTTCTATCTGATACCATTTTTCTTCGGATTTTAGGCAATTTGATTATAGTGGTCCTTGTTATAGTTAGTTACCTGATGTTTCTTGCTTGTACAAACTTTGGTGGTCCCCAGAGTGCCCTCATGCCCTTTACCAGGTGCAACTTTGGGAGTCCCCATGATCACCCTCAGATTCAGTAATTCACTAGCAGGACTCAGCAGAACTCAGAAAAGCCGTTGTGGGCTTCCCTGGTGGTGCAGTGGGTAAGAGTCCACCTGCCAATGCAGGGAACACGGGTTCGAGCCCTGGCCCGGGAAGATCCCACATGCCGCCGAGCAACTAAGCCCACGAGCCACAACTACTGAAGCCTGTGCTCCACAACAAGAGAAGCCACTGCAATGAGAAGCCCGTGCACTGCAACAAAGAGTAGCCCCCGCTCTCAGCAACTAGAGAAAACCCCCGTGCAGCAGCGAAGACCCAGTGCAGCCAAAAATTAAATAAATGAGTAAATAAATTAAAAAAAAAAAGCTGTTATACTCATGTTTATGGTTTTGTACAGTGATGCAGAATAAAATGCAGATTAAATGCAGATTAAAATCAGTTAAGGGATCAGGCACATAAAGCAGGGTCCAGGAGTCTTCATGTGCAAGGTTCCAAAAACCTGCCAGTGGAGCCATGTGGACAGTGCCTTTTTCTCCCAGCAGCAAGATTTGACGGTGTGCATGGAATGTTGAGAAGTAGGGAAGCTTACTTGAGCCTTGATATCCAGCTTGTATTGGGGCTCTGTCATGTAGACATGGTTGACCATCTGTGTGGCTGACCTTAATCTCTAGTCCCTCCATAGATTGAGCTCATAAAATGTGCTGATAACAAGGCCTCCCACCATTAATCACATTTTTAGCATAGGATATCTGTGTGACCCAAAGCTATCAAGTTAAACAAAGATATTTGTATCAGTCAAGACACTTCAGGGCTTATATGTAAAACCTGAAACCATAAAACTCCTAACAGAAAAAAGCTTCTACATTAGACTTGGCAATATTTTTTTGGATATGGCACCAGATGCACAAGAAAGAAAAGCAAAAATAAACAAGTAGGACTACATCATACTAAAAAGCTTTTGTACAGCAAATACTCGACCAAATGAGAAGGGAACCCGTGGGATGAGAAAAATTTGCAAGTCATATGTGATAAGAGGTTAATATCCAAAATATAAGGAATTTATTACAACTCATAGGAAAAAATAAATAACCAAGTCAAAAATGGGCAAAGGACCTGAATAAACATTTTTCCAAAGGAAACATACAGATAGCCAACATGTACATGAAAAGGTGCTCAATGTCACTAATCATTGGGAAAATGCAAATCAAAACCACAATGAGCTATCACCTCACCCCTGTTTAATGCTAGTATCAAAAAGACAAGAGATCACAAGTGTTGGTGAGGATGTAGTTAAAAGGAAACCTTTTACGCTAGGGTGGGAATTTACACAGCCATTTTAGAAGACAGTATGAGATTTTCTCAAAACTTAAAAATAGGGACTTCCCTAGTAGTCCAGTGGCTCATACTCTGTGCTCTCAATGCAGGGGGCCCAGGTTCAATCCCTGGTCAGGGAACTGGATCCCACATGCCACAACTAAAGATCCCGCGTGCCACAGTGAAGATCCCGCACACGGCAACGAAGATCCTGCGTGCTGCAGCTAAGACCCAGCACAGCCAAATAGGTGCTAGATAGATAGATAGGAAGAAAGAAACAATAAGAAACCTTAAAAATAGAGCTACTGTGTGATCCAGGAAATCTGCTTTTGGGAATATTTCTGACGGAGATGAAATCAGTATCTCAAAGAAATATCTTAACACCCATGTTCCTTGCAGTGTTACAACAGCCAAGATACAGAAATAACCTAAGTGTCAGTCATCAGATGAATGGATAAAGCAAATGTGGTATATATATCTAGGGGAATGTTATTTATCCATTAAAAAGAAAGATATTCTGCCATTTGCAACAACATAGATGAACCTGAGGGCATTATGCCAAGTGAAATAAGCCAAACAGTCAAAGGCTACTTTATGGTATCACTTAACTGTGGAAGGAAAAATAAAAAAAGTTGAGTTCATGAAAACAGTAGAATGGTGGTTGTCGGGATGGGGGAAATGGTAAAGGTTGGTGAAAGGGTACAAACTTCTAATTATAAGATGAATAAATTATGAGGAACTAATGTACAGTATGGTGACTATAAGACCATAGTTTATAATGCTTTATTGTTTAGTTGCAATTTGCCATGAGAATTGATCTTAAGTGTTCTCACACATACACACACAGAGGGTAACTGTGAGGTGATGGGTGTGTTAAGTAACTTGATTGTAGTAATCAGGTCATAATGCATACATTTATCAAATCAGCAGGTTATACACTTTAAATATATATAATTTTTTTGTCAATTATACTTCAGTAAAAATGGAATAATGTAAGATTAGGTATAAAATTAAAAACGAATAAAATAAAAAATAAATATGCCTTCCTCAGTGGCTAGGCTGCTTTTTTTGATATGCTTCTTGTCGATAGTCTCAAGCAGCCTCTTTAAATCTTAAACTGTCAGTACTTTTTAGTTCAGTTTGGTTGGTTTTTGACAGTACAACCCTAAAAAAATGTAGTTGGATTTATATCTTTGATTTCAGCCAGTTTTGAGCTTTTTGAGACATACCTTTCTATCTTTTTTTTTTTTTTTTGGTATTCGTATATCTATATATTTTTTAGACTGTAAGTTTTTGTTTTTTTTTAAGTATTTCATCCTTAGTCTGTGCCATTTTGTGCAACAGAAGGGATTTATTGTGGGCCAGCTCAAGCCATTCTTAAGTTTTAACAGTGACTATCATAGTTATATTCTTCATTTGTTACTTGCCATACAGTTCAGTATAATTACTTTTGATTCCTAAAGTATTTCTCATTGTATTTTTTTCTGTAAGAACTGAAAGAGGCAACTTTTTCTGCCTTAACACAGTAAAAGCTAAAGAAATGTTTTGAGAGTTTTCCTACTCTACAAGACCCCAAATTTCTAGCTTCTGCTTATTTTCTTTCATCCTTCCTTGCAATCTGTTTTTTTTCCCTCCCCTTAGCTCATCATTTTCCTATATTGCTTTATCAGAAGCGGTGACTAGTAGTTGAGATTTACTATTAACATTTTGATTTCCTGCCTCTTTTTCTAAGATTTTAAGTCCATGAGGTAAACATTATTTGATTTAAGAAGTATGACTCATGTGGCTTAAGTAACAGTAAGTATATAACTACCAGTTATCTTAAGTAACACCATGGTCCAGTATAACACCATCCTCACAAATCTGTTTATGTGAGTTCCAGTGCAAGGGGATATATACATCCTTTTACAGAGAAAGGCACTGCAAGGAGTGCTATGAACTGAATTATATTCCCCCCAAATATATATGCTGTAGCCTTAACTCCCAATGCATTTAATCAAGTTTGAACGAGGTCGTAGGGTGGGGCCGTTACTCCAATAAAATTGGTGGCCCTATAAGAAAAGGAAGAGAGAGATCTTTTCCTTCCTTCTCTCTCCCTCCCTGCCATATATGGACTCAGCAGAAACGCAGCCATCTGCAAGTTAGGAATGGAGCCCTTACTAGGAAATGAATTGGCTGGCACCTTGATCTTAGACTTCCCTGCCTCTAGAATTGTAAGAAAAGAGTTTTCTGTTGTTTAAGCCACCCAGTCTATGGCACTGAATTTAGCTGGACAGAAATATAACCTACCACATGTTTATTCTTAATTTTCCACATGAACTTTTAAATCAGCTTGCCATGATGTGTACTACTCATTCCCATCCGTGAACATGGTATGTCTTTTCATTTGTTTAGTTCTTTTTTGTATCCTTCAGGGTTCCCCCCCCCTCATAAATTTTGTACATTATTTTGTTAAATGATTGCTAGGTGTTTTGTCTTCTTGTTATTGTGGTTGTGTGAGTATCCTCATGTATATGAAGGTTTATATAAAAGCCTTATGTTAGTTATATAAGCTACTAGTTTATTAAATCTTCCTATGTGGAGTACTTGGATGTATTTGGATGTCATGTGATTCTCTTCAGTTTTCCAAGTATGAATTATATGGAAACATCATCATTTTCAGTGCTGTTTTTCTCTCTTTAATTTTGTTGACTGACACTACTAGTACAGTGTTAATAACTATGGTGATAAAGCATCCTTGCTCTGCATGTTTCCCCATAAGTGTGATGCTGGCTTTCACTTGTGGCTAAGACATACACATCATGTTAAGGAAAAATCCTGTGAATCCTCTTTTAAGTTTTTTTATTACAAATGAGAGGGTATTTTTATAGATGTCTACTTAGCATGTGTGTGGATGATCTAGAATTTTCTCCACCGAACTACAAATGTGATGAATTGTATTAATAGATTTCTTAATATTGAGGCTTTCTCTATTCCTAGAATAATTAAAAATTTCTTCTCCATTGTCACGGTCTGTTTTTCTTTCTGTCAGTAAATATCAGTGTTTCTTACAACACTATAGTTGTTCATTTTCTCCTTTCAATCTCTTAGGTTCTCTCTGAGCAATTTTATTCACTCTGATGGCTTCAGCTACCACTAAAAATATTGCTGTTTCCTAAATCCTTTTCTTCATCTTGTATCTCTCTCCTGAGCTCAAGAGCATATATCCATTTGCCAGTTGCACATCTTCACATATTTGACCACAGAAATTTCAGACTTCAAACATGCTATGTCCAAGATCTGTGTCTGTTCTGCAAATCCTATTCTTTGTCCTTATTCCAATATCAGTTTATAGCGCTAGTGCCTACCAGCTTGTCATGCAGACAGCCTGGTAGTAAAGCTTTCCCTTCACCTTCTCAGAGCAAATGAGTACCAAATTCTTTTTCTTTTTCTTTTTTTCTGTTTTGGAATTAGTCCCCTGTTCTGTATTCATCTTCCTCTGTTACCTCTGTTACCTAGTATAGTTGGTCATTTCTCCCTCTGTTTTTTTCTCCTCTGATTCTCCCTTAAGCCCTTCTCCATTCTCCTGCTGGACGATGACTGGTAAAGGGCACATCTGGTTATGTAGCTTACCTCTCATTATCAGCCCCTCATTATTCACTCCCTGTTGTTTAGGAAGTGGGTCATGTTCACTCTCGGGTAGACATAAGCCATTCCTTAGGTAATAAGAAGAAAATTCTAGGATGCATGTGTACATACTTTTTTAAAAAAATGGTGAGAACGTAAGGTTTTTTATTGATGGAGTTAGGTCATATATTTAAATGCAGGGTAACTTTATAATCAGTTCCTTGAATACCTTTACTGTCTTTATCTCTTATCTCAGCCCCGGAGCACCCACCTGGATGTGGTGCTGCTTGTACTTCTATTAAAGTGACATCTGTTCTTTATGCCCTCTCAGCTTGACTTCTGCTCTTGCCTCATATTCATGAGAACATGTGGTTCACACTGAGCAGCTGACATGTTTAGCTCTTCAGTGAAGTGCAACTGACAGTACAAAGTACAACTATTCTTTTTCTCCCTTGATACCCCCGGCTACCTTAAACATGTGGGTAACCTGGTTCATCTAACACATTATTCCAGGTAAGTATTTGTACTTATGTCTCCATACTAGCTCATATGTTCCTTGTATCTTTGGCAATGAGGACCATTCCAGATTTATAAGGGAAACTATGATAGCACTTTGAAGAACTACTAAATTAACACAGACGTAGGGTACTTCTACTATGATTTCTCCTTATCCCACAATGTAGAGTACAAAGCATGGTATGGTATATCCTGTGTAAGATAAAACACACACATAAGAATTAATTCCTAGACTTCCTGTTCTTTTGACCCAAGCTGATGCCTTGAATTGAAGAAAAATGTACCATTACAGGGGTTGGTGTCATTTGAGGATGTGGCTGTGAACTTCACCTGGGAGGAGTGGCAGGACCTGGATGCTGCTCAGAGGACCCTATACAGGGATGTCATGCTGGAGAACTACAGTAGCCTGGTGTCACTGGGTGAGCAAAACTCCCCTAGTAACTGCCAAGTGCAAGCACTTTTTTCTTCATTGGTAAATGTACAGTTGTTTGTGAAATGAAATGCTACTTAGGTTTAAGATTCCGGGCCAGGAAGAACGTGTGTTCTCCCCTCCAGTCAGAGGTTCAGATTGGCCCTTCATTGCACGACTCTTGAAGCTGTGCTGTTGGCATTCTTCAAGAGCCCATGAAACTTAAACAGTTTGGCAAAAGTCCTACATTGTTTCTCATCAACAGGGCATTGCATTACCAAACCTGAGGTGATCATCAAGTTGGAGCAAGGAGCAGCACCGTGGACTGTAAAAGAAACCCCAGACCAGGGTTCCCCAGGTCAGTCAGTGCATACTGAGCAGGGAGGCTGGGAAGAGGAGAGCCCAGCAGATGTTGGCCATGCTGAGCTATTTTTCACCAGTGATTTTCTCCAAGTTCATACCTTGGGACAGACTTTAGTCTGCATGTATCAGACTCATGCATTATTCAGTCTCCAAATATGGCTCTCACATGTAAACCTCCCCCTTTTTGTTAATTGCTGAATATTTTCTTAGACTTACCAAAAACCGGTGTCCACCTGCCTCCTCTTGGAATTTTTTCTTGGTTAGTCACTGTTCCTAGATTCTCAGTAGGCCGCCTTTTTTGGTTTTTAAAACAATATTTATTTATTTATTTATTTTTTCGTTGCGTCGGATCTTAGTTGCACCACGTGGGATCTTCGATTTGTTGTGGTGCACGGGCTTCTCTCTAGGTGAGGCGCACAGGCTTAGTTGCCCCACAGCATGTGGGATCTTAGTTCCCCGACCAGGGATTGAACCGGCATCCCCTGCATTGCAAGAAGGATTCTTAACCACTGGACCACCAGGGAAGTCCCAGTAGGCCTCCTTTTTGTTCATTCTCAGAGACTGTTTTCTTCTGGGCATTTAGTCATACATTCATTTATTCTTTCAACATGTTAATTGGAAAGTTTTACACACTGGTAAATTTTGTAAATGTGTGGATAACAGCAGTAATCAAAGAAATGTCCTTTTTAAAATTAATTAATTTATTTTTATTTCTGGCAGCATTGGGTCTTTGTTGCTGCACGCGGGCTTTCTCTAGTTGTGAGCAGGGGCTACTTTTCGTTGTGGTGCACGGGCTTCTCATTGCTATGGCTTCTCTTGTTGCGGAGCACAGGCTCTAGGCACGCAGGCTTCAGTAGTTGTGGCTCACAGGCTCTAGAGTACGGGCTCAGTAACTGTGGCACGTGGGCTTAGTTGCTCTGCGGCATGTGGGATCTTCCTGGACCAGGGATTGAACCCATGTCCCCTGCATTGGCAGGCAGATTCTTAACCACTGTGCCACCAGGGAAGTCCCAAAATGTCCTTTTTATATAGAGCTTATATTTTGTTGAAAGAGAAAAATGAAACAAATATACATGCTTAGTAGTGAAATCAGAGCCACAAAAGTGTTAAACAAGGATGAGAGAGAGGAAAATTTGAGTATAGTGTTTCCAGAAGGGTGTTAAGAAGGCACATTTAGGGGAGATTAAGTGTTTATGTTAGTAGAGCTTACGTTTGAGATGAATGTATTCCATTTTGACGTGGAACATATGCATGCATGTAAAATCTGGAGTAGAAGATGGACATCACTGCTGGAGATGCAAATTAGGAAATCATTAACTCAAGACTGGTAGGAGTAGAGGAGGTGACCTACAGACCTATGAAGACCATGAGAGAAGTGGTCTAGGTACAGGTCTCATGAATCACTACACCAGAAACCATGAGGCTGAGAAGGACCCAGAAAACTGTTCACCATGGAAAGAGGTGGCCTGTGACATGGGAGGATAAACTAGAGACTGTGGGTCCAAGGCCAGTGAAACCAAGAATTTCTACTTTGGGAGTGGAGTTTGAAATTAACATTTTTAGCTTTCTCTTGTGAAGATCATTGTTTCAAAAAAAAAAAAAAAAGAATTAGAAGTATACATGGGACTCCAGTTTCAATACAACTAAGGGACAGATGAAACTGTAAAGTACAGTAAAGTTAATATCTTCAGAAGCAGTGAATTATCAAGTAGAGTCACTCGCACCATGAAGTGAGGTGAAAATGCCTAGGCTGTTGGTCTCACAAGCACCCAGAAAAAGCTTTTCGAAGATGGTGGGCACAGGCTGGGTTGCAGAACGCAAATCCTTCAGACCAGCAGGGAGGAGTTGCACAAAGTGATGAATTAGAGTTTCGTGAACTTGTTAGGGTTCTGAGAAGCCAACGGTATAGTGTTAAGTTAGGAATTTGCAGAAAGCTCCCTTGTCTAGCATGGAAAAAAAGATTAAGCCTTTGAAAAACCCACAGGTACCTATAGCTGTTCCCCAGGGAGAAGTAAAAATTAAACAAACATAGGTGTAAAGTTCTAGTCTCTAAGCAGTATTCTTGTTTAGGTGACAGACAAGTGGCCCTCTCCCATATCCTGTAAGTAGCTTATCCAGGAAAATCATGCCAACTTCAAAGCTGAGCGATCAGAAAAGGGCTAGCACAAGTTACCCACAATTATAAGAAGAAAGGTAGAGATAACGAATGGAAAACCAATGGTAGATGAAAAGCTGTCAGCTGAAATCTACATTTAGACAGTAAGTAAATATTTTGACCTAATACTTCCTCATTGAAAAGAATTTAAAAGAAAAGAAAAAAACTTAAGCAACACCAAACAAAAACAAAAAACCCAATGATTTGACATTAGAAAACCTATCAATGAAGTTTCTTACATTAATTCATTAGGGAGAAAAATCACATACTTATAAAATCAGTACCCATTATTGATTTTTAAAAATATTTATTTATTTATTTTTGGCTGCGTTGGGTCTTTGTTGCTGAGCGCGGGCTTTCTCTAGTTGTGGCGAGCAGGGGCTACTCATCGTTGTGGTGTGTGGGCTTCTCATTGTGGTGGCTTCTCTTTGTTGTAGAGCACGGGCTTTAGGCATGTGGGCTTCGTAGCTGTGGCACGCAGGCTCGGTAGTTGTGGCTCACAGGCTCTAGAACACAGGCTCAGTAGTTGGGGTGCACAGCATGTGGGATCTTAGTTGCTCTGGGGCACATGGGATCTTCCAGGACCAGGGCTTGAACCCTGTGGCTCACAGGCTCTAGAACACAGGCTCAGTAGTTGGGGTGCACAGCATGTGGGATCTTCCAGGACCAGGGCTTGAACCCCGTATCGCCTGCATCGGCAGGCTTATTCTTAACCATTGCACCACCAGGGAAGTCCCCTGTTATTGATTTTTTTAAAGAATCATATCCTGCTAGGATGAAAAGAAACTTCTTTACCTTTACAAACCATTCCATAGGAAATATTTATATGTGATTCAAAGGTGTGACCTGTAATTATTTTTATCTCCTTTTAGATGTCCAGATTGTGGATGACCTGATTGAGACCAGCCAGGAAAATCACGGTAGGCGTTTGTGGCAAGTTGTAATCACCAGCAACGAAACATCAACTAAGGGGACAACTGACTTAAGAAAAACATTTAATTTGAGCCCAATTCCTATTTCAAAACTGATGATAAATGATGGTAACTATTCAGAAATGAAGCCAGAAATGTTGAATATGTGTAAGAACACGTTTCTCCCTAGTGAGCCTGATGAGATGCATGCTGGAGAGAAACTGGAGGATAGTACTAGAACTGGGAAATCCCTCAGACATGCTGAGTACCCTAGGCATCAGAAGAAGAATCAAACTCTGCAGCAACCTTTTGAATGTAACAGACAAGGGAGAGACTTCATCAAGGAAGCAATATTCTTTACACATAGGAGGGTTCGTATGGGTGAGATGGCTTACAAATATAAGAAATATTGGAAGGCCTGTGGTAAGTCAGCTCTCATTGCCCAAGAGAGAACTCACATAGGGGAGAATCACCATAGATGTAACAAATGGGGGAATACCTTTTGTAAGAAACCAACACAGTTGAATCTTCACAGAGCTCATCTCCAGGAGCAACAGCATAAATGTAATCAAAGTGGGAATAATTTCTGCCAGAAATTACATCCCACTCAGCTTCAGAGAATTCAGTTAGGAGAGAAAACGTTTGAATGTGATGTATGCGGTAAAACTTTCTATAAAAAGTCTAATCTCACGAAACATCAGAAAATACACACAGGAGAGAAACCCTGTGCACGTGATGAATGTGAGAAATCCTTCTGCCATAAATCAGACCATACTGTTCATCAGAGAATCCACACTGGGGGAAAGCCCTATGAATGTAGTGAATTTGGGAAATCCTTAAGCCAGAAGTCATCCCTCACTGTTCATCAAAGGATTCACAATAGGGAGACACCTCATGAATGCAGTGATTGTGGTAAAACCTTCCATAAGAAGTCAGTACTCACTGCACATCAGAGAACTCACACAGGAGAGAGACCTTATGCATGTAAAGAATGTGGGAAATCCTTTGGCCACCGGCCAGCGCTCACTGTACATCAGAGAACTCACACAAGAGACAAACCTTATAAGTGTAATGAATGTGGGAAATCCTTCTGTGTGAAGCCAAAACTCACTGTACATCTGAGACTTCACACAGGTGAGAAACCCTATGAATGTAAAGAATGTGGTAAAACTTTCTACCAGAAGTCAAAACTCACTGTACACCAGAGAACTCACACAGGTGAGAAACCTTATAAATGTGACGAATGTCAGAAAACCTTTTGTGAAAAGTCAGCCCTCAATAGACATCAGAGAACACACACAGGAGAGAAGCCCTATGGATGTAAAGAATGTAGGAAAACTTTCTTCCAGAAGTCAGCCCTCACTGTACATCAAAGAACTCACACAGGAGAGAAGCCCTATGAGTGTAATGAATGTGGAAAAACCTTTTGCCAGAAATCACACCTCAGCAAACATCAGAGGACTCACACAGAGGAGAAATCATGTATGGCAGAGACTGGCTGTATGTACACCCAAAGTCACTTTCTTTTTCTTTGGGGCACGCAGTTAGCCTGCATTTCTCAGCCTTCCTTTACTGTGGGTGGGACCATATAACTGAGCTGTGGCCAGGAGAATTTGAACACAAGCAATAAACATTAATTCCAGGCCAGGCCAGAAGAAAAAAAAACAAACAAAAACCTTCCATGCATTCCTGCTGACTTTTTATGCCCTGTGGTTCTGAAGCACAAATCTACTCCCCACATCCCCACCCCAGTTTGCCTTGGGAGCCACTGGGTGGAGATGGAAACCATGACTTAAGACAGAAAAAATTGATTATGATTATGGAGAGCAGAAATTTTCCCAACTCTACCCAAAAAAATGTCCATTTGTGCTTTACTTGAGTGAGAAATAAATATTCACTGTTGGGCCCTCCCATGTGTAATCTATTTACAACACTACCAGTCCATTGTGGCCAGTTCATTTTATGAATTTGAGACAGATTTCTGTGAGAAGTTACCTGTCCTTGTGTAGAAAATTCACACAAATTGTGTAGAAAATTCAGCACAATTCCTTGTGGTGTCATCTTTCATCCCCAGTCAGTTGATGGAAAAATCAAGTCATATGAAGAGACAAAGAATGCAAGAAATGTAGGAATGCCTTTATCAGGCAGAGACAGCTCATTGAACACTGAGAATAAAGTAAAGCCTTATAAATATCTTTGGTGTGTCAGAGTTTTCAATGAAACAACTTTATGTACATCAGAGAATTTCTAATGAAAAGAAAACTATCAGCTTAGGTAATGTGAATGAAAATTTTCAGATAGAAATATTAATGTATTGAAAAAAAATTTTAAGACTGTAGACGAATCGTTCTCTAATGGGGATGATTTTGCCTCCAAAGGGACATTTGGCAGTGCTACTCCTGGTACCAGCACAGTGCCACTTCTGCCTTTTCATATTTAGAGAAGGTGCAAGGCCTTGGAAGTTCTGAGGAGTGGAGAAAATAGACTCTCCGTCTTTGATGGAAATGTTGCAAGGGCACATTGCAGAAGAGTGTGCAGGATGGGACATGTTAATGCGAGCATCTTTGGAAAATGTAGTATGATAACTGTCCACTGTATGGCCACAGAGTTCACATAGCTTCCACATACAAAAAATACTCATATTCTACTAAGTCTCCCCCAAATCTCATTTTATAAAGCCGTTGGCTCAGAACTCTAGGATCTTGTCGTCTGTATCAGGTCTAGGTACACATAGGCTCTTTGGGCACAGTTCCATGTTCATGGTTGCTCTGAATCTGAAGATGTGTGACCTGAAGTGACCAGTCACCTGCCCTGCAAACACTCAACAGGCAATGGTAACCCAGAGACGGGAGACCAACAGCAGGTCCATTCACGGGGCAGTGGGGCGGGGAGGTACTTCGCCATCACTGGCCAAGTCTAGCAGGACACACCAGTTTGCAGAACCCCTGGGCCTACGGTGAGAGGCTCTCAGTCTCGCATCCCTCTGCCTGGGGACCCCGAACATGTCAAGTCCTAGAGATGAGCAGACCAGAGACTGTGAGGTTAGGGAAGCATCTACTGAGTGCCTGCTGTGGGACTGGCTGAAGCCAAAGAGGTAGAGTGTGGCCAAGGCTTCACTCAGTCCCCGGTGCCAGGGGTCTTGGGATGGACACCCCCTCACCTAGCACAGACTCAGCTGAGGCAGTTGTGTTGACATAGTGCCTTTATTTCCTGAAGCCCATAAGCTCCAGTTCAGGGTGGGCTCTCCTTGCCTAGGAGGGCATCAGGCTCTGCTTGGTGGGCGGCTCTGGGTCTTTCTCCTCACTGGCCCCAGGGGGCGTGGGACTGGCCTGCGGGAGGTCAGGGTGTGACGTGGGAGTCTCCTCACGTCCTCGTGCCCACACCCTCCCTGGGTGCTGCCCTTCCTCATCCCACCGCTGCCAGCTCTGCACCTCTGCCCTGGCTGTGTCCCTTTGGGAATGCCCTTCCCTGAAGACCCTCCTCTGAGCGTTCTGCGGACCCCCTCCTTGCCTTCCCACCCAGAGCCCCTCTCATAAGCCGTCTCTGCTCCCTGACCCGGATTCCAGGACTCACAGCCTCTCCTGGGCCAGCTCCTTCCTCTTGCTTGCTCTGGTCTTGAGCAGGGACCTGCGCTCCAAGCTTTTCCAGCTCCTCCTTCAGCCTGGACAAAAGGTGGGGGGGGGTAGGGCAAGAGGGTGGGGAGGGAGAAGGGTAGGGTTGTAAAGAGACCAAGTGACAGAGTCTAGGAGGGAGCAGAGACTCCCTCAGCCACCTTCCCCTTGGGGCCGGGGCAGGGAAGGGCCCGTGCCCACCTCTGCCTCTTCTGCTGCAGCTGCTGGCACTTCTGCCGCAGCCGCTCCTGGCGCTGGGCGGCTGCCTCCAGCAACTCCTGGGCCTTCTTGCTCTCCTCCTCAAACAGACGCCTGAGGTGGGGCATCAGTGCTGGCCGCTCCTCCCCCTCGTCGCCCCTCCCCATCCCTCTCTTACACCACAGCTGCTGCTTCCTGGCTGCGCAGGAAGAGCCCCTCAGTGATTGCTGGGCAGCCCTTGGCTCCCAACTGGGAGCACAGACGATGCTTCACATCCTCCAGCTTTGCCTCCACCAGCTTTTCTGCAGCAGGAAGGGACAGATGGCAGGGCAGGGCAGGGCAGGGCAGGGCAGGGCATCCCCATTCTCCAGGCCTCACCTTCCTTGAGCAGCTGCTCCTTGCTGCTGTCCAGGGCGCCAATCTCCAGGGCCAGCTGCTCCGGCTTCTGAGGGGTAGAAAGGCGGCCTGTCCACATCTCCTGGCTTCCTCCCATGTGCCTCAGAGAAGCCGATCTGGATCTGGTCTTTACTCTGCATGCCTTACTTCCTGCTACTCTGGCCCTCCGTGCACGCCAGGCATGGTCCAGCCTCAGGGCCTTTCCAGCGGCCATTCTGTCCACCTACCTGGAGCCGTTTCACCCCAGATACCTGGGGTGCTATGCTGGAGAGGCTCATGAGGGTTAGTGTTCAGGAATTCTGCGAGGCTTGAAATCAGCCCTGGGGTATTCGCTACGGGGCATCCTGCAAACACCACAAATCAAGGCTGTTCTCTGGAGAGTCAGTTACTAGCCCAGCACTGCAGCTCCTCCCCTTCCCACTCCGTGACCACACTGAGCCCTGCCGTCCTGCCTTCGTTCTGTTTTCTTGTTTGGGATCCCCAGGTGGCAAACACTGGCCTGCTTGGTTCCCCACTGTCTGCCCTGTGTCTGTGATGGCCCCAAACACACCCATGGATCTCCCTGATGGATAACCCCTCCTCGGTTCATCAGGGTCCCTCCTGACCACTTGAGGCCCCTGGGAGGGCATCAGGGAGGGGGGGGCAGGGCCAGTGAAGAGGACAACACCGGGTGGCAGTGAGGGTGATGAGGAACTGGACTGAGCGTGCTTCTGACCTACGGCTGCCAGGGCTTTTGCTCAGGAACTGGGTGCGGCAATTGAGAGGCAGGAGGCCTGGAGGATGACGTGAGTTTGGGGCCAGTGCTGCCAGAGAAGACATGGAAGGTGGAAGGAGTGGCTCTGAGTGACTCACGTGGAATTCCCAGAGGTCCTTATGCTGGCCCATCAGATCCTCCAGTTGCTCCTCAAAATCCAACCTGGGGACCAATCACACAGGATGAGGGGCCGTGGGCTGAGACACCCCTCCTCAACCTGGCTCAGGCTGGGGTCTTCATGCAGAGACATGGGGGAGCTCGCCCATGCTCTTCACTCTGCTGGGAGCACCTTCGCCTCCTTGACCCTCCAAGCTTCAGCTCAGCCAGCTCCTCTTCTAACCCCCATTCTTAGTATCCCCCCACTTACAATGCATCCAGCCCCCCAGGCCTTGTGCAATGGGCTTTACCTCAACTGCCTCTGTTTGTTCTTTTCCTGCTCAATCTGGGAGTTCAGGGCAGAAATTCGCTCCTTGCACTCCTGCAGCATGGTATGCTTCCTGGCAAGAGGCAAGGCAGCCGTCATGTTTTCTGAATGTCTCCCTAGGAGGGGCCTGGGGTGGGGCTTCCGCGTCCTTCTCTTGAGGTCTGTTCTAATCTTCTAGATTGAGGTCCTTCTCTGTAACTTTGTGGGAGGGGGGCATGAGCTCATGCCCTCTGGAAAGGTCACCATGAAGACTGGGGAGATCAATGTGGGCACGGTCACAAGTACAGGCACACACACATTAGTCTCATGTAAATTTCTCAACCAGTTTTAAAGTTGGTATGCTAGGGGCTTGGGGCCTCGGTCACAAAATGAGCAAAATAAAGATTCAGGAGGTAGAGACACGGATGCACAAGTAGTTGGGTGGATGGAGGGATAATGGATGAATGGAGAGAGACTGGTGCACAGATGGTTGGCTTGACGCCTAAATGAAGGGACAGATGAGTAGACAGCCAAGACAGCCTGCAGAAAGTATGAGGGTATAGAATAAAAACCAGCCGAAGGAATTTAATTGCCAGTCTAGCAAATGAATGCTCATCCCAGTGAATGAATACTCCTAACACTACTGCCTACTGTTGGAGTCAAGGTGCGAAGACAGTCACTTGGCCTCCTCGTTTTAGGGAGAAGATGAGAGCTGTGGGTCTAAGACCGATTTCCTCTGCTTTCTCTCTCTACCAGAATGAAGGGACAGAGCTGAGCAGGGGCCAGGTGGAAGCTCTTACCTCTGTGTCTCACTTTCCTTCTCCTGGCAGTGGAGCCGGAGGATCCTCAGGGTCTCTGCAGGGAGAGGAAGTGAGGGCCCCGTGAGAACCCATCAAGGCATGAGGTTTGGGCAGAGGTAAAAGTGCCAGATCATGTGGGGTCTCCTGGAGTTGATGGGACTTTGTCATTTACTGCATGTTTGGTGGAAGCCACAGGAGGGATGCAAGGTGATTCAGGTTTCAAAAGGCTTCTACTTCTATAGAGAGAGTGGGCTTCTGCAGGGTGGCAAAGGCAAAAACCTGGAGATAGAGTAGCTGCAATTACCTTGCTTTTTGCTCAAGATCTCTTTCAGGCGTACTTTCTCTCCACTCACTGGAAAAAGCAGTAACATGTTCAGGCATCAAAGTCCACACACTGAACCTTCAGGGACTGGGCTTGCCCATGCTCACATGCGTGGTTTGGTACAGCCCTACCCCCAACCCCAAATGTAGACCCCTCGAGGTAAGCCCCTTCCCCTCTTGGGCCCATACTCCCTGTAAGTATCAAAGGGCCCTCAAGTTGATAAAGGGTGTTTGTGAGGACCCTGTGGAATGGCAGTGCGTTTACATGGAGGGAAGAGGCAATAAACACATTGCATGAAGTTGGATAAGGGCTGTGAAGAAACACATCAAGCAGTAAGAGGCATGTGACTAGGTGTGGGCAGAGTGCTGTCTTTGGGTGGGGTAACTGGGGAAGGCCTCTCTGAGAAGGGGACATTTGAGCTGAGAACTAAATGATGATGTGAGGCAATAGGAACCTGTACTATCTGGAGGAACTTCCTAGCAAAGCCCCTAAGGTAGGAGGATGCTTGGAGGGTGTTTCCGGAACACTCCCACCCACAGATTTGGAGGGGGAAGATTGGTAGGACCTGAGGTTGGAGAGGGGGCAGGAGCCCTTGGCCACGGCAAGGATGCTGACTGGAATATTGGGTTCAAGGATGCATGACATTGTGGGGACCTCTGGGTCATCCCCCACAAGCTTACATGAGTCCAGTTCCTTCTGCAGGGTCTCCCAGACTGTCCGGGCCTCTCCTAGCTCCTCACTGGCTTTCTTTTTTGCTGTGCCAAACCGCAGGACATTGTGTAAGTGTCTGTCCTTGCAAACATTTCACATTTGTCTTTAAGCAAACCTAGAGGGGCCCAGATTTTACAGAGCAGGAAATAAGGCTTCCAGAGCCCAAGCCCTTCTTGTTGGGCTCAGTTGACAGCAGGACAGGTTAATAAACATGTGAGTATAGCACCTGAATTTAGATGGGCCCGACCAACCCATGCTAAGTTTAATGCTCTGCTGTTTCAAAACACAGTAATTTTGAACAAGGGACCCTACATTTTCATTTTGCACTGGGCCCTGCAAATCATGTAACCGCACCTGGCAGACAAGCCAAGGTCCTGAGCTCACCTTGCTGAACCTCATTAATACGGTTAATCAGGACCTCAATCCTGGGCTCTAGGCTTCCAGCTGCAGGGAAACAAGGAGGTTGAGTGAAGATGACAGGGCAGGTGAAGGGAGGTGGATGCCCTCCAAGGGCTCACATTTTGGGGAGGGGAGACAGGAACAGATAAAGAACCTGAGTCAGGTTGTGGTTAAGTGCAGTCAAGAGAAACAGAGGAGGGGCAACAGATTAAAAAGTGGAGTGGGACGTGCTTCTTCAGATATGGCAAGACCCCTTGAGGGCCCCAAATCAAGTGAGGCGGGCAGACCTTGCTGTTCCCTGGGTGTGGGTGGGAGACAGTCAGTACCAAGGCCTGCCCTAAGGTGGAAACACGGGTGGAAGGTGCCTGGTGAGCAAGCGAGAGGGGCAGAGGTGAGGCGGAGGGAAGGTGAAACCCTGGATCCAGCAGAGTGCATGGGAACCAAATGGATGGCCAGCAAGGGGACTGCAGCTGAGTTTTGGGAAAACGTTTGTACTTTATCCCCTTACACTTGAATTTTGAATCATGGGTTCATATTTTTACTTCAAAAAATTGTTTTAAAAGTAAGAGAGAACAAATGAGTTAATTTCCCAAGGTGGTGAATTTTGGGCCTTGGAATTGATTCCACTTCTGCCTGACCCCAAATCTCAGGCTGAGCCTCAGTTACAGAGGAGACATGTGACCTTTCTGCAACTTCTTCACCATTTCCATCAAGTCTTCAATTTTCTGTGAGGACTTGGCCTGCCCTGTGGAGAGAAAACCAAACATTTAAGAATTATGTAGGCCCCAATAAAGATTTTTAAAAAAAGAATTATGTAGGAGTGAGAAGCCTGAGGAAGGGTGTGTTAACACTGGGCTGGGACGGAGGTGGGCTGAGGGCAGGTCTGCAGCCAGAGCGGCGAGCCTTCTCCTTTGCCCTGAGGGAGACACTGCACGAGGGGTGAATGGCCCTTCATGGGCAGATTTTCCTAAAGGGTGAAATGACACCACAGATTTCCCCTTAATAAAACTCAGGGCAAGGAAAGGCGTACACTCTTACTGCTGATACTGTTCAAGGCTTGGCCAAAGCTCAGGATGTAATAATGAAAGAAAAAAAAGGAAGCGGTATTAAAAACTGGAAACAAGGAGTCAGAAATCACTGTAACTAGTAGGTGGCATAATGAACTAGAAATTTCTAGAGACTATTACCCAAAAAAACCTTACAAGGAATAGTGAGAAAATCTAATAAGATGTCTCATTTAAATATATATAAATACAAATAGCTTTCCTATATACAATTGTTATTCTGCAGCCTCCAAGTAAAATATTTCATATTAACTTGCTTATAATCAATATAGGCACTTATTTTTAACGCCTTGATGAATTAGTAGATCTAGGCAATTATTATTAACGGCATTAACATCACAGTAAAAATAACTGCATATTATGAGCTATGTAATGTAAAAATTCAATGCAGGATTCTCGTGAAAAAATGACACTAATACTTGTTAAGCCTCTCAATCTAAATAACCAATTCAGAGGAAATACAGGGAGAGAGGAACATTTTAAGTGGCACATGGGCATGCAATTAGTAACATCCACACTGGGAAACGTCACAGGAAAAACAACCCAGTTTCTTTAATTTAAATACATTTTGGGGGAAAAGGGAGAAAGGAAGACCCTTACAGACAAAAAGAGATTAAAGAAACATATCAACCAATCTCAATAAAGGACCACACTTGGATTTCGATTCAGTTGAAAGCACTTTTTAAAAGTGATGACACAATCAAGGAAATTTGAAAACTGACTAGACAGTTGATGAAACAAAGGAATTACTGTAGCCATTATTCAGATGTGACAATGCTATTGTGGTTACTTTTCTGCAAAGAGTGCTTATTTTTTAGAGAGATATATGCAAATATTGGGGTGGCCAAAAAGTTCGTTTGGGTTTTTCCATACCATCTTACGGAAAAACCCGAATGAACTTTTTGGCCAACCCAATATCTATGGATGATATGTTATGATGCCTGGGATACTTCGAAATGAAACAGTGGAGTAGGTGGTAGGGAGTGGGTGAGGATAACGAGGAAACAAGATTGGCCAAAAGCTGATAATTGTTAAAACTGAAAGATGAGTTCATGGGGTAATTATACTTTGTTCTTGACTTAAAAAATTTTTTTTAGGACTTCCTTGGTGGTCCAGTGGTTAAGACTCTGCACTCCCAATGCAGGAAACCCGGGTTCGATCCCTGGTCAGGGAACGTGATCCCATATGCCACAACTAAAGAGCCCACATGCTGCAATGAAGATCCCGTGTGCTGCAGCTAAGACCCAGCACAGCCAAATAAATAAATAAATAAATATTTAAAAAAATGTTTTTTAATTGAAGTATAGTTGATTTACAATGGTGTTTTTAGTTTCAGGTGTACAGCAAAGTGATTTGGTTATATTATATATATACTTTTCAGATTCTTTTCCATTATAGATTACAAGATATTGAATATAGTTCCCTGTGCTATAGAGTAGGTCCTTGTTTCTATTTAGTAGTGTGTATCTGTTAATCCCAATCCTAACTTATCTCTCCCCCACCCCTTTCCCCTTTGGCAACCATAAATTTCTCTTCTGTGTCTGTGAGTCTATTTCTGTTTTGTAAATAAGTTCATTTGTACCAGTTTTAGATTCCACATATAAGTGATATCATATATTTCTCTGTCTGATTTACTTCACTTAGTATGATAATCTCTAGGTCCATCCATGTTGCTACAAATGGCATTATTTCATTACTTTTTATGTCTTAGTAATAATCCATTGTATATATGTACCACATCTTTATCCATTCATCTGTCAATAGACATTTAAGTCGCTTCCACGTCTTGGCTACTGTGAACAGTGCTGCTATGACACTGGGGTGCACGTATCTCTTCGAATTAGAGCTTTCGTCTTTGCCAGATATATGCCCAGGAATGGGATTGCTGGATAATACGGTAACTCTATTTTTAGTGTTTTTTTTTTGAGGAACCTCCATACTGTTCTCCATAGTGGCTGCACCAGTTTATATTCCCACCAACCGTGTAGGAGGGTCCCCTTGTCTCCACACCCTCTCCAGCATTTATTATTTGTAGACATTTTGATGGTGGCCATTTTGACCAGTGTGAGGTGATGCCTCATCGTAGTTTTGATTTGCATTTCTCTAATAATTAGCAATGTTGAGTATCTTTTCATGTGCCTGTATATTTTTTTGTATATGCTTAAATTTATCCATAATAAAGTTTTTAAAAAATAAAGCAACCAACCAATCAAACAATATAGAGAAGGTAAATAATCATTTCTGCATAAGAAGGGAGAGAACAATTAACCAAAAACTACACAAAGGGCTAATAATATTTGAAAAGACATACTACCTTCAGTCATAATTAAAGAGATGAAAATAACATGTTGCATCTAGCAGGTTGGTAAAGATTAGTAAGTCTGATAAGGCTCAGTGTTTGTGATGATGTAGGGAAACAGGCACTAACTGACAGACTGTGGAAACTGATGCAACCTTTTGGAGGCCAGTCTGGCTACATCAACGTTTTGAAGACAAAATTCCACTTCTAGGAATTTATCCATCAGATATGCTTGGTTAAATATGCAAAAGGTATGTTAAATGACACTGAAGCAATATTTATGTCAAAAGCGGGAAAAAAACGTGAACGCCCATCAGCACAGAACTGTGCATGGGGTTTAGCTGTTCCCTCCCCACGTTTCCGCACCACCATCTAGGCTACAGGGACTATCCAGTCCATGCATCTATGTTTTGTGTCATCCTCTAGGAAGGTGACCAAAAAGGGGGAAAAATAATTCAAATGTTAAAATTTGTGCCGGATGGGCTACTGCAAAGCCTTTACCCACTAGTCTTTCTGTTATCTGAGTGTGATATCAAGTCGAAAGTATGTCCTCTGCCTACTTTTAGCTACTTAAGCGGAGCAGATGGGGCAAACGAGGCTAGCGGGAGGTGAGTGAATGTAGAACGCGGGCCTGTGGGTGAGTCCTCGCGGCTGCCGGCAGAGCCGCCGAGACCCTTCCGGAGGGGACGAAAGTCGTTTTTCCCCACGTCCGCCCTGACTCGAAGCGGCGCCCGCGTGCGCTCCCTGCCCGCCCAGCCCTCTATCGCTCGGCTCTACCTCGGCCCTCTTCAGCCCGGCCCACGGCTCCCGCCTGCTCCGCGTTCGAAGGCCCCGAGCGCCCCGCCATTTCCTCTCAGTCTGGCGCCTCCGCTTGGATTGGACGGAACCCGCGCCGGGGGCGGGGCTCCCTCAGCACGCCTGCGCAGTCCGCCCCGCGCCGGATCCCTTCGAGAGCGGGCCGCGGAGTAGACAGTTGGGCAAGCGCCAGTGCGCATGCTTGAGACCCCCCGGTGTAGATTCAGCGCAGAGCAGGCGAGGGCCGCTTCTGGTCTTCCAGGCTTGCGATTGGCCGGTTGAGGAGCCGGTGACCTGCGAGAGTGTAGAGGCCTTCCTAGAGCCCGCCCCACGTGACGTCACCCGCGTTGCGGCGAGTGGGCCAGAATCTGGCTGTGGGGAGCCGAGTTTGATTTCCGTCTTTGTACGCTTAGACGAGGTTTCCGGTTTACCCGAAACCTCCGTGTGGGCGTTCTGGACCGAGGCCGTGAGTTGGCCCCACCTGACTCATCTTGGCCGCTCTTCTCGGCTGGACGCGGAGGAGAGCGCAAGGGTGCAGCGAGGCCCTGATTCTTCCCAGCGTGATCCCGAGGCTGGCCCTGCCTTGCGTGACACATTCTCAAGGGAGGCGGGGCCGAAGGGTGGACGATGTCGGGTCTGTAGGGCGGGCTAGGGGTGCAGAACTGCCGCGTTCCTCTGTGGGTCTGGAAGGACCGTGGTGGACCTCAGGGCTGCATCTGGAGGGGAGGTTCAGCCAGGCTCCCTGCCGGCGCTGGATGGGGCAGAATTCACGTTTTGGGGGAGGCCGGTGGACCTGGTTGCAGGCGGTGCAGGTGACAGTTACCAGCCTGAGTCCGGGCATCTGAGTGTTCACTGTGCACAAATCCTGTTCCAAGACATCCCACCTCTCGTCTTCCTCACCTGTTGACCGGGATCAAATCACGACAGTAACAACGAAGCATGAGGAGCAGTTTTGAGCACTACCTGCGCAAAACCTTGCTCTAAGAGCTGCCGTCAGTTTTCCTCATCTATAGTCTGGGAATAGTAATCGCAAACAAGAACTAAGATGTAAGGAGGGCTTCCTGTGCCGGAACAGTTCCTATTCTCGTCATGGTATGAGATTATTTCATGTAATGCTGTCAAAGGACAACCTGGCTGGGCTCCCCCTCACTCACTCTGCTCAAGCCACCAGCCTCCTTCCTCAAGATAAATAGGCTCAAACCCACCTTAAGCCTTTACAAAGGCTGTCACTGCTACCACATGCACCCTTCTGAAGTTTTCAAAGCTTGAACTGTCACATCAATGTGAGTATACTGTCTAAAAATCCATAGCTCTCATGATATGGATAAGGTTATGAAAAGTCACAGAGTAAGAATTAGGATTCAGGGTCCAAGCAAGAGTCTGATTGGGGACCAGGGTCAGGGAAAGGGTCAAGAGTCAATGTCAGAGGCCAGATTCAGAGTCACTGTTCATTGTTAGGATCAGCATCAAGGTCAGGGACAGGGATAGGAATTAGAGACTCGAGACCATGGCCATTCCCGCCCAAGATCATGGTTCAAGTCAGGGACTACTGACCCAAACTATGGCAGAATGGACCATGATCTCCTTGCTACTGGGGCTACTTCTTTGGGAATGAACTGACATATGCAAGATGTGGACAGACCAAAGGTTCAAATGACCCTTGAAGCCAGAGCCCGTCTTGTACAGACTGCCTGGGGTTAGGGGTTAGGGTCAGGGTTAAGGACCCTAACCCCTAGGGTTAGGGTTGGGCTCTGGCTCAAAATCCAGGGTCAGTGTCAGCGTTGGGGATCAGGGTCAGTGCTAGGCTAGGGTTTAGGGCTGGGGTCGGGGTCAGAGTTGAGGGTTATGGGTCAGGATTAGAGAGTCAGGTTTGGATGGTTAAGATTTAGAGCTTAGGGGGTCAGGGTCCATAGTCTAGGGGTCTGGGGCTAGGGTTGTTTCAGTTTAGGGTTATATATCAGGGGATTAGGGTTATAGGTTAGGGTGTTAGAATCAGAGGATTAGGGTTAGAGTTAGGTTTAAGCATAACTGGTCCTCTTCCCCCTCCTCACTCTCCATCTTTGTGAGGCCTCCAGGAAGGGTAGGAGTGGCCCAGCGTCACACATGAGTCAGGAAGTTAAGCTGAACCATTGATTTTTTGTACCCCAGTACTGGGCTCTGATAGGAGAATGAAATGTCTACTCTGGTCACTGATTGTTTCAAATCTAACTCTACTCAGTCAAGTGTTGTGGAGGGCCCCAGAAGTCCCACAGGGTGTCCATCTGTCCTCCCACCCTCTGTCTGCCCCCTCTGTCTGGGCAGCCCCAGGTTCCAGCACAGCCCTGACACACAGAGCACTCAGAAGACATGTGTGGATTTATATAGGACTGGGGGTAGCGACCTGCCAGCCCCCACGTGCTGCATACTTGAAGGCTGGTTGGGCCCTCCTGGGACTGAATGGATTCTTTGTCCTATTCAAGTGGCCAGCAGTAGACAGGTCTTAGCCAGGACAGCCCTTGCCCTTCAACCATCCAGGCAGGCATTTGCAGTCCTCTAGCTCAGGCCAGCCTGGGCCCTGGCAAGCCCTGTTGCCAGTCACTGAGCTGACCATGTTACTGTGCAATTGAATAGCTACGTGGGCAGCATAGACAGCCCCCTGGGTGGTTCAATTCCCGACATCCATGTGATTGAGAGAAGTGTCTCTTCCCTCACAGCCTCGTAACCTGCCAAGAGAAGTAATAACCCTCCAAACACTGAGTGTGGCCCTGGCCACAACATCCAAACAGCAGACTGTTACCCTACAGTTCTTTGGCCTTCCAGTTGTAATAAACTTTTGACACTCATGCTCGTTAAGACGCAAGGATATGGGGGCCGCTGGGCCTCCCAACGGGCAGTTTCTCACTGCGGCCGCATGGTCTCAGTGAGCCATGTGAGCTTAGGGCTCAGCCCTGTGTCCTCCAGAAAGCTTGCCAACTGTGGATTGTGTGGCATGGAATAACCCTTGAATCTCCTACTGCTTCACTGAGCAAGAGTTTCCTTACCACCCAGCGTTCGGTCTCTGCTCTTTGTAAAGGAGAGAGAAAAGACTGGAAAATGAGCAATTTTATTCTTCAAGGATGGGTGATTAATGTGGCCAGGGGCCAGGTGTGACTCCTGGGCTCCCAGCCCCAGAGTCACAAATGAAGTCTGTGTGCCTTTTGAGGCACACGGGCAATCAGGGCCAGTCTCTGTTGTGAGGACCTGATGCCCAAAGCCAGAGCCTTGCATTTACCACCAACAGCACAGTTGCTGTTTTAGCAAGTGGAAGAGCTTCTTGCCATCAAGGGAGGACAGCAAGAGTTGCCCAGACGCTAGTGCACAGTCTCTGGGCCTGTGAAACGTGATTATACGTGAGCATGAGCTCTTCGATGCTTTCTGGTTCTGGAAATCGTATAGGAGGTGGTTCACAGCAGGTGAAGCTAATGCTGTCAGTGGAGGTGGTGAAGCCAAAGGTCTGCAGTTCAGACTGTAGGTGCCTATGTCAGTGTGCATACAAGAGAAAACCATCTCGTGTGAGTGTAGGTCATGCTCGTTTAAGAAGAATGCAATCGGGCTTCCCTGGTGGCGCAGTGGTTAAGAATCCGCCTGCCAATGCAGGGGACGCGGGTTCGATCCCTGGTCCAGGAAGATCCCACATGTCGCGGAGCAGCTAAGCCCGTGCGCCACAACTACTGAGCCTGCGCTCTAGAGCCCACGAGCCACAACTACTGAAGCCTGCGCGCCTAGAGCCCATGCTCTGCAACAAGAGAAGCCACCGCAGTGAGAAGCCCGTGCACCGCAACGAAGAGTAGCCCCCGCTCGCCGCAACTAGAGAAAGCCTGAACATAGCAACGAAGACCCAGTGCAGCCAAAAATAAAATAAAATAAAATAAAATACAGAAGAATGCAGTCATGTTATGACTATAATCTTGTATCTTGTGCCTATCCTCAGGGACCCCATCCTCAGTTCCTGAGGTTCCTATAACTCACAAACAGGGATTCAGATTCCTTTTTTTGTTAAGCAGACTGAAATAATCCTTATGTCAGAGAGACATATTTTGGGGTGGCATATTCTACTCGCCTTGACATAGATGTACCCCAATTTGTTTATGCATTCACCTATTGAAGCATATCCTGATTTCTTCACGTTTTTAGCCATTTTTGAATAGTGCTGCTGTGCATAATTGCATCCTTGTTTGCATTTGGACATAGATTTTCAAAGCATGATTGTTGGATCCCAAGGTGAGACTTGCTTAGCTTTGGAAAGGAAAACTGCCAAACTGTCTTACAAAGTGGCTGTACAGGCATCCCAAAAGCAAGGAGGGAGAGTTCCTGTTGTTCCTCACCCTCTAGCAATTGGTATTGTCATATTTTTGGAGTTTAGCATTCCTAATAGGTGTGGTGTGATATCTCATGATTTTAATTTGTAATTCCCTAATGGTATATAATGTTGAGTATATTTTTGTTTGATGTTTACTATTTGTATATCTTTTTTGGCTGTGTGTGTGTTCAGATCCTTACCCACGTTTTTATACGGTTGTTTCAGAGGTCTTTGTCTATTTTGAGTCCAAATCCTTTATTGGATATGAGGTTTGCAAATATTTTTCTCCCAGTTTGTGGCTTGTCTTGACTTTCTGAATAAGGTCTTTCAGAGTAGAAATCTTTAATTTTATAAAGTCCACAATATTATTTATTTTGTGTTGTGGATTGGGTTTTTGTGTCGTGGGTCAAATCTCAAAGTTCATGATCTACAGACCAAACCCAAGGTCATGTAGATTTTCTTCTATGTTTCTCTATAATTTTGATAGTTTTGCATTTTGAATGTCTGTGAATAAATTTGAATGAATTTGGTGTAAGTTTTAAAGTTTGTATCTGCAGTCATTTCATTTCATATGGTTTCCAGTTAATTGTTCCTTAACTATTTTGGAGAAGTCATGGGATATTTGGCTGTATTTCAGTTTGAATTTCTGCAGTTTAATGGATTCAGCAGAACCGCTCTCAGGGGGCGAGGCCTCTGCTGAACTGTGAAGGAGGCTTGGTCGGCACATTCGCATTGGCTGGCGGGGACGCCAGCCCGCCTCCCTGACCCTCCGCGGGAACACCCGCTCTGACTGCGGACCTGGCTCTGCCGGAGCAGCTGAGAAGAGCTGGGTCTCCTCAGGACCCACTGGAGCCTTGGCTTCTGGAACACGCGGGGCCGAGGCCATGCTGACGGCCCCAGCTCCAGGAGGACAGGCGTCGAGGCCACAGTAACGGAAGCCTGGTCTCCTCAGGACCTGCTGGGAGGTGATGCTCCTGAGGGAAAAGGTGAGGAAAAGTGGGGAGAAGGTTCCTGTGCGTGGCTGACCGCTGAGGGTGTCTGTCTTTAGAGGACCCAGGAGAGGAAGGGCTTGATGTGGAAAACTGGCTTTTTAGCCAGTTTATGTGTATGGTGTAGACAGAGTGCAGTGTTGCTGTCTGGTGTGTGGTGTCCAGTTTTCCCAGCACCGTTTATTGATGGGACTGTCCTTTCCCTGGTGTATGTTCTTGGCTCCTTTCTTGTGGATCAACTGAGCACACACTGTAGGTTTATTTCTGGGCTCTCTATTCTGTTCCTCTGGCGTGTGAGTGTGTTTTTGTGCCAATTACACACTTTTTTGGTGACTGTAATATATAATATGTAATACATATTACACTGTAATAGCTTCATAATGTAGTGTGAAGTCAGGGAGCGAGATGCCTCCAGCCTGTTTTCCTTTCTCAGAATCCCTTTGGCTATTAAGGGGCCTTTGTGTTTCCACACCAGTGTTAGGAATGTTTGTTCTGTTTCTGTGAAAAATGCCGTTGGAGTTTTGACCAGGCTTACTTTGCATTTGAACATTGCTTTGGGTAGAATGGACATTTTAAGACTATTCTTTGCAAACATGAGCACTGGATATCTTTCCATTTATTTGTGTTTGTTCAGTTTCTTTCATCAGTGTCTTACAGTTTTCAGGTGTGCTTTCACCTTCTCAGTTAAATTTATTCCTAGGTATTTTTTGGATGCAATTGTAAATGGGATTGTTTCTTAATTTCTCTTTCTGATGGCACATTATTAGTGTATAGAAAGACAGCTGATTTTTGTGTATTGATTTTGTACCCTTTGTATTTTGTACCCTGTGTATTGATTTCAGCTTTACTGAATTCATTTATTAGTTCTAACAGTTTTTTGGTGGTTTGATGTGGAAAACTAGAATTCAGATATCCCACTGTTTCTACTACAACCAGGTCACCCACGGCACGCAAGACATAGTGGCTCCTAATATAATCCTCCCACTGTGCCTCTTAATAACGTGTGGACGCCTACAAGAACGATGAGCGTCACCACTTTAGGTGAATCGCATCTGGTTAAGGCTTGGCCTCTATAATGAAGTTTGATGTCTTCTCTGCTTTTTTGGGGGGCATAGTTTTGACATGATTCATTTGAAAAGTAATTTACTTCCCAGTAATTTCAAGTGTATAAAAAAACTGTGAGTAGCAGTACAACACACACCACCTCCCATAAAATACTCCGTTGTGTTTTACCCAATACTGGGCTCCTCTCCCAGGGAACCAGCACATAAAGCCCCAAAGAGGAAATTTTAGGGTTCCACCTTATAATCCTACCCACTGGCCCACTTCAACATTCATCGTTTCCCCAACTGTATGGAAATGTCTTTTCCCATTGTGATCCAGTTTTC